>NW_004444018.1:202711-242317 GCF_000243295.1 Trichechus manatus latirostris
TATGTCATCCCATTGTCTTCTTGCCTGCATAGTTTCTGCTGAATAATCCAAGCTTAGTCTTATTGTTTCTCCTCTGTATCTAACTTTTTGTTTTTCTCTAGCTGCTCTCAGGATTCTTTGTTTGTCTTCGGTTTTAGCGAGTGTGATTATGATATGCCTTGGTGATTTTCTTTTGGGGTCTACCCTATATGGGGTTCATTGAGCTTTTCATCTTTTGTGATATTGGGGAAGTTTTATGTCAGCAGTTCTTCAGTGATGCTCTCTGTGTTTTCTGTTTTCTCTCCCTGTTCTGGAACTCCTATCACTCAGAATTTTGCATTTGATTGTATCCCACATAATTCTCAGGGTTTCTTCATTTTTATTCATTCTTTTTTCTGATTTTTCCTCAGAGTTGTATCTAAGTGTTTGTCTGCAATTCCACTGATCCGATCTTCCATAGTTTCAAACCTATTCCTCAGCCCTTCTATGACACTGTCGATTTCTGAAATCTTGTTGTTTATCTTTAGGATTTCTAATTGTAGTTTTTGTATGATTTCTAGTTGTGACATTATTTTAGCATTTTGTTCCTGTATTATTTTCTTGAATTCTTCCAATTTTTTGTCTGTATTTTTCTGGAATTTGTCTGCCTTTTCGATGAATTTGTCTATTTTTTCCTCATTTTTGTCTGCTTTTTGCTTCAACTCTTGGATAATTCTGAATATTAGAGATTTGAATTCCCTATCAGTTAGGTCTAGTGCCTTTTCTTCTACTGGAAGGCCACCTGGTGTTTTGTTTTGGATGCCTACTGGAGCCATTCTGTTGTGTTTTTATAAATTTTTTTTATTGTCTGCTGTCTTTGGGGCATTCAGTGGTTATTTTCCTTGTTTATTGATTGTAGATTTGTTTGTTTCATCCTGCTTTTTTGTTTTATTTGGTTATGTCTGAGCAGGCAGGCTGTGCATTCTTTGTTGTTTGCTTGTCTGTGGGCACAATATTTTTCACCTCCTTCCCCAATGGGCAGGGTCAGTCACTCAGGTATAGTACAGCAGGACAGGTCCAGCTGAAGGGGAGTTGCTGGGATGGGTTGTTTGTGGCACGTACCAGGGCTGACAGTTTGGACCAGGAATCAGTGCAGGGCAGGTTCCAGTAGGCCGTGCCTGTGCTGCTTGGGAGTGTGATGTTTAGTGCATGGTGCAGGTAGGCAGGAAGGAGGGGGCAGATTGTGATGTGTGGAGCTAAAATGGGTATGGGAAAGATGAGAGAGGAGAGAGGAACAGGAGACAAAAACATACACACAAACAAAAAAGAGTGCTAAGGGAGCTTGCTATTGGATTGGAGAGAGGAGAGACTGAGAAATGAGGAAAAACAAAAATGAAAAAAAAAGAAAAAGGGTAAATGAAAAAAATGAATAAATTGAGAAACTGGAAATGAAGAAAGACAAAAAGGGAATAAGAGAGAAGAAAATAAAACACAGAAACACAAAAAAAAGAAAGAAAAAACAGGAAGAAAGAAATGACCCCACGGAAGTCCCTGTAAGTCTGTACAGAGTAAGGGGATAGCTTCCAGGCTGCGTGGTACTGCCCGGCTAGAAGGGGCTTCCAAGCAAGAAAAGAAAAAGGAAACAAACAAACAAATCAAAACAGAACAAATCAGAGCAAACATACAGACAAACAAAGAAGCCCCAGGTTTCCTACTAGTGTGGTGGCATAGGCTGGGAAGCAGTTTCACAGTCAGGTGGTGTTTTGCAGCCTTTCAGGAAGAAGCAAAGATGGCGCACGGAGCCAGGTATTTGAAAGAAAGGAGGGGGGAGTGGTGAGAGGTAAGGAAGAAATCTAAAAGAAGTGGAAAAAAGCAACACCAGCAGCCAACAAAAGGGACTCAGGGAGCCGGCCAGTGCGGGCGGGTGGTATCTAAGCAAGACCAGGGTGCTTCCCGGCCAAAAGACTGCGGTTGCAGGAAGCAGAGGAGGCCGAGTGGGGGTGAAGAAGGGTAGGGGATGGGAAAGCCTATATTGCTGGGTACCGGTTGTTCTGTCTGCTGCTGGAAGCTCTGTGAAGCTGCTTTCTCGTACCCCGTTTGCTAGTCTCTGATAGTAGTCCAAGATGGTGGAATCGTGCTGCGTTAGCTGATAGGGGCCCTCTGCATGTACCTCTCCTTGCTCTGTTCTCAGTAAGTTTCTTACTCCATTTGGTGCTTAGCTGAGTTCTTTATCTCTTCATTTGTTGTGTAGGGTTTCAGGATTTATGTGTGACTCTCTTTGACTTAGTTTTTCTGATCTTTGCTGTGGAGGGAGGGCGTTGTGCTTCTGACTATAGTGCCGTGTTGCCTGAAAGTCAGCCAATCTTCTGTATTTCTGATTGCTGTGTATGGATTCTTGCAGCTTGTTAAATTTTGTCATTATTCTCTTCTCTAATCTTCTTAAGTTTCTCTATTGCGTGTTCTACGTTTTGCCTAATTTCCTTCCTGATATCTTGAAGAGTTCTGTATATTAATCTTCTGTATTCTGCCTCCGGTAATTCCAAGACATTTTCTTCTTCCAGAAAATTTCTAGATTCTTTATTTTAGGAGCTTGCTGAAGCCATCATGTTCTGCCTCTTTATGTGATTTGATATTGACTTCTGTCTCCGAGCCATCAATAAGTTATAATATTTATTTATTTTATGTTTGCTTATTGTGTTCTAGCTTCTTGTTTTCTTTTGTTTTGATATGTCCAAATAGGCTGCTCATGAAAACCAGCCCAGTCACCAGCACCCCTGAACCTCCAACATCCTGCCACCAGGTGGCCAGACCTGCCACTAAGTCTGTGAGCCCAGAAGTCCGTCCACACCTCCTGTATGGATTTAGCTCAGGTGTCCAGGTAGTCAGCCACCAAGTGTGTGGTGTAGGCTCTCACCTACAGTCCTAGACCAGCATGACTGTTTAGTGTAGGAACAGGCATCCGGCTGCAGCAGGGGTACACATGCTGAGCGAGTCAGGGGGCCCACTGCCCCCAAGTGTCTGGGAGGAAAGTGTGTCCCTGTTCTCTAGAGCACGTAGGTGGGTGGGTTTTGCAGCTGGACTATGAGCACCTGATGTGTTGGCTGTAAGGACTGGGGGACACCTCTTATTCCTGGGCCCCTGTTGCAGGTGGCTAGGTGGCATGGTTGGAGCCACCAGTCCTCAGACATCTGATGTGGGTAGGTAAAGACCCTCCTTAATGGGTAGAGCAGTGTCAAATGTCAAGAACCTGCCACTTCACAGCTGTATCAGTTGAAGTTAGACTTCAGGTATATACCTTGTTGTATTCTGGTAATGAGGCCTATGCTGTTGAAATGGGCCCACACAAGTGTATGCAGTGGGAAAGGCTTTCAAAATCCATGGATCCCTGATGCCTGTGCTTAGACAAAGGAGCTGTGGCTACCCTGAATTCCTGGTTTTGGGGAGCTGGCATTATTTTTTTCCCGTTTGTTAATTTGTTCCCTCTCCAAGGCCGGGAGAATGGCTCAGAGCACGTGATGGGTCCTACTTCTGGCCCAGGGGACTCGGCAATTGCTGAAGCCATCCCAGACCCAGTGCAGAGCATAGAGTGGGGAGGTAAATGGGAGAGAGGTTTTTCCCAAAGGGGGTTGTTTTTGATCCATGCGGTAGGCCAGATGCAAGTACTTATCTTTTGCCAGTAGAAGGCTGCTTCTCACTGGTTCTGGATGGTCAAGTAGACTCTCTGCCGCCGGATCTCTCCTGGAGTGGAAAATGCCTCCTGAGCACTGCTGCTTGCCTACCTCCCCACGTACCAGGAGCTGATCTGGCCTGAAGGGCTCAGGCTCTTGCTGGGTCAGGTCTGGCTACTCCTCACTGATTCCAAACCATCTCTCACTCCCCCTGCCACTCAGTCTGATTCCTCAACCTTGCATTTGATATTCAGGGCACCTAGATTGTCATATATAATCAATTCACTTGTTTTTTTGGGTCTTTGTTGTGAGAGGGACCACCGGAAGCGTCTGACTACTCCACCATCTTGACCCCACCTCCTTCTTGTTGCACGTTCTTTAAGTAGGAACTTAGATGATTGATTTGAGACTTTTTCTCTTTTCTAATATAAGTATTTAATAGTATAAATTTCCCTTTCAATACTGCTTTAGCTGTGTCCTACAAATTCTGATAAAGAAGAGGAGCCTAAGGAGACATGATAAGTAAATGTAATGTAGTATCCTGGATGTATTCTTGTAAAAGAATAAGAACATTAGGTGAAGAATAAGGCAATCTAAATGAAATATGGACTTTATTGTATCAAAATTAGTTCATTAATTATAAAAAAAAAGTAACATACTAAGGTAATAGGTGAATCTAGGTGTGGGGAATATGGGGAATGAACTCTCTCTCTCCATATATATGTGTGTGTGTGTGTGTATGTGTGATTTTGTGTGTGTAATAGCAAAAAAAGAAAAACACTTAAATGTTTACTGATAGGAAAAGAACTAGATTAACTATGTAACGATGAATAAACCCAGAAAACATAACTTAGAGTTATAAAACTAAGTTTCAATAAAGTACATACACAAAAAATATCATGAACAAGTTATAATTATATATGTAAATCTCTCTGCATATATAATTATATTTACATATATATATAATTAACTCTATATTCGCTTCCATTATGAGTCTAGGAAAACTGGAAGTCATCAAAAATGAAATGGAATGCATAAAATCAATATCCTAGGCATTAGTGAGCTGAAATGGACTGGTATATGCCATTTTGAATCAGACAATCATACGGTCTATTATGCCAGAAATGATGAACTGAAGAGGGATGGCAACACATTTGTCATCAAAAAGAACATTTCAAGATCTATCCTGAAGTACAATGCTGCCAGTGATAGGCTAATACCTGTACACCCACAAGGAAGACCAGTTAATACAACAATTCTTCAAATTTATGCACCAACCACTAAGGCCAAAGATGAAGAAATTGAAGATTTTTACCAACTTCTGTAATCTGAAATTTAGCAATTATGCAATCAAGATACATTGATAATTACTGGCAATTGGAATGGGAAAGTTGGAAACAAAGAAGAAGGATTGGTAGTTTAAGAAAATATGGCCTTGGTGATAGAAAAGACGCATGATAGAATTTTGCAAGACCAATGACTTCCTCATTGCAAATAACTTTTTTCAACAAATAGACGGCAACTATACACGTGGTCCGCACCAGATGGAGTACACAGGAATCAAAGAGACTATATGGAAAGAGATGAAGGAAAATTTCAATATCATCAGTCAGAACAAGGCCAAGGATCAACCATGGAACAGACCATCAATTGCTCATACCTAAGTTCAAGTTGAAGATGAAGTAAATTAGAACAAGTCCACAAGAGCCAAAGTACAACTTTGAGTATACCCCACTTAGATTTAGAGACTATATAAAGAATAGATTTGATTCATTGACCACTAATGACGAAAGACCAGACAAATTGTGGAATGACATCAAGGACATAGTACATGAAGAAAGCAAAAGGTCATTAAAAAGACAGGAAAGAAAGAAAAGACCAAAATGTATGTCAGAAGAAACTCTGAAACTTGCTGTTGAAAGTAGAGTTGCTAAAGCAAATGGAAGAAATGATGAAGTAAAAGTACCAAAGAGAATATTTCAAAGGGCTACTCGAGGAGACAAAATAAAGTATTATAATGACATGTACAAAGACCTGGAGTTAGAAAACCAAAAGGGAAGAACATGTGCAGCATTTCTCAAGCTGAAAGAACTAAAGAAAAAATTCAAGCATCGAGTCACAATATTGAAGGATTCTACAGGGAAAATATTAAATGACATAGGAAATATCAAAAGGAGATGGCAGGAATACAGAGTCACTGTACCAAAAATAATTGGTTGATGTTTAACCATTTCAGGAGGTAGCATATGATCAAGAACTGATAATACTGAAGGAAGAAGTCCAAGCTACACTGAAGGCATTAGTGAAAAACAAGGCTTCAGGAATTGGCAGAATATCACTTGGGACGTTTCAACAAACAGATGCAGCACTGGAAGGGCTCGCTCTTCTAGGCCAAGAAATTTGGAAGAGAGCTACCTGGCCAACCAACTGGAAAAGATCCATATTTGCACCCATTCCAAAGAAACGTGATCCAACAGAATGTGGAAATTATCTAACAATATCATTAATATCACATATAAGTAAACTTTTTCTGAAGACCATTCAAAAGTGGTTGCAGCAGTACATTGACAGAGAACTGCTGGAAATTCAAGCCAGATTCAGAAGACGAGGTGGAACCAGGGATGTCACTGCTGATGTCAGATGGATCATGGCTGAAAGCAGAGAATACCAGAAAGATATTTATCTGTGTTTTATTGATTATGCAAAGGCATTGTACTGTATGGATCATAACAAATTATGGATAACACAGCAAGGAATGGGAATTCCAGAACACTTAATTGTCCTCATGAGGAGCTTGTACATAGACCAAGAGGCAGTCATTTGAACAGAACAGGGGATTACCGTGTGGTTTAAAGTTAAGAAATGTGTGCATCAGGGTTGTATCCTTTCACTGTACTTATTCAATGTGTATGCTGAGCAAATAATCCAAAAAGCTGGACTATATGAAGAAGAATGGGGCATCAGTATTAGAGAAAGAGTCATTAACAACCAGCAATATGCAGGTGACACAACCTTGCTTGCTGAAAGTGAAGAGGAATTGAAACACTTACTGATGAAGATCAAAGACCACAGTCTTCAATATGGATTACACCTCAACATAAAGAAAACAAAAACCTCACAACTGGACCAATAAGCAACATTATGATAAATGGAAAAAATATTGAAGTTGTAAAGGATTTCATTTTACTTGGATCCACAATAAACGTCCATTGGAGCAGCAGTCAAGAAATGAAATGAATTGCATTGGGCAAATCTGCAAAAGAACTTTTTAAAGTGTTAAAAAGCAAAGATGTCACTTTAAGGACTAAAGTGTGCCTGACCTAAGCCAGGATGTTTTCATTCATGTTATATGCATGTGAAAGCTGGACAATGAATAAGGAAGACCAAAGAAGAATTGATGCCTTTGAATTTTGGCGTTAGCAAAGAATACTGACTATACCATGGACTTCAGATGAAAGAACAAATCTGTCTTGGAAGAAATACAGCCAGAATCTTCCTTAGAAGCAAAGATGTTGAGATTTCATCTCATTTACTTTGGACATGTTATCAGGAGGGACCAATCCCTGGAGAAGGACATCATGCTTAGTAAAGTAGAGGGTCAGTGAAAATGAGGAAGACTCTCAATGAGATGGATTGACATGGTGGTTGCAACAGTGAGCTCAAGCATAACAATGATTGTTAGGATGGTGAAGGATCAGGCAGTAATTTGTTTTGTTGTACACAGGACCCCTATGAGTTGGAACTGAGTCGGTGGCACCTAACAACAGCAATATATACTTAGAGATGATGTAGATATACATATGAATATATAAATCTGTATGGATAGATATGGACAAAAGTGGAAAACTATTCATGGAAAAACCATGTATTAGAGTAGTGATTTCTTGGGGGAATAGATGCAGAAAGTATACCAGGAAGGCTATAAAAAACTTTTTTCCATGCCATTCTATTTCTTTTTATATTAAAAAAAAAAAAGTAAATATGAATAATCATCAATAGTTTAAAAAGCTCTATGTGTGTGTGTGAGATAGTGAGTCATTATTTTTTAACTTCTCTATATTTTCCTGTAGTTTAAACACTTTTTCATAACCGAAAAAGGGCACATACTTTTTTTTTTCTTTTATTGTTGTACTTTAAGTGAAAGTTTACAATTCAAGTTAGTCTCTCATACAAAAATTTATACACACATTATAATGTGACCCTAATGGCTCTCCCTAAACTGTGACAGCACACTCCGCCTTTCCACCACTGATTTCCCGTGTCCATTCAACCAGCTTCTGACCCTCTCTGACTTCTCTTCTCTCCTCCAGACAGAAGCTACCCATTTAGTCTCATGTATCTACTTGAGCTAAGAAGCACACTCTTCACAACTATTATTTATGTCCCATAGTCCTGTCTAATCTTTGTTTGAAGAGTTGGCCTTGGAAATGGTTTTTGTTCTGGGTTGACAGAGTCTGGGGGCATGCTTGCTGGGATTCCTCCAGTCTCAGCCAGACCATTAAGTCTGGTCTTTTTTACTAGAATTTGTATTCTGCACCCCACTTTTTTCCTGCTCCATCAGGGACTCTCTGTTGTGTTCCCTGTCAGGGCAGTCATTGGTGGTAGCCAGGGACCATCTAGTTCTTTTGGTCTCAGGCTGATGCAGTCTCTGGATTACGTGGCCCTTTCTGTCTCTTGAAGGTACATACTTCTAAAGAAAACAAAAAGCAGTGATAAAAAAAATCAAAGTAAAGAAGAGGGAAGATCCATCACAGCATGCGATCATGTGAAATCTTAGGCTGCTTTAGTATAAATTTAGATAAAGGGATATATATCTCCACAGAATTTTCTTAGCCATAAAATTATCTAAAGTATCATGTTCAGTTAAGAATTCTATATTTTAAAATATATATATTGAAATTCTAAAGATTATAAAAACTTATATGACCTTGCAGTAAGAAACATGGAACTTATATGTAATAATAGCTGATGTTAATAGAGACATTTACTTGGGCAAAAAGATGATTTGGGGAAGATTTGAGGTCAATTTTTTTTTTATTGTTGTGCTTTAAGTGAAAGTTTACAATTCAAGTTAGTCTCTCATACGAAAATCTGTATATATATTGTTATGTGACCCTCGTTGCTCTCCCTAGACTGTGAGAGCACACTCCTCCTTTCCACCCTGGATTCCCCATGTCCATTCAACCAACTCCTGACCCTCTCTGCCTTCTCACCTCATGAGGTCAATTCTTTTTTTTTAATAATTTATTTTATTTTTGTTATTTTTGTTGATAATACACACAGCAAAACATACACCAAATTCAACTTCAGTGACATTGATTACATTCTTCAAGTTATGCAACTATTCTCACTCTGTTTTTACAAGTTGTTTCTCCCCCATTAACATAAACTCACTGCTCCCTAAGTTTCCTATCTAATCTTTTTAGTTGCTGTTGTTAATTTGATTCCACGGAGATAGATCTTAAAAGAGCACAATGCTCAAGGCAGACATTCTTTGCTAGTTAAGCTAAACTATTGTTTGGTTTTATGAAGACTTCAGGGGATGTATTTGGGTTAAGGTTTAAAGTTTAAAGATTCTCTCAGGGCAGTAGTTTCAGGGGTTCATTCAGCCTCCGTGGCTCCAGAAATCTGGATTCATGAGAATTTGAAACTCTGTGAGGCCAAATATTTTAAGAGGTTGTCATGTGGAAGATGGTGTTTTTAAGTTCTTTAAGTTTCTAAAATGTTGAATTAGAAAAAAAAATGGACAGAAATTTGAGGTTAACAGATTTAAGCTCAGTATTAGAAGGCACAGAAAATAAAAGGAGCAAAGATTTAGAATTGTACACATAATGGAATAATCTGCTTTACAGAGTATTTAATTTTCATCACTGGGTATGTTAGTTGTAGAAGCTGATAGCCTGTTTGCAAAGGCATTCCTACACCAACTGGAGATTGAAACAACCTGACTGGCATCTAAGGTTTTTCCTATCTGAAGCTTTATGATTCCTTTACTGGGAATGAAGTAAAAAATAGCCATTATTTTTCAAGTCTCACAGTAAATCTATGAAGGCAGGGAATCCAGGAAACGTACTCTGGGTCGTGGAACCATTTCTTAATGCCATTTCCAAATTGTCCAACAGAGGCAGCAGACATCTCTAAATACAGGAGATTCTCAGGACTACAACATTTTTGGTCAGTCACTTATAAAGGCAGAATTGGCTGCCAGACTAAAAATTCAGGTACTTTGTGCTTTGGTTTGATATGGGGTACAGGGCAACCCTACTAAGATTCCAAAGCTATTAATTTATCATAAACTTGTAAATGAAAAGGAGTTGTTTGCAAAGAAAACCTCTTTTCCTCCATACCAAATTTCACAAAACAAAGAGCTCATTTTGCTTGGAAGCTCAGGTATACTTTGATGCTGGAGCAGGCTGCTGATGCTCTCTGTTCGCAGCAGGTGACTGCTGCTTTCACAATTTACAGCAGGTGGTTAGGAAAAGATTTGCAAACTGCTCTGTGCTTCACCACCATTTTAAAAACAATTACAGTGGGGGCGCCTGGGATGGAGTTTCCAGGACACCATTTCACGGATCATTGCTCCAGTCCCACTTACTGGTCCAAGAGCAGTGTTCTTGTTTTCTATCTCTCCTCACTGTGGGAATCCAGCTTTTGCACCAAACATGGATGGTTCCTGCTCTGAGCATCAGGGTTACACAGAATGTTCCCATTTTCTGTGGTTACTAGCATCCACTAGATGATAAACTACACTTGAACTTTTAAGATCATTATATTGAATATATTCTTTCTCGTTTAGCTCTGTTTAAAAGAAAAAGTTCCAGGGCGAGAACGAGAGACACAGAAAACAAAGAGTTATAATTCTTTTCAAAGCCAATAGCTCTTGACAATACTCTGTATTTCTATTAGCATGGAGCAAAGTTACTTTCACAAATACTCTGTGACTGTATTGCCCAATATGGTAGCCAGTAACACGTGGTTATTGAGTATCTGCAATGTGAGTAGGGTGATGGAGGAACTGGATTTTTAATTGTAATAAGATGTGCTAGAATTGTAAAGTACACAAGTGAGTCTTGAAAACTTAGAAAAAAAAGATTATTTCTCATTAATAATTGTTACATCAACTACATGCTGAAGTTTTGTATATATTGGGATGACTAAAAATATAAAAATAATTTCACCTGTTTCTTTTTACCTTTTAAATATGCCTTCTAGAAAATTTAAAACTAAATATGTGACTCATACTTCTACTGGACAGTGATGATCTATAAAATTGACTTTTTTTCAGTGAATAGGTATGTCGTGCTTTTAAGAAGAGCCTATTTAAGATACGGCAATGTTTTGGAGACCATCCCTATGGATGAAATTATGGCCTTTTGCTTTTGGCATTATACTATTTTCTTCCTCTTTTATTTTTTCCTGAATCATCTACAATTCAGCACCTCTAGGAAAAAAAAAAAAATTCTTAAAGTTTATTTATTCAGCAACATTTATTCTGTAAATATTATGCACCACTTATACACACAACAATGCAACATGTACAAAGGATGTAATGGTGAATGTGCAAGACCTGACACTATTCTTGCCCTTTAAACATTCATAACAAACTCGGAAGGACATAAGCAAAATAAGGGATTTCAATAACATGTGATGATTGCAATAATAAGGAAATTATAGGGAGCATATATGAGGAGCCCCTAGCCTGGGCTGGGGGAAAATGAGTTAGGTGTGGATGGAGAATAAACTGGCTTCTGTCAGAGGAGAGAAAGGGAGAGCATGGCCATGGTAGAAGGAATGGCAGGTGCAAAGAACCAGGGGCAGAAGAGAGCTTGGGGCCCACATGGACATAAAACAAGTGTCATTTGACCAAAGGATAACTCTCTGAGGAGGGGGTGCTAAACATTGCAGCTGGAGAGATGAGGCCTAATAAGTTATGTTCAGTTGTGTAGACTTTGGTAAGATAATAATGGATTTTAATCAAAGGAATGTCATAATCAGATTTGCTTTTTGAGTAAAGCTGAAACACACACACATGCCCATGCCCAATCAGGTTACAGTATGTAAAACTGGAAAAGAATTGAGGATGGGGATAGATAAACCACTTAGGTTTCTAGAATAGAAGAGACACAAATTGGAGTAATTATTCACCTCTGAATAACTCCTCCCTAGGTCTGAGCTACCTTTTTTTATTTTTGAGAAACCACTCTTCCTGTCCTGTTTTTGCTAATCTTATAGTTGAACCAGGGCTGTCTTCCTCTAACTACACTAATGGTCAAGAGTTGGACCCTTGAACCAGTTGAGCCAGTCATGAAACCTCATCTTCCAGGAAAAAGTGATCAGACTAGGATGTGCATATAACCTGAGCCAACCCAAGCAGAGCCATTTCCCTAGGTTTTCCAAAGAAAAGGTGATTTTGCACTCAAATGGCAAATCTGTGTTAGCTGCTGGCAGCTACTGTCCCTTGCCCCAAGGAGAAAGTTCATCGAGAATTTTTCTCTCTTTTCCTCTCTACCTCTTTCCCTCTGCCTGCTCCCCTTGCCTTGACAAAGCATTTTAAGGCAGTTGATTATCATAAATCTGTCAGTACTAGTGATGGTAAAATAAACATAGAAAAATCAAAAGCCAAAAGAGAAACAAAAATACCAAACAACCACTACCATTTAATTACTGTGATGGTACATTAAGTTTAAGGATTGAAGTTCTAAGAAGCCATGGCACCTTGAGAAGTAGGAAGAATTATAAAATCCATTAATTGATTTAACCATTTGATATTATTTATTGTACCATTACTATGTGTCAGGCTGAGGGTTTTCTGAATGTGTTCGTGATAATAGTTTGCATTCACCATTATGGATCCTGTTCAGGGTCATTTTCTTCATGAAGACCAGTGACATCCAGTTGCCTAGGTGTCCTTTCATCAAGACCTTAAACTTTCCTTTATAAGAAAATAAGGGACCTTTTTACCGTGTTATTTTTATCAAACCAATAATAATCTCCTGGTGGGAGTCCACTGGCCTCGGAGTAGTTTGGGAGGTCTGGGTAGAAGCATGCTCTATAGCAAGAAACACCACACAGAAGCAGATGACACTGAGGCTTAAGGCCTGAGGTTGGAACATAGACCCAAATTAGTAAATTCCAGGTATCACCCTGTGTCATGGATTGAATTCTGTCCCCCCAAAAAATGTGTCAACTTGGCTAGGCCATGATTCCCAGTATTGTGTAATTGTCCACCATTTTGTCATCTGATATGATTTTCTTATGTTTTGTAAATCCTATCTCTATGATGTGATGAGATGGGATTAGCAGCAGTTATATTAATGAGGCAGGACTCAATCTACAAGATTAGATTGTGTCTTAAACCAATGTCTTTTGAGATGTAAAAGAGAGAAGCAAGCAGAGAGACAGAGGTACCTCATACCACCAAGAAAGCAATGTCGGGAGCAGAGCATGTCCTTTGGACATGGGGTCCCAGCACTGAGAAGCTCCTCAACTGGGGAAGATTGATGACAAGAACTTTCCTCCAGAGCTGACAGAGAAAGGCTTCCCCTGGAGCTGGCACCCTGAATTTGGACTTCTAGCCTCCTAAACTGAGAGAGTACACTTCTGTTTGTTAGAGCCATCCACTTGTGGTATTTCTGTTATAGCAGCACTAGATAACCAAGACACCCTGCAAACGTCCCATCCCTAGAAATCACTAGAACATATTTTCAATAAATAGAGCATTTGATTCACCCGAAGGTAGTATAAGAATTATGGTTAAAGAACATAGGCCATGGATTTCCACTACCTGAATTCATCTCTCAGCGACTCCACCTTTTTTGAGAACTTGGAAAAATTCCTTAGCTTCTCTGTGCCTCAATTTCTCATCTACAAAATGAGAATTCTAAGAGCACTTATTTTGTAGGGTTGTCGTGAGGACGGACAAGATGGTATATATACAGTGTTTGGAACAATACCTGGCATGTAACGAGCAATCAATGAGTGATAGCTATTACTATTCTCTTGCCAATCCCCAGATATCAATAGCAGTGAAAATTTTGGGATAAACTGTTTAGATGTGATGACAGAAAGCAGCCAAACTCCCTCCCCAAATCTACCAGGCACTGAGTTAGGTCTAGGGCTATAGCAATGAGTAGGATAGCCACAGTCCCTGACCTCACAGTACACAAAGACCATTGTGGGCTATAGAGAATTAAATATGGAGACTAAAATACAATCTGATGCATATGGTGGTAAGGGCATAACAGGGTGCTCTGGGAGCACCTAACAGGGGTCTCAACCTATATCCTAACATCAGAAAAGGATTTCAAAGGAGAGACACCTGAGCTGAGGATTGGTGGATGAGAATGAGTTAATCAAGTAAAACACTGGGAGTAGAAAGATGGGAAGCAGATGATGTAGGGGTGTTTCAAGAATCAGGAATAATTATTCTCTGTGAAAGACTAAAAGTGAGTGAGAACATGGGTTGTATAAGAAACTAAAAAGAAGGTGATCATGATTTAGTAGTTGTGATTACGTGATGGAAAATAAGAAACTATAGAAATACTAGGAAACAGATTAGCACTGATAAAAAAGTTTAATATACTGTGTCACTACGTGTTGGGGGAAACAGCAAAGAACCAAACCCACTGCTGTCAAGTTGATTCTGACTCATAGCAACCCTATACAGTCTCATATTTTAGTGGTACATTGGTAGAGCCTTTATAAAAAGGAATTTGGTAATATCTATTGAAATCATAGATATTTGACTCAAGAAGTCCACTTCTAGGAATGTATGATTAGAAATAAACAGACTTGAGACAATCTGGGGGAAGAGATTGGTTGTAGAGAGAAAAGTACAAAAGCCCTGAGGTAGAAGCCAGTGTTGTTAGCTGCTATAGAGTCAGCCTCCAACTCACGGCAACCCTATGCACAATAGGATCAGACTATTGCGATCCATCTGGTTTTCATTAGCTGATTTTTTGGAAGTAGATTGCCAGGCCTATCTTCCTAATCTGTCTTAATCTGAAAGCTCTATTGAAACCTGTTTATTATCATAGCAACTAGAAAGCCTCCACTGACAGACAAGTGTTGGCTGCACATAAGGTACACTGGGTAGGAACTGAACCCAGGTCTCCCTGCTGGAAGGTGAGAATTTTACCACTGAACCACTACTGCTTCTGGTAGCAGTTGCAAGAGCAACACCTGCAAGGAGGGTGCTGGTTTGTGATAGGGAGAATGATGTGAGAGGACATCAGAAAGATACATGGGAACTCAATCAGGTGAGGCCTAGTTGGCCATGCTGGGGAGCTGGACTTTTATTTTAGGTGGAACAGGAATCTAAATCCAGGATTCCAAACAGGGCAGAGGCCATTCAGATTTTTATTTTTCATAAGATCACTTTGGATATATGCAGAGTATAAATTGGGGGTGAGACTGAGAGAGGTAAGTGTGGATATATAATTCTTGAAGCAATTTTGTGAAAATTTATATAAAGCAGAACTCATTTGGTTGCAAGCATCACAAATCCACTTAAACTAGATCAAAGGAAAAAAAATTTTTTTTTTTTTGAAAGGGCAAGCAATAGTCTCACAGAACTTTTGAAGGGCCCTTGGAACTGGAAACTTAAAAGCCATCAGAGGTCAAGGCAATGTCTCTCCACATTTCTCTCTCACTGTGGAACTGCAAAACCTCTTGTCCTCAGTTCTCTTTTGTACCTCCTTTATTCCCTTTCCTTCTATGTATGCATCTATGCATTTGCTTTTCTCTCTCTTTCTACTCTTTTTCTCTTTCTCTTCCTGTTCTCTCACTCTCTCTTTCTCTCCAGACTCCAGGAGTCTTCTGTTTACATATAATTTCTACTCCCTTTCAGCTTTGCTTGGGGTCCTACAACTGACTGACTGGAGTCTTTGTTTCTTCTTAGTTCAAAAACCTGGAGAAATAAACATAACACTGGCTGATCCTTGTGGACATTTCTGTTCAGCTTGCTTCAGAAGAGTTACCTCAAGCATGGTCCAAGTATGAGTTCGTAAGCCCAACCTTCAATAGGTCTGTGAGAAGGAGGGCTTGGGGAGGGCATAATGGCAGGATAAGCACTGCAGACCGTATCTACAATTCTGAGTCAGTGGCAAGTTGGTATGAGCAAATAATTCAGAAAACCATTTTATCTGATTGCTCTCATACCCCTTAAGTTATTACCCTGAAATAATTATTTTATGAGTCTAACTTTTGACAGGAGAGAGGAAATGGTCGATTTAAAGTTATACTCTTTGGTAACAGCTACAACACCTAGTCTTGCAATGCCAGACAATTTACTTACATTTTGAGAGCCCAATCTTTTCATTCTTAAAATGTTGATAAAAATACTATGCACTGAGATTGAGAGAATTTGAGATTATATAGGTAATGTATATATACAGAGTGACTCATGCATACTTGATGTTAGTTGCCATCAAGTTGATTCCAACTCATGGCAACCCCATGTGGGCAGAGTACGGTTTTCAAGGCAGTACCCTTTCAGAAGCAGATTACCAGGCCTATCTTCTGAGGCACCTTGGGATGGGTTCAAACTGCCAACCTTTCAACTAGTAGTCTAGTATGTAACCATCTGTGCCACCCAGGGATTCTCATACATAGTTTACAATAATAATTATAACCCCTATTTTAAAGGTGGAAAAACTGCAGCTGAGAGAATTAAGTTATTTGCCCAAGAGCATTTTGCTAAAAATCACAGTGACAGAATTTGAGGGGGCGGGTCTGGTCCCAAATGGGTGCCCTATTGTTGTCCACAGGAACATTAAGATTTTTTGAATGAGGGAATCAGTCTGACTGTGACATGCAGAGTAGAGTGTAATGGGAAAATTTGTTCATAGGAAAACCTGTAAATATAAATAGACCTGAGTAACATTTGTATGACTCTGAACTAGGAAATTAGGATAGTGACAGTGGGCATGAATAGAAGAGGAAAAAATGATAAAGATTTAAAATGTAAATTTTCTAAGATTTGGCAATGGATTGGATGACAAGAATTGTGGAAAAGGAAAAGCCTAAAAGATAAGGAGGTGTATGTCCTCGGTGACTAAGAGAATGAAGAAGTCAATTACAGCAAAAATCAGGAAGAGAAGCTTATTTAAAGTATTGGAGGTAGAAAGGTGATGAGCATTTTGTGGACATGTTGGGCTGGGGTGTCAGAGGGCAATTAGCTAGCAATATGTAATTTACAGAGATCTGGAGTTTGTGAAGACGCCAAACCTTGTAGCATCAGAATGTTATGGGGCTTGGGCGTAGCTGGGTGTCTACACAGTAAACAAGATGTTTTTATTTGATTTGGATTCTTATTTTGGGAAGTTTGTATGGCATAGGGCTGATAGAGAATATGGAAGGTCATTATACCCAGTGACCCAACTTGTAAGGCCACTAACTTCTGTAAATCAAGATCAAGGTGTAGTTTAGGGAGTCATCTATAAAATGTGATAGTTGAAATCATGAACATACTTTAGATTACTAAAGATGAAAGTAGTTAAGTTATAAGTTTCCTTAAAAACCAGCTTTTGGGTTATCTTCATTTAAGAAACAGAGGAGGCAGTACAGATTCTGAAGGAGAAGGAGTGGCCAGAAAATTAGAAGAATCAGGATGTTCTAGCACCACAAAAGGCAAATATACAAGAAACTTATTATATTACATTTAATCATAATGGGCATTTAATTTTTATGAGGGGGATAAACTTTCTGACAATAAAAAAAAAAAAATAAGCCCATTGCCATCGAGTCAATTCTAACTCATAACAACTCTAAAGGACAGAGTAGAACTGCCTCATAAGGTTTCCAAGGAGCAGATGGTGGATTCAAACTCTCAGCCTTTTGGTTAGCAGCCAAACACCTAACCACTGTGCCACCAGACAGATTCTTAAATATGACACCAAAAGCACCAGCAAAAAAATACAAAATAGATAGATGGAACTTAATCAAAATGAAAAACTTTTCTGTATCAAAGGACTTTATATCAAAAAAGTAAAGAGATAATCTTTAGATTGGGAGAAAAATTTGGGGAATCATTTATCTGATAATCATTTAATGTCCAGAATAAATAAAGAACTCCTATAAGTTAACAGCAAATGACAGACAACCCAATCAAAACATAAGCAAAGGCCTTGAATAGACATTTCACCAAAGAAGATATACAAATGGCCAACCAACACATGAACAGATGCTCAGCATCATTAGTCATTAGGGAAGAAATGCAAATCAAAACCACAATGACATACCACTTCACACTTCACACCCACTAGGGTGGCTATGATAAAATAAAACAAACAAAATGAAAAACAACAGGTGTTGGCGAGGTTGTGGAGAAATTGGATCCCTCATCCATTGCTGAGGGGATTATAAAGTGGTGCAGCTGCTGTGGGAAACAGTTTGAAAGTTCCTCAAAAAGTTAAATGTAGAATTACCATATGACTCAGCAGTTCTATCCCTAGGTATATGCAAACAGATACTTGTATATCAATGCTAATTGCAGCAGTATTTACAATAGCCAAAAGATGGAAACAACCTAAATGTCCATCGACAGATGAATGGATAAACAAAATATGGTATATATGTACAATGGAATATTACTCTTCCATAAAGTGAAATGAAGTTCTGATACATGCTACAAGATGGATCAACCTTGAAAACATTATACTGAGTGAAATGTCTGTCACTAAGGGACAAATATTTTATGATCCTACATATATGAAATATCTGAAATAGACAAGTGTATAGAGACCAAAGTGTATTATAGGTTACCAGGGGCAGGAGAGAAGGGGAAAGAGGGAGTCATTCCTTACGTGGCACTGAGCTTCTGTTAAGGGTGATGGAAAAATTTGGAAGTGGAGAGTGGTGATGATTGGCACATGATAAATGTAATTAGTATCACTGAATTAAACATGTAAAAAATTTTGAAATGTTTGGTTATATTTTATATATATGTTATAAACATATACCACAATTAAAAATAAAATAAATTAAGAATGTAAATCTTTGAGAGCAGTGACTGAAAATCTGTATTAAATAAATACACCAATTAACAAGTGAATTTGATTAAGGAAGAAGAAAGAAATTTTTTTTTCCCCCCAAGAACCCTACACCTGATATTGTTAGACTGTAGTTAAGTTCTTCAGAGCTCAAAGTTTCCAGCCATGAATATTTTCTTAAATAAATATATTTTTCTCCTTGCCTAGCTGTTTCTAATCGAAACATCTGGTAGAGGACTCAATTTAGCCAAAGTTTTTATTTTCTTTACAAGTCTTAAAGGAATAGTGTTGGCCTTGTTTCCCCTGATAACTTTCCAAAATAGCAGTGAAAAATGAAACTATAATCAACTGTTATCCAGTTTCTGCTAAATCCATCAAGGAAAGATTATGTAGAATGCGAGCCGAGTACAAATGTTGTGTATGACCTGACTAATCATCCATTCCCAAAGGAAGACAAAAGCCATATCTCCACAAGATGAGTGTATTCAATTGAATTCTATTTTGTGCCCACAAATGTTTTTCCTTTATTCAATTTCACTTGTCTACACTGCAGGTATCCAATAAGATAACACATTTTTAACACCATTTCCACAACGTGGTTTACTAAAGTACGTCTCTTCCTCCTCCTCTGCATGATGTCTTAGCTAAACCTAACTAGGAGGTGTTGTGCCATTCAAGTGAAAATATTTTTATTTAAATAGTGCAACTTTTCCTGGCCCCAAAGTATCTAAGATCAATATATTTGTATACAGTTACCTAATTTTGGAGAAAAACCTTTCTCTTCCAGCTTTTATATGACAATGAGGAAGCTGAAAAATGTAGAGGCAGAACAAACAGATGATGTCGCCAATTTCCTCTTACTGCTAACATCTTTTAAGCATTTTTTGCTATCCTAGGCACAGTTCTAAGCATCTTTATAACTTCAGTGCATCTTCTAAAATTTTCACTTTAAGAACTGGTTGGTCATACCTTTTGAAATCAATATAATGTTCTGATGGTAGAAAACATGCATTCTTAATAACTCAGTGTCCCCCACCTGCAATCTTATTTTGAAGTCACCTCTTTAATCATCCAGTGGATGCTCCTAAATATGCTAGAGTGCTATACAATGTTCTAAAAGTCTTCATTATTACTCTCCTATATTTGTTACTCTTCCTATTTTGGCAGACCAGCTTATTTCTTATAAAAAGGGATATCAAAGGGTCACCATTCCTATATTGTTCTTCAAATATTTTTGGTGTTTTTTTTTTTCTATTTTCTTACAATGAACAAATCACATATCAAGATCAACTTAAGAAATGACTCATCTAATGATTACAATAGGTCCATGTTGCCTCCATTCTGAGACTACTGATGCTGGAAATTTATAAAGTTTTGACTAGAACATTCTGACTTTCCAAGCCACATCACAGAGATGTCAGGGGAAGGAGAGCGATGCCATCTGTAAGTCCCTGGAGCCATCATCAAACAGTATTGATGCAGGCCCAAGAGTGTTTGGCTAGAAGAAGAGGAAATTCATGAAAACAGATTTTTCTTCATTTTAGTCCTCATGTTTTCAAGCTCAAGAAACTTCAAAGGAAATGTAAAAAAGCATGAAACTGTGCAAAATGAAATGATGAGAACTTTTGGTCAAGCTTCTGAACGCTGAAACTAGCAAGTTATCACATGGATGGGAAAGTTTTCTAATATGAGCACGATCTTCCATTTTGTTTTTCTCTCCACCGTTTTCTTCTGCCTTAAAGTTACACATTTATATCCATTACCTCTGAGAAGCTCACTGGGACACGGAGAAGAAGTGTTATTATGGAGACTGTTAGGAATTCTGGTGGTGTTCTGGTGCCTTTAGAGAATTCCTGGGACAGTCATACACAAAATATGACAAAAGTGAGAATTAAAGCACAACTTTATAGTATTTGGACCAGAACTCAAAAACTCTACATAGGACTACTTGGTAAAAGCTGGTTTATAGCAAAGACTTTGGGATCAAGGCCCAGTTATGGCTTTGTCCTCATCCTCCTGGAGTCCCTGGGTGGTGCAAATGGCTAACGCACTCGGCTGCTAATCAAAAGGTTGGAGCTTTGAGCACATCCAGAGGCATCTCAGAAGAAAGGCCTGAAGATCTACTTCTAAAATATAAGCCATTGTAAACCCTATGGATGACAGTTCTACTCTGAGACACATGGGGTCATCATGATCAGAGTCGATTCAACGGCACCTGGTAATTGGTTTCTCGCTCTCCTAGACCACTCTACCTTCCACTCCATAAATCTAAATCCTGTCAGAAAGGTCAGGTTTCAGAGCAAGTTCTGGCGTGAGCTGCACCTCAACTTTAGTACAGTAGAGTTGGAAAAGAGAAATACCTGGTGAGCTAGACCCATAGGGATCTGTTTATTTTATAGACATGGAAACCAGAAATCATACATGAGAGGATGGGACTTAGATTTAGGTTCTTAAGACATTTCACAGTGCCAACGCTACTTGACCTATAAAATTAGCATTTTTCCCTTTCCAGGATGGGTGACAAAGCTAGAAAAAGAAGTGAGCATATGTGTAAACTGGCTAGGAAGGAGGGATGTTCATTCTTCAGCACATACCACTTTATAGCTATATTTTCAAGGATGGCAAGGCTGCTAATCTCCAGAAAGCTATCTAGCCAGCAAGATGACAAATTCTGACAAGTAAAAGATCTCATAAAAAGTATTTTAAGTTTCAAGTTTAATTTGAAGAGAAATTTTAAAGAAACAATTACTATCAAACAGCCTTAATTACGTGTAAGATAAAATGATTGTAAAAATGTTCCCAATTCTCCACCCCGGCCATATCCCACCCACTGCCTGTCTGTAGATTTGTCATATTGTGAGTCTTACACGCTGCTGTGATACTGGAAGTTATGCCACTGGTATTTCAAATACCAGCAGGGTCACCTGTGGTGGACAGGTTTCAGTGAAGCTTCCAGACTAAGACTAGGAAGAAAGGCCTGTGATCTACTTTAGAAAATTGCCAATTAAACCCTATGGATCAAAACAGAATATTATCTGACTGGACTCAACCATGCAAATGATTGTAAAGATGGGGCAGAACTGGGCAACATTTTGTTTTATTATACAAAGGGTTGCCACCAGTTGGGGCTAACTCTATGGCAACTAACAACAACAGCCTGTATCCACACCCTTTGAAATATTACTGGAAAGCAAGTCCCATCAACAGGTGGAATCTACTTCCTCACTCCTTAAATCAAGGCTTAACAGAAGGCAGTGGACGCCACGGTGGACCAGTTCTAAGCCTAAGCCTCAAAAGGCCTTTCATGCTTCTACTCACTCTTTTATATCTCTGCCACCCCTATGAGAAAAAAGTCACGCTGGCTTGTGAAGTATAAGGGACCATGTGGAGAAGAGCTGAGTCATTCGAAGTGAAGCCATGTAGACCAGCCAGCCCACAGCTGACCCATAGCTGACCAGAGAGGTAGGAACGATAACAGCTGAAATCAGCCAAGCTGGGCCAAGATCAGCAGAACCTAGATGATTTATGTATAGGCTTAAGAGTGAAAAGAAATGTTTACTTTCTCTGTCATTGGTTGTGTGGCTATTTGTCAGGCAGCATTATTATGGCAACAGATGACTGATACATGAACCTGAACTTTGTATTTCACTAGATAAAGTAAACTGAAATTACATGTAAGACACCTTAAACCATTGTTGGGGGCAGTGGAGGTTTCATGGTAGAATTTTTGCCTTCCATAAAGGAGACCTGAGTTTGATTCCCGGCCAATGCATCTCATGCACAGCCCCCACCCATCCATTGGTGGAGGCTTGTGTGTTGCTACGATGTTGAACAGGTTTCAGCAGAACTTCCAGACTAAGATGAACTAGAAAGAAAGGCCTGGCAATCTACTTCCAAAATTCAGCCAATGAAAATCCTACGGATCATGACGGTCTAATCCCATTGTGCATGGAGTCTCCATGATTCAGGGCCACCTGGATGGCAGCTAACAACAACAAGAAGCCATTGTCAAGTATTTGAAAAATGATCAAAAAGGAAATTATTCAAACCAAATTACACATAAATTGCTGTTTCACACATTTCTACCTTTAGTCACGCTATTCCTTCTGTTTACAATAGTTTCTCATTTTCCTTTCATGCAAAACTCATTCTTTAAGATTCAGGTTAGACGTCAGCTCCTCCTAGAGACTGATCCTGAACCTGCAGGCTGAGTCAAATCATCCTCCTCTGAGCTTCTAGGACATCATGGGCAGGTCTTTATTTTATCTCTTAAAACTATATAGTAAGAATAATCAGTGTCTCCACTTCTTCATTTCCCCATCTTTCTTCAGCCTACTCCCATCTTGCTTCCACAGTCAACAATCCTTGGGATCAGCTCTTATAAGGATATGTAATTATTAACAAGCTACTAATTCAAGTAACATTTATAAGTCTTTACATCACATAGTAGCCCTGGTGGTGCAGTGGTTAAGAGCTTGGCTACTAACCAAAAGATCCACAGTTCAAATCCACCAGGTGCTCCATGGAAACCCTATGGGGCAGTTCTACTCTGTCCTATAGGGTCACTGTGAGTTGGAATCCACTTGACAGCAATGGGTTTGGTTTTTGTTTTTGTTTTTTTTAATATCACATGACCATTCTACACACTTAGGAACAACTGATCACTCCTTACTTTTTGAAACATCCTTTCTCTGCAGCACACACATCAGTTATAATTTAGCTTTTAGTTTTTTCTTTTTATTAATCTCTGTTGCCCCAATCCCCACTAAACTGCAAAGTTAATGATGGTAGAGATGTGTTTCCTTTTTCTTCTTCAGGCGTGCTAGTGCCTAGTACAGCACCTGGCACAGAGTGAACACTCAATAAACATCATGGGATAAGTGAATGCAAGTATCACTTACCACATTATCTAACAATCTTCCTGCAACGATTTTAACCCTGTAAACTTCTAAATGGCAAAGAAAATTAGTTATTTTCTACTCAGGGTCAGCCTAGTGCCTGACTTTCAGTAAGAACAATAGGAAAAAGTATTGCATACTTAATAAATGTCCTGTGCCATTTTAAGAAATTTACGTACACTATTTCATTCAATCTTTACAATATCCTGTGAGAGACAGACATTTTTGCATTTAACAGAGAAGAGAACTAGGCACTAGAAACTTCATAAATATTTGTTAAACTAAACAATTTGCTCTAGTAGTAGATATTTTTTTAAAAAGAAGAAAAATGAGCAGCTACTAATGTGCATCTAGGAATTTCTTAATGAGACAACACATACCTACACATGTCTCTCTCTGTGCCCTTGCCCATCACTCAGGATATATTGTATAAATTATGTAGCCTCTTCATCCTTTCTAGTTTAGATTTGTGGAGGATCATTATGTGCTCCTGGGTCTTCTATCTGGTATCACAAGAGGGCCTGTCTACCCTTGGTTTCCTCATTTCATTCATCTAAGTAAAACTACCCTCTTCAGCCAGCCAGCCCATTGTTCTGATGGATTCCTTCCATTCTATGACATCAAGATCTCTGTTCACTGCTATACCTCAACCTCCGGTACAATGCCTAACACATAAATATTCATTAGTAAATGAGTGAATCACTTCTTAATTTCCTAGAAAAAGAGTTTCTTGACTATCAAAAAACGTTTCCTTATACATTTTGCTCTTTGCTACGTGAAAGTAAAAACAACAAATGACATAATTAGTGTGCAATTATACATTATTTTCATAATTTTATTGTTTGTGTGCATGGGATTTGTGTTTGTTTTGTTTTTTTACTTAAAACTCCAGAAAACAGAGGTTAAGTCTAGTGAAACAACTTAGAACCATAGACTGTACATTAAAATGAATAAAAGTTTATTAATTACTTATTTGACCTGGATTGATGATGAAGATGATGACACCATCAAAAAAAAAAACCTTTGCTGCCGAGTCGATTCCGGCTCATAGTGACCCTATAAGATGGAGTAGAACTGCCCCGTGGAATTTCCAAGGCTGTAATTTTTATGGAAACAGACTTCCATGTCTTTTTCCCCCGAGGAGCGGCTGGTGGGTTTGAACTGCAGACCTTTTGGTTAGCAGTTGAGTGCTTAACTAATGCACCACCAGGGCTAGCTTCGAAAATTGTACTGTTCAGGAATTACCACAAGATAAGAGAGAGACTTTCAAATGTGATATCAGAAACTACAGAGCTGGAAACAGACCAAGATTTTTTGAAACTCACTTTTACTTTGATAGCATACACCATTTTTGGAATGTCTCTTGATCAACATGATTATTTTCCCTCCATTCTCTGTGTACTGATTCAATATCAGAGTCCATTTAAATCTCCCTCCATCATGTTCAGATTATGAAGGAAATTGCATACCTCAGGAACCAATTAAAGCTTAACTCACCTCCTTCTGACCATCCCTCAGCAGCTGTTCCCCGAGAAAACTGGAGACAGCTCAAAGAAAAGCCGCCTTGGAACAGACTCACCTGGAACTCATAGACTCCATCCGAGTCTACACTGCCAGGGGCCTTGGCATTGCTCTCCGAGTTGTGATTTCATTATGCTTGAGTGTGGTATTCTGTACCGGGTGCTAAGGGGAATTTAGAGCATAGATTAGACATGGTTTTGACCCTCGGGAATCTCACAATTTAGTGGGGGAAATAAGATAAACACACAGCCAATTAAGAGAAAGTAGATACATATGTACACATAAAAATATTGATTTAAGTTTGAGGAGGAGGAGGGCAGAGAGGCAAAGGATTTCAATGCTAATTCGGAATGTATTGCAGATCAGTCTTCACTTGAGTCAAAGTGGAAGAAAGTTCCACGTGTGTCAAAAGAAAGGGCACAGCTGTTCCACAGAGGGAGGTTTTTTTTTTTCCTTTTCTTTTTCCCAAAGGTCCCAGCCCGGCGGAAGTAACTCTGTGCTTAGGGACACTAAATTACATCCATGTAAGTGACACGCTGGGCCATTGAATGTGCCCCTTGCAGATAGTTTCACTTGGCCTGCTGGTAATCTAGGATTGGCTGATTTAGAATTTATTATTCCCTATCCTTCGCTCTTTACCCATCAAGTGAGTTAATGCAAAATAGTTTCTCTTGCATTTGACAAAACTGCCTATATAGCCTATTGTTGAGTAGGAATATATAATTTCATATAGCAATAAAACTTGCTATTTGTTTTACTAAAGTTGATATTTCTCTGGAATTTATGGCCAGCACCATGCTTAATTTGTGGTTGAGAATGGTATGCATAAAGCTGCAGCCTAGGCTTTGTAGGAATGCCACAGGACCCTAGGAATCCCAAAGACCATCACCCAGAGCTTGAACAATCCTCTGCTACCTCCTTATGTTCCTCACACCCAGGTGGAATAATATTATCCCACTGAACAAATTAAAGTTCAAAGCAAAATAAGTGTTATCTTTAGGCATCTGTTATTGTTAGCTGCCATAGTCACCACACTCACAGCAACCCCAGGTAGAATGAAACAAAATGCTGCCTGGTCCTGCACCATCCCCAAGATCAGTTGTTGATTGGACTGTTGTGATCCATAAATTTTCATTGACTTACTTTCGGGAGTAGATTGCCAGACCTTTCTTCCTAGTCTGTCTTAGTCTAGAAGCTCCACTGAAACCACTTCAGCCTCACAGCAACACGCTGACGGAGGGGTGGTAGCTGTATCTGAGGTGCATTGGCTGGGAATCAAACCCAGGTCTCCTGTATGGAAGGGAAGTATTCTACCACTGAACCACCGATGTCCCTGTCTGATGTGTAGCTATGGCTTTTTTTTTTTTTCTTTTAAGTTTCCAACATTTATGGAGTTAAAATTCTCCCCTCTTCCTTTTTTTTTTTTTACTTTTTTCCACCTAATTAAAGTTTTTTTTTTTTTTTTTGCTTGCTTGCTGGGGGGAGCTGGGAGAGAAGAGACAGATGGTATCGTTTGCAAAAGGAAAGCTGAGAAATTACACATATATCTTTCAGCTTTGTGGTACATCTGATGCCAAAATTCTTGCTTGAAGTGTGTAGTGTGATACAGGCACATACGCGTACCAGGGAGGGCAAGGCCAGCTCGTGGCGGGCAGTGCAATGAATTGCTGTGGGCTGATCCAATGGTAGAACATGGGAGCTATTACACTTTGGCAGCTATTTTATTTTTCCCTTATGGAGTTTCAGACCTGTCTTGTACCCTGAGATAGGTTTCATCTGGTTAAAACTTGTGCTGTATTTAAACTTCCTTCAGATTCCTGGAGTTGGAGGAGAAAAAAAATCAAATAAAATAAAAATAAACCTAGCCCAGCCTATAACACACTGAAATGATGTTGGGGGAGGGAGAGGGGCAGTAATTGTGCCCAGATAATGTTGTCATACTTTGTAAAGCCTTTAATGCTGGAATTTATTTATTAATGATGCATGGGTTATTAGCCACCATCTGTCTTGTGTTAGCAGTGGGCTGTTTCAGATTATGGTAATGTGTTTCTGATTTGAGTTGTGTTGAAAGCCAGAACAAGGCATCTTACGTGCAGTCCTCTTTGAGGCCTGCTGTTTTCAATTCCTCTTCACAGAAAGGGCTTTTATTTGATTTGTTATGGGGATTTTTTCTTCTGTTGCCAAAACAGCTGCAAGCCTGGAAGGGAATAAGACACGGGGCCACATCAAACTTGTTAGCTTGTAAAAGAAAAACGGAATGTTCCAGGAACCAAAAAAAAAAAAAAAAGGAGGAGGAGGTGGGAGAGGAGATGATGGAATTGAGAGAGAGAAATGGAGAAAGAGGGGGGGAAATAAAAAAAAAACCTTTGGTGGTCTATTTGCTTGGCTTTCATATCAAAAGCTTATAGAGAGATATTTTGCTATTTTAAGTATTGTAGATGAGATTGCTGGGTACTGAAATTATTAAGCCCGTTCACACTAAGTAAAATGGCTTTCTTTTGAATTACTGTAGCAGTCTTTGTGCTAAAGCAAGCAATAAATAAAAGTCCTCAATGAGCTGGCCACCCTCCTCCAGTCATCAAAGCAAACAACCAATAAATAAGCTTAATTTTTTTTTTAAATATACTGAACAGATTTGGATTTGTTCATGAATGAGAAAAAAGGAAATAGGTAACAGACAAGCATCCTTTGCCTGCTATGAATATCCGCTCTGATCTGAATTCTTTGTCTCTGTTTCTCTCACTTTGCTATGGGCTGGCAAACTATGTTTCCAGACCACTTCTAATAGAATTTTTTATGTTGATGGAAATGCTCGCTATCTGCCCTGTCCAATGTGGTTGCCATGAGCTACATGTGGCTACTGAGCACTTTACATGTGGCCAGAGAGATTGAGGAACTACATTTTTATTTTACTTAATTTTAATTAATTTAAATTTAAATAGCCACATGTGGCTAATAATGGCAATTGTACTGGACAGCGCAATCCTAGAACTAACTAAATAAGTAGAGAAGCTCTTTCTTCCCTCTTTGTAAAAGTCGCCGTATGACTGCGGTTATGTCAGATTAACTTGAAGGATTTGTTTGAAGATTCTTCCCTGATGTATTATTCAAGGTTAGTAGTGCTAAGACTTTCTCCCAAAAGGCCACTGACAAGCTCTTTCTTAAGAAGTATGTAAACACCTCTGTCTATTAAAATATGGGTTTACAAGAAAACTTAATGTTTCTTAAGACAAACAAAAAAACAACCGCGAAGAGCTGTAACCCAAGCTCTCAAATAATAACAAATCTACTAATGTTAAGAATATTCAAGAACTTGTTTTAAATTTACTGGTTGCAATTGTTTCCATTCGTATGAAACACAGGCTAATCATTTGTGGAACATATGCTGTCTTCACAGACAAACCCAAAGCCATGTGAAACTAACTTTGTGTTCAGTTTGCATGCAAAGAGTATACTGTCCAGATTTTGGTTAATCATTTTTTTTTTTAGAAATTATGATATATTTGTTAAAACTTCCAAGCACATTTTGGGGTGACTTTTGTTGTTGGTATGCTTTTCTATAGCTTTTCAATTGATGGAGAAGGATAGAGAGAAGAGGCGATAAAGAGATATATATGGCAGGACAAGATAGGTGTTCACCATTCCCTGACACCTTTTCCACCAGACACATATTTA
Organism: Trichechus manatus latirostris; assembly: GCF_000243295.1. Taxonomy (NCBI): domain Eukaryota; kingdom Metazoa; phylum Chordata; class Mammalia; order Sirenia; family Trichechidae; genus Trichechus; species Trichechus manatus. Next base: position 231,422 of record NW_004444018.1, read on the forward strand.
AAGTCCATGTCCCAGCCACCCTTGCAGTTACACAGAGCTATGTGGCTGTGTTGTAGCCAGTGGAATGTGGGTGGAAATAATGTATGCCATGTCCAGACCTGGACAATAATGTACTTTCTGCAACATCTTCCTCGTCCTTTTGTCAGATGCAGAAAATCCAGCCAAGAACTCTGAGGCCATAGAAGGTGGCCACTAGATGAAAGGAGCCTAGATTTCTGAGTGACTGAGTGGAACAGAGCCATCTCTCCCAGCTAAGCAGAATTATTAGACTGTGAGTTGAAAGGTAGAAATGAATCTTTGTTGTGCTGGAAGTCACTGAGATTTAGAAAATTTTTTTTTTGCAAGTGAACACCCTGACTGATAGAAGATGACATCTTGGAAAAAGAGCAGTCAGGACAAGCGGAACTTCCTATAGTGCGATTTCTATATGAATTGTTCTACCCCTTAGCTTTGCTGTTCAAAACTTTCCTTCTAATAATATACCCGAGTCGTTCATATTTAGGGAGGAAAAACTTAGGTTACTCAAGCACACAAGATGGTAATGTAGGAAATGCACAGTCAATTTATCTAATATACTTATTCAAAATTAAATATAGAAATGCAATGCAGATTAAAACATAAGCCAACGCATTCTTTCCGTCTAGTAAAGTTGAAATGGCAAGCCAAGTACCTGACCAGGTGTGATAGGCCCTCCAACAGCATCCTCTGCATTGCCATAACAAACGATCATAGTTTTGTTCCTAAGGCTTTGAGGCCATTTCCAGGCTCCTCATACCATTCTTTTCGATACTTTTGCTCTTGGCAGTTCTGACCTTATGACCTCCATCCTGCCGGGTTGCTCCTTCACTGTCCATCCCACTCATATTGATGACTTGGCTTGATGGCCTGCTTGACTAACTATTTCAGGATCTCCATGATCCCGTTTCAGCTGTATGCATTGAGCATGTGGGCATGTCTTGTCTGTCCTTCCTGACCGGACCTCCTGGCACATCACCATATTAGCTCAAACCCACTATCTATGGCTCCTGCTTATCTGGGGTTAGGGCTAGGGTTCAAACTAAACAATAATCAGAAAGTTTTTGAGCAGGTAAATAAAGCAACAAAAGATTGTTATCTTACTTATGAAAGTTTATAAGCTAAATGTGTTCTATGTGACAACCAGGATTGAGAGGTTCTACTAGCTGTCATAGACTTCTCATTATACAATGCTGTGACACATTAAATTTGGTTTTAGAATTCCCCTCTCTTCCAGTACCCCTCCTTTTTTTGCAAGTTTTGTTACACTTGATTAAGTTTCAGCTTGCATAATACAATCTTTTCCTATTCTGATATTCCAAGATAACACATCTTGTTAGAGCTCTGTGTTTTCCCCAAATACCTCAGTTGTTTTTGTTTTGAAGATATTGTAGTTATACCCTAGCATTACGTTCATATATTGACTAAGAGAGCCTGAAATATACATTTCAATTAGAAAGATTCCATGTAAGTCACAAAATGGATCTCAGGGTTATTTGAGTTTCCAAAGCCCTCTGTTGTAGTCCAAATACAAGCTACATACCTGCTCGTACTAGATCTGTAAATCAAGAACACCCAAGAATAATGCTCCAGACCCAGTATGAAAACACTGCACTAGATGAGCTAATGAAATGATTTGGAAAAATTTAGAAGGGAACCATTTGTTGCACTGATATGCAATGATATCAAAATGTGGGATGATCATGAAAGAGCAGTTTGTTGGAATAAAAACTAAATTTAAAGATCAAACATTTAAAGTTTGGAAAGACCAAGTCGTTAAAATTTTTAAACCTTATTTCTATGTATCAAATGATAATGCCCATTGAGCAGATGGAGGCAGGAAACTTTAGATCTGTGCTCACATCTATGGAAAAGCAATATAAAGCAGGAGGTCTCAAGTCAAGCTATCTTTTAAAGGATATTGGCTTATCCACAGCATAGAAGTATATATTTGTGCTTCCAATTTACTGACATTTTTACATTTACAGAATAAATTACTGAAAAACACTTTGAAGTACTTTGATAATGAAATTATTACAGGATACATATTTAGACAATATTTTATCATCATTTTAAAGCTTCCTTTTATATATTATCAAAATGCAAAAAATCCTGCAAAATCCCACAATTAACTAAATACAGAAAGGAGACAGAAAAAAACTTCATGAATTTTAAGTTAAAAAATGTCAAATACAAACCTCAAAGTAAAATTTTCCATAAGGACAGCATCAGAATTGCTTGTCTTACTTGTTCAAATTATGAATATAGAGTTGAATAAAAGAACTCAGGCCAATTAATGTTTCACAGTCCCAATATGTATAGAAAAAGTTTGAATTCTACAGCATTGCCAACTAGTGGTTAGCTATGCTGGTCTTTCGAATGTTTGCCCTTTCTTCACCCTTGCTGCTCTGTTTCATAGGGATGTTGATTCCAAGAGGCTGGTATGCTGAGCCCTATTAAAGCCAGTTCCACCTGGATTCAGCCAGTGAGCAGCATCGATGGCAGACTGGAAAGCATGATCATGGAAAGAGCCATTATTTTTCTCCCTTATGTCCTCTGCCTCTAGCAACCTTTCCAGTTATAGTGGTGTGTCCTCCATATTCTATTTTCCGCAGGACCAAACCTGCCATGATTCCAGATTCTTCCTGAAATCCCTGAACCCCAGGCGCCCTCTAGTTAACTTACATCTTCTCTTTACTCCACCATCCAGGATTAGTACCTCTTGCTTGGTTTAATCTAGGTTGTCTCACCATCTTCTATATGGTTCCCCAGCTCTTTTATCACTTACCTGGATTAAATTCCCAGTGCTCTAAATTCTTACAGAACATGGTTGGACTTTGACTGATGCATTTAATTGTATATCCTATAAGATGTAGGCGTTTTCTGCTTGTTGGTAACTCCCTTATGGTAATAACTATAAAGACATACAGTGGATGTAAATGGAAGCACAATAAAACACCAAATATTTTCTTAGGATTAAAGAAATCAGACAATTCCATAAATTGTATGCCTAGATTATATGCAGATGATATTTGCTATTCCTTTATATAATACAGAAACCCTGGTGGCACAGTGGTTAAGCGCCACGGCTGCTAACCAAAAGATCAGCTGTTTGAATCCACCAGGTGCTCCTTGGAAACTATGGGGCAGCTCTACTCTGTCCTTCTTATAGGGTCGCTATGAGTCAGAATCGACTCGATGGCAACAGGTTTTTGGTTTGGTTATATAGTAGTTAGCTAAAAAATAGGCAGGTCCATCATTAATTTAGTCCAAGACAGTTCAAATCTCAAAGAACTTAAAAGGACCTTGTTATAATATTCTATGCTGCTATCACCACTTTGGAGTCCCTGGGAAGTATAAACAGTTAATGTGCTCAGATGCTAATCAAAAGGTTGGAAGTTGGAGTCCACCCAGAGGTGCCCTTGAAGAAAGCCCTGGTGATCTACTTCCAAAACTCAGCCATTGAAAATACTATGGAGCACAGTTCTACTCTTCATGAGGTCACCATGAGTTAGAATCAACTCAAAAGCAACCGGTTACTATCATTTATGTTGCCTAGATGTTCAGAGCATTGCCTGGTAAAAATTTTGAGAGTCATGTGTCTTTCTAAAATAGATTTTCCTTTCTTATCCACTAGAGGCTGGACATGAAGTCCTGAGTAAGTCACTTCATTCCTAAACATATTGCTACCGCAACAAGCAAAGTCACAGAAAAGAAAATATAAGAAAATAATGGGCTGCTATCTAGTCCTTGATTTAGTGCAGCACATGAGGAAAATATTTTAATATCTTATCATTTTTACCTTCACGTAAAACCTCAGGAGTCACATTGTGGAATCATAAAATGAAAATTTGGCCAAATTTTAATAGGACCTCATGTATAATCCTCTACTTTAAATGCTTCAACGAAGTTCAAGCATATATATTTCATGTTAACCTCCAATATTGTTGCTTTTAGTATCTTCTTCGGTAATTTTATCAAGAAAAGCTTCAAGCATGTACAATCTGCTTTTTACTGCTGTTAATACCACCTATTTGCTTATTACCTAGAATACTATTAATATAAATGTGTATTTTTTCTAACTAGTGTGAATTATTTTACTATATGTATAGCCTAATCATTCTTACGATTAATCCCATTTCCTGTCTGATAGTCTTCAATAATGGCTGCTAATAAGATGAAACATACAATGTCATCAGCAACAACAAATTCCCTGCTATATCTCGTTAGTGTATAACTCTTGACTTTAGGAACAACAAAATCATTACTACATAAAGACAGCCCCTGCTAAATTGACTAGTTATCCACCTGAAGCTCACCAGTCTCTCTCACACTCCATTCACTGTTATCAACACTGATGTCATGTAGCCTGGAATCAAAAAATCCTGACTTCTGAAGTTTTCCAACATTATGAAGTAGGCTTCTTGGAGCTACTTATTTAATATTCATGGTTTTGATTATTTGTACGCAGCCCAGCCTATATGGTGCATACCTGTAGTGATATATAATTTACTGAGGTCTAGATTTGCATCAGAGTTCCTGGTTGACACAAATGGTTAAGTGTTGGACTACTAGCCAGAAGGTTAGCAGTTTGAACACACCCAGAGGTGCATTGGAAGACAGGCCTGGCAATCTGCTTCCAAAATCGCACAGCTTTGAAAGCCCTATGGACCAGTTCTACTTAGCACACATGGTGTTGCCATGCGTTGGAGTCCACTTGATGACAACTAACAGCAAATTTCCATCAGAGAAGCAGAAGTGCTGGCCTATGGAAAGGAGGAACTCAACTAGTTATCAAACACAGCCTACACTTCAGAATCTATAGCTCAAAGCAGTTTTCATCCTCTGCTCTTCATTATCACCTAAGCTCTCTACGGGTATTTGCAGATTTCGTTGGATGTAGCCTTGCTAAAATCAAAATGATGTGTGAGAGTAGGACTGCCTCATGTGTTTCCAAGGACAGCTGGTGAATTTGAACTGCCGATCTTTTGGTTAGCAGCCGAGCTCTGTGACACTGGGGCCCCTTTTGGCTCTTGGTCCTTCTGAAACAGTAAAATTGCTAACTCAAAGGCTGTCACTTAAAGGGATGTTAGTAAATGTTTTGGAATGATCATTTAAATCCCGGCCAATCGTCTCCAAGTCAGAGTACAACCATGCGCTCCATAACGTCTGACTGCGTATACATCTGTCGTCCCAAAAGGTTTTAGGAAAGTTCAGAAATCACAATTGGAGAATGGAATGTAGCAGATGTCACTGGATGTAGCGAATGAAACAGCTTCCTGCACGCAACATGTGTATCTCATGTCTCTTGTATACAAAGCGATTATGCTTCCAGGCATAAAATGGTACAGTATGTATATAACCTATAATATATGTCTTGATAGTCATAATAAACGCCTATGTTACTGGCTTATGTATATACTATACTTTCTGTCATTATTGTAATGTGAACTTTCCCTACTTACAAAGAGAAAGGTTACTGTATAAAAAAAAAAAAATATGTGTGACACATGTTGTTGTATGTTGTCAAGTTGATTCCAACTCATAGCGACCGTATAGGACAGAAGAGAACTTCCACAGGATTTCCAAGATTGTAATCTTTACGGAAGCAGATTGCCACATCTTTTTGTCACAGAGTGGCTGGCAGGTTTGAACCACCAACCTTTTGATTAGCAACTGAGTGCATAAACCACTGTGACACCAGTGTCTAACATATGTTGTTGTTAGGGGACGTGGGGTCGGTTGCAACTCATAGAGACCCTATGCACAACAGAACGAAACACTGCCCAGTCCTAAGCCATCCTCATGATCGTTGTTAAGCTTGAGCTCATTATTGCAGCCACTGTGTCAATCCGTCTCATTGAGGGTCTTCCTCTTTTTCACTGATTCTCTACTTTACGAAGCATGATGTCCTTCTCCAGGTACTGGTAAACAGGTCCAAAATATGTGAGACAAAGTCTGTACTTCTTCCAAGACAGATTTGTTCTTCCTTTTGATAGTTCACGGTATATTCAATATTCTTCGCCAACACCATAATTTAAAGGTGCTAATTCTTCTTCAGTCTTCCTTATTAATTGCCCAGGTTTCACATGTGTGTGAAGCGATTGTAAACGCTATGGCTTGAGTCAGGTGCACCTTAGTCCTTAAAGGGACATCTTCACTTTTTAACACTTTAAAGAAGTCTTATTGCAGCAGATTTGCCCAATACAATGTGTCATTTGATTTCTTGACCGCTGCTTCCATGGATGTTGATTATGGATCCAAGTAAAATGAAATCCTTTACAACTTCAATCTTTTTTATCACGATGTTGCTTATTGGTCCATTTGTGAGGATTTTTGTTTTCTTGATGTTTAGGTGCAATCCATACTGAAGGCTGTGATCTCTGATCTTCATCAGTAAGTGCTTCAAGTCCTCTTCACTTTCAACAAGCAAGGTTGTGTCATCTGGATAACAAAGGTTGTTGATGAGTCTTCCTCCAATCCTGATGACACATACTTCTTCATATAGTCCAGATTCTGGGATTCTTTGGTCAGCATACAAACTGAATAAGTATGGTGAAAGCATACAACCCTGACACACACTTTTCCTGACTTTAAACCACACAGTATCCCCTTCTTCTGTTCAAACGACTGCCTCTTGATGTATGTGCAGGTTCTTCATAAGCACAATTAAGTGTTCTGAAATTCCCGTTCATCTCTATGGTATCCATAACTTGTTATAATCCACACAGTCAAATGTCTTTGCATAGTCGATAAAACACAGGTAAACATCTTTCTGGTATTCTCTGCTTTCAACCAGGATCCATCTGACATCAACAATGACATCCCTGGTTCTACGTCCTCTTCTGAATTCAGATTAAATTTCTGGCAGTTTTCTGTCAATGTACTGCTGAAACCCCTTTTGAATGATCTTCAGCAAAATTTTACTTGTGTGTGATATTAATGATATTGTTTGAGAATTTCCACATTTGATGAGATCACCTTTCTTTGGAATGGGTACAAATATGTATCTCTTCCAGTCGGTTGGCCAGGTAGCTGTCTTCCAGATTTCTTGGCGTAGATGAGTGAACACTTCCAGTGCTGCATCTGTTTGTTGAAACATCTCAATTGGTATTCTGTCAATTCCTAGAGTCTTGTTTATTGCCAGTGTCTTCAGTGCTGCTTGGAATTCTTCCTTCGGTACCATTGTTCTTTACCATATGCTACCTCCTGAAGTGATTGAACGTCGACCAATTCTCTTTGGTACAGTGACTCTGTGTATTTCTTCCACCTTCTTTTGATGTTTCCTGTGTTATCAGTATTTTGCCCATAAAATCATTCACTGTTGCACCTTGAAGCTTGAATTTTTTCTTCAGTTCTTTTAGCTTGAGAAATTCCAAGTGTCTTAGTTATCTAGTGCTGCTGTAACAGAAATACCACAAATTGATAGCTTTAACAAAGAAAAATTTATTCTCTCACATTATAGGAGGCCACATTCAGGGCACCAGCTCCAGGTGAAGGCTTTTTGTCTCTGTCAGCTCTGGTGGAAGGTCCTTGTCATCGATCTTTCCCTGGTCTAGAAGCTTCTCAGTGCAGGAACCTTGAGTCCAAAGGATATGCTCTGTTCCCAGAGTTGCTTTCTTGGTGGTATGATGGCCCCATGTCTCTGCTCGCTTCTCTCTTTTATATCTCAAAAGACATTGGCTTAAGACACAACCTAATCTTGTAGATTGAGTCCTGCCTCATTAACATAACTGCTTCTGATCCTGCCTCATTAACATCATAGAGGTAGGATTTACAACACACAGGAAAATCCCATCAGATGACAAAAAGGTGGACAATCACAATACTGGGAATCATGGCCTATCCAAGTTGACACATAATTTTGGGGGACATAATTCAATCCATGATATTCTACCCTTAACCCCCCCAAACTTCATGTCCTTGCCACACGTAAAACTTATTAACCCCATCATATCATAGCAAAAGTCTTAATTCAACTCCAAGTCCAAACTCCCAAAATTTCTCTACATCTGTGAAATCTAGAACACAAGTTATCTGCTTCCAAAGTACAATGGTGGAACAGGCACAAGCTAGACATTTCCATTACAAATGGGAGAAACTAGAGGGAAAGAAGGGATAGCAGGAACCATTCAAGTCAGCAGAAAACAGTACATTAGTCCTCAAGGCTGGAAAATAATTTTCTGTTCTCTGAGACCATTTAGACAATGGTCCTGCCCTCCAGACTCTAGGAATTGGCCAGGCTTTCTGGATTCTGAGTGGTGGCCTCTTGGCACTGGGCTTCAGCTCTACCTTCCAGGCCCACTGGAATGGCAACTCTGCTCCCTTGGTTTTGGGTAGCCCCATTCTCCTCTTCCATTTTAGTGGTGATTCCACCATTTGAGACTGAGGCAACTCTGCTTCCTGTGTTCCTTGTCTCTTCAGCTTCTGTCTCCTGGTTCCCGGGCCTCTTGGACCTTGCTGCCTGTGTCTGCCCTGATGGGGCAAGTGTTCCAAAGCTCTCTAACTCCACCAATCAGTGCCTGAAAGCACCCCACTCTGCCAGTAAACTTCAGTTGGAAAAGCACTCAGCTTTCTTGCTCCATGGGTTGGCTCCAGGGCAGTCTCATGCTGGTCTCCTGGTTCAGCTGCTGCTCTTTCTTTGCAGCTGCCACTTCTCTGCTGCTGCCATTTCCCTCCTGCTGCTTCTCACCATCTGCACTGTCTCCATTGTAACAGCCCTCCTCATTTCCTTCTGAGTCCTCTACCCGTTCACTGTTTCAAAACCACTTCCACGTTTCAGGTATCTGTTAGAGCAGCACCCCAGTCTCTCTTAGTTGTCTAGTGCTGCTATAACAGAAATACTACAAATATATGACTTTGACAAAGAGAAATTTATTCTCTCACAGTCTAGGAGGCTAGAAATCCACATAAGGGGTGCCAGCTCCAGGTGAATGCTTTCTGTCTCTCTAGACTCCAGGGGAAAGTCCTTGTCATCAATCTTCCCCTCGTCTAGGAGCTTCTCAGCACAGGAACCTCGGGTCCAAAGGATGTGCTCTGCTCCCCGTGTTGCTTTCTTGGTGGTATAAGGGCCCCATGTCTCTTTGCTTGCTTCTCTCTTTTATATCTCAAAAGAGATTGGCTTAAGATACAACCTAATCTTGTAGATTGAGTCCTGCATCAGTAAATGAGTGCTTCTAATCCTGTCTCATTAACATCATGGAGGTAGGATTTACAACACATAGGAAAATCACATCAGATGACAAAATGGAGGACAATTACACCATACTGGGAATCATGGCCTAGCCAAGTGGACATATATTTTTGGGGAACACAATTCAATCCATGACACTGAGTGTGTTCTTCTCTTTTGGTTTTCTATCTCTAGGCCTTTGATCATGTCATTGTAACACTTTGTCTTCTTGGGCCACCCTTTGAAATCTTCTGTTCAGCTCTTTTAGTTCTTCATTTCTTCCATTTGCTTTAGCTACTTGATGTTCAAGAGCAAGTTTCAGAGTTTATTCTGACATTCATTTTGGTCTTTTCTTTCTTTCCTGTCTTTTTAATGACCTCTTGCTTTCTTCATGTATGATGTCCTTGATGTCATCCAACAACTCATCTAGTCTTCAGTCATTAGTGTTCAATGTGTCAAATCTATTCTTGAGGTGGTCTCTAAATTCAGGTGAGATATAACTCAGTGTCGTACTTTGGCCCTCGTGGACTTGTTCTAATTATCTTCAGCTTCAACTTAAACTTGCATATGAGCAATTGATGGTCTATTCTGCTGTCGGCCGCTGACCTTGTTCTGACTGATGATATTGAGCTTTTACATTGTCTCTTTCCACAGATGTAGTCAGTTTGATTCCTCTGTATTCCATCTGATGAGGTCCACATGTATAGTCACCATTTATGTTGTGGAAAAAAGTAATTTCAATGAATAGGTCATTGGTCTTGTAAAATTCTATCATGCAATTTCTGGCATCGTTTCTATCACCAAGGCCATATTTTCCAACTACTGATCTTTCTTCTTTGCTTCCATCTTTCACATTCTGATCACCAGTAATTGTCAGTGCATCCTAATTGCATGTTCAATCAATTTCAGACTGCAGAACTTGGTAAAAATCTTCAATTTCTTCGTCTTTGGCCTTAGTGGTTGGTGCATAAATTTGAATAATAATTGTAGTAACTGATCTTCCTCATATGTGTATGGATATTACACTAAAATGACAGTACTGTACTTCAGGATAGATTCTGAATTTTTTTTTTTGATGATGAACGCAACACCATTCCTCTTTATATTTCAGTAAATATGAATAATTTATATTCAATAAATATAAATACTAAGTATCCTTGATTTTTTCTTCTTAAAATTTCAAAATAAATTAAATATTACAAAATTAACTGTAGTAGTGTATAAAAATTAAAACTAGACCATAACCAACAAAGCTTTATTTTAGGCATTCACAGATGGTTTAATATTACAAAATTAAAAATAAATAAATAAAAACAATGGAATTTTAGGCAAAAAATTTCTTTTTACTTTAAAGATACAACATGTTAATTTTTCTCTTTTGTGCACATGGTATTATGAGTATTGAGTTTGCTTGTTTGTCACAAGAATTTCTTCTCTAGGTTGTACTTAAGATAGACCAAAGTTGCCATGTAAACCAAAAAGTTTTCCTTTATATTAGAGCCAGAAATAGAGCAAAAAGAAGTACTTCACAAGTTATATTACAGCATATCATACACATTATAGATTACAGAATATAATAGCATGTTATTCTGTCTGTTTGTTTTTTTAATTTTATTTTATTGTACTTCAGGTGAAGGCTTACAGAACAAATAGTTTCTCATGAAACAGTAGTACACATGTTGTTTTATGACATTGGTTAAAAACCCCAC
>NW_004444018.1:246493-253908 GCF_000243295.1 Trichechus manatus latirostris
TTGCTCTTTCTAGTGTTAATTTCTACCTTGATGGCATTGTGGTCAGAGAAGATACTTTGAATTATCTCAACGTTTTGGATCTTGTTGAGGATTGCACTGTGGCAATCCCAAAAAGGATAATACAGCATGATAAAGGAGATCAGATGTGTTGTGTGGGAGGTCTACTATTTACAAAGAGAAATAGGAAAGGCCTCAGTGATAAAGTTGTATTTGAATTGAACCCTAAAGACAGAGAGGGAACAAGTCTTGTGCACATGGGGGGAAGCGTATTCCAGGAAGAGTGAAGAGTAATGCAAAGACATTGCATCAAATATACCTGGAGCTTCCGATGAATCTTGAGCAGGCCAGGATGACAGGAAAAGGATGGACGAAGGAGAGGGAAATAGAAAATTAGATCAGAGGGGTAGTGAAAGTTTGGTCTGTATAAAGTTACGGAGGCCTTGGTTTTTAATGAGTATCTACATAAGGGGAACAAGAACAGAAGCAGAGGAAGCAATTAGGAGGCTATTGCATTAATCTAGGTAAGGGAGGACTTGGTTTAGAACAAGGTGCTGGAGGTACAGATGGTGAAAAATGGTCAGACACTAGATAAATTTGAGGTAGAGAAATCAGGAGGTATGAGAGAGAGAGAAGAGTAAGAATGATACTAAGCTTTCTGGTTTTGGGAATTAGAAGTATAGAGCACCATTTAATAAAATTGGAAATAGTGCAGGAGGAGCAGGTTTGAGTGTGGAAAGCAAGACCTCTGTTTGGGAAATGTTAAATTTGAAATGCCTATTTTACCTCTAAATGGCAATTTTGAGTTGACAATTATATCTACATTTTCAGGGAAAACTTTCTGGGAATATGCATTTCAAAAGTCTGACTATATATAGTATTGAAAACAATAAGGTTGGATGATATTTCCAAGGAAATGTGAATATGTAAAGGAGAACAAAAGTCCAAGGGTGGCTTCTGATTTCGCCTACACTCATTGGTCAGAGAGAAGAGGAAGAACAAACAAAAGAAACTGAGAAGGAGTAGCTAAGAAGGTAGAAGGCAAATAAGAGGGTGGTGTTGCATAAACCAGGAACCCTGGTAGCACAGTGGTTAAAGCGACAGACTGCTAACTGAAAGGTTGGCAGTTTGAAACTACCAGGTGCTCTGCAGCAGAAAGATGTGGCAGTCTGCTTCTGTAGAGAGTTATAGCCTTGGAAACACTATGGGGTCACTATGAGTCCGAATCGACTCGATGGTAGTGGATTGGGTTGCGTAAACCAAGTGAAGTAGTGTTTCAAAAAGAAAGTGTCAAGTGCTGTTGATACGTGTAGAAAGGCCACTGGATTTAGAGATGTGGAATCCATTAAGGATATTGACAAGACATATTCTGGTGACGCGGAAAGAACAAAAGTCTAATTTGAAAAGATTCAATAGATTTTATTTCATGAGTGTATGACTGTGACTGTATGCACACTCAATTATCTACGTATGAGATATGCATGGAGTCATATTAAGTTGTCAGGAGGCTCACTTCCAGCAACATGGCTCTCTAGGCAGAAACACCACACCATCCCTCCACAGCAAAGATCTGAAAAACTAAGCCAAATGGAGAAAACAGCAATCCTGAAATCCTAAACATCAAATGAAGACATAAAGAACTCAGCCAAGCCCCAAATGGAATAAGAAACTGACAAAGAACAGAGAGTGAGGAGACATACATGGAGAGGTCCCCCATCAGCTAACGCAGCATGGATCCATAATCTTAGACTCCTATCAGAGACCAGCAAATAGGGGGTAAGAGAAAGCAGCTTCACAGAGCTTCCAGCAGGAGACAGAACAACCGGTAAACAGTGATATATGCTTTCCCATCGCCCACACTTCTTCACCCCTACTCAGCCTCCTCTGCTTCCCACGGCCACAGTCTCTTGGCCGGGAAGCACTGGCTGCTTGGATTCCACCTGCCTGCACTGGCCGGCTCCCTGACTGCCATTTGTTGGCTGCTGGTGTTGCTTTTTTCCACTTCTTTTGATTTCTTCCTTACCTCTCACCATCTCACCCTCCTATTGCTCAAATACCTGGCTCCAAGCGCCATCTTTGCTTCTTCCTGAGGGGCTGTGGAGCTCCATTCGAATGTGGAACTGCTTCCCATCTGTACTGCCACGCTGGTGGGATCCCAGGGATTTTTTGGTTTGTTTGTTTTCTTTTACTTTTCTCGTGTTGGGAGCCCATTCTGGCCTGGCGGTGCTGTGCGGCTTGGGACCTACTCCCTCAGCTTGTGCAAATGCACAGAGGGATCCCTGAGGCCATGTCTTTTTTTATAGGTTTTTTTTTCCTGTTTTTTTTGGGGGGGTTCTTGTTCTTTTTTTTAAATTTGTTTTGTTTTCCTTTCCCTCTTTTTCCCTTTTTGTCTTTCTTCATTACTCAGTTTCTTATCTCTCTATACCTTCCTTCTCTTCCTTTCCCCAGGATACCTCGCGCTGAATACCTCTATGCCTCTTAGCCAGGCTGTACTTCAACTCCTGGGAACAACTTCCCCATACCTCCTAGCCACACCTGTGGGATCCCTGGGAGCTTCGCTGTTCTTTTTTCTTTCTAATTTTTATTTATTCATTCTTCTTCTTCCCCTTTTTGTTTTTTTCCATTTCATAGTCTTTCATCTCTCCACTCCAAAGGCAAACTCCCTTAGCACTCTTTTTTGTTTGTTTGTATGTTTTTGGCTCCTGTTCCTCTCTTCTCTCTCCCATACCCATCTTAGCTCCATACATCACAATCTCCCCCTCCATCCTGCCTACCTGCACCATGCGCTTAACATCACACCACCAAGCAACACAGGCATGGCCTACCGGAAACTGCCCTGCACTGATTACCAACCCGACCTGGTGGCTGTAGTAAGTGCCACAAACAACCCATCCCAGCAACTCCTCTTCAGCTAGACCTGCACTGCCGTACCATATCTGAGCGACTGACCCTGCCAATTGGAGAAGGAGACAAAAAGTATTGTGCCCACAGACAAGCAAACAACAAAGAACACACAGCCCGCCTGCTCAGACATAGCCAAATTAAAAAAAAAAGGATTAAACAAACAAATCTACAATCAATAAATGAGAAAAATAACTACTGAATGCCCTGAAGACAACAGAAAATATCCAAATATTTACAAAACCAGGACAGGATGGTTCCAGTAGGCATCCGAAATAAAACACCAGATGACTTTCCAGTAGAAGAAAAGGCACTAGAACTACCTGATACGGAATTCAAATCTCTAATACTCAGAATTATCCAACAGTTCAAGCAAAAAGCAGACAAAAAGGAGGAAAAAATAGACAAGTTCATTGAAAAGGTAGACAAATTCATGGAAAATACAGACAAAAAAAATGGAAGCATTCAGGAAAATAATGCAAGAATAAAATGCCAAAATAAATTCACAGCTAGAAATTATACAGAAACAACAATTAGAAATCCAAAAGATAAACAACAATATTTCAGAAATGGACAGTGTCATAGAAGGGCTGAGGAGCAGATTTAAATGGTGGAAGACAGGATTAGCGGAATTGAAGAAAAACACTTGGAGACAACATTGTTTGAGGAAAAAACAGAAAAAAGAATGAAGAAAAATGAAGAGACCCTGAGAGTTACGTGGGATACAATCAAAAGCAAAATTCTGTGAGTGATCTGAGTTCCAGAACAGGGGAAGAAAACAGAAGACACAGAGAGGATCACTGAAGAATTGCTGAGAGAAAACTTCCCCAAAATCATGAAAGATGAGAAGCTGGCCATCCAAGAAGCTCAACAAACCCCATATAGGATAGAACCCAAAAGAACATCACCAAGGCATGTCATAATCACACTTGCTAAAACCAAAGACAAACAAAGAATCCTGAGAGCAGCTCAAGAAAAACAAAAAGTCACACACAGAGAAGAAACAATAAGACTAAGCTCAGATTATTCGGCAGAAACCATGCAGGCAAGAAGGCAATGGGATGACATATAGAAAACCTTGAAAGAAAAAAATTGTCAGCCAAGAATAATATATCCTGCAAAACTCTCATTCAAATATGATGGTGAAATTAGGTCATTTCCAGATAAACAGAAATTAAGGGACTATGTAAAAACCAAACCAAACTTAACGAAATTTATTAAAGGAAGTCCTTCAACCTGAGAACAAACAATATCGGACCACAGGCTGAATATAGGACACAGGATTGTACTAGCCAGCTACCAACCTAGGAAATGAACTCTTAAGGACTATGCATAACCAAAAGAATTACAAAAGGGAACCAAAGAGGTTAATCTGTAAATGACAACAGCATCAGAACAATAAAAGAGGGAATAAATGGTGTAGATATAGAACCTTCTAATGGAGAGGAGGTCAAGCGATACCAAGTAATAACAGACCGGTTCAAATCTAGGAAGATAAGGGTTAAATTTCACGGTAACCACAAAAAAAATTAACAAACCTACTTATCAAATTAAAGAAGAAAAACATAAAGTGTCAGTAAAAACAAAACCTACAAAAACAAAAGAAATGAAAAAGAAATCCACAAACAAAAGGAACTCAGGACAGGAGAGTAAGAGGAACAAAACTGGAGGACATTATGCTGAGTGAAATAAGTCAATCACAAAAGGACAAATATTGTATGAGACCTCTACTGTATAACTCATGTAAAAGTTTACACACAAAAAGAAACAATCTTTGTTGGTTACGAGGGATGGGAGGAGCGGGGGGAGCCAAATAGATAAGTGGTAACTTTGGTGAAGGGTATGACAGGACACAATACTGGGGAAGTCAGCACAACTTGCAAAAAGAAAGGTCATGGAAGCTCCATAGATACTTCCAAACTCCCTGAGGGACTGAATTGCTGGGCGGAGGGGTGTGGGGACCGTGGTCTCGGGGAACATCTAGCTCAATTGACATAACACAGTTTATAAAGACAATGTTCTACACTCTACCTTGATGAGTAGCATCTCGCTTCTTAAAAGCCTGTGAGCAGCCATCTAAGATACTCCACCTGTCTCGCCCCTTTGGGAGAAAGGGAGAATGAAGAGAACAACATACTAGGAAAAGATTAATCCAAAGGACTAATGGACCACTGCTACCATAGCCTCCACCAGACTGAGTCCAGTACAGCTAGAAGGTGCCCAGCTACCACCACTGACTGCTCTGACCGGGATCACAATAGAAGGTCCCAGACAGAGCTGGAAAAGTATACAGAATAGAATTCTAACTCACAAAAAAAGACCAGATTTACTGCCGACAGACTGGTGAAACCCCGAGAGTATGGCCCCCGGACACTCTTTTAGCTCAGTGGTGAAGCCCCTCCGAAAGTTCACTGTTCAGCCGGGTATTGGACAGCCTCATAAAACAAAACATGTATAATGAGGCACAGCAGTCCAGGGACAAGGACTAGAAGGCAGAAAGGAATAGGAAAGCTGGTGATAGGGAACTCAAGGTTGAGAAGGGACAGTATTTACATGTCATGGGGTTGTTAAACATTGTCATAGGGCAATACGTGTACTAACTGTTTAATGAGAAACTATTTGTTCTGCAAACTTTCATCTAAAGTACAAAAAAAAAGAATTATCTATGTGAGACCAAACTGACAACAGCAACTCAAATGGTTGATGGGAAGCCTAGGGGAGAGTGAGTTGAAGATAATGTTGATGGAATAATTTGGAAAAGGATATTGAGAATAGCAGCACAACTGGAAGAATGTAATCTATGTCACTGAATTGTACATGTAGAAACTTTCAAAATGGTGTAACTTTCACTATATATATTTTCATCAAAAAAAGTTCCTCAAGGTTGAAGAGGGAGAACGTTGACATGTTGTTGGGTTGTTAACCAATGTCATAAAACCATATGTGTACTGACTGTTTAATGAGAAACTATTTGTTCTGTAAACCTTCCTCTAAAGTACAATAAAAACAATTTTAAAAAATTGTCAGGAGGCTAGTATAATATCTAAATGAACATTGAATATGCTTTCTCTTTGTGAAGCAAGAAACCCTGAAAGACAACAATTTGGAAATACTTTTGATAAGATGTTTTTTAATGTTTATGCAAAAATATGAGTCACACTAATTTTTAAAATAACTATTTCTTTCCAAATACTGTCATTGTGAATAAAAAATATAAAGTTGACCCCTACATTTATTTTAATAAAAACTAATTTGTTGGAAAACACTCGTCTGAAAGGTCAGCGATTCGAACTCACCAGCAGCTCTGTAGGAGAAAAGACCTGGTAATCTGCTATAAAAATTACAGCCTAGGAAACCCCATGGGGCAGTCCCGCTCTGTTACATAGAGTTGCTATGAGTCAGAATTGACTTGACGGCACTCAACAACAACAACAAAAATATGATGGAAGAAGGTAAGTTCTTAAGCTGTCCCAATAGACCCTGTGGGATAAAATACCTGTTATAATTTGTCTAAAATAATAATTTGATGTTTATAATGTGTCTATTGTCTCATGAGCTATTCAGTTTCTCTCCTCCAGCTAAATAATAAAGTAAGTCTTTAATCTTTCATATAAATGCAAAGTCCAAAGGTAAATATAGTTTATATGCTATACTATGGCATAAAATACAATAGGTTATTTGTATAGAATAACATTTCAATACACAGAATTAAACAGATTACTGATCAAGCAATGAAATATAACAATTCACACACCAAAAACAAAATCCTTATATTAACATGGTGCAGTGTGATTAATTACTTTTTTGTGTGGCCTTTCTAGCCATGGTCTTGTGACTCCCACCTAGGTGATTGGGTGGGGCTGTGTAAATAAGATAATTGTGGCCCACTGAGGGGATTGGTCAATTTTGACTTAAAAGGGAGTCAATTCCAGAGCAGAGAGGAGAGCCCATTACCATAAAAGAAGGAGAGACCTGAAGCAAAGACCAACAACAGAGACCCAAAGCAGATGGCACAGTATGCTTCCCAGCCCATGGAGCGAGAAAGCTGACTGCCTTTGGGTAGAGACTGAGGGCCAGGGAAAAGTCTATGCCTGACCCATGAATTTGGGATTTGTCAGCCTCCACAACTGCATGAGCCATTTCCTTTATATGGTTCCTGAGTTCTGTGAGACGTTGCAGCAAGTTAGGCATCGAAAGATAGGAGGGAGAGTACTGAGGCGAGAGGGAAAAATTGACGTTAGAGACGATGGAGTGGTACAGCAGCTTGGAAAACTTAGACATTCGGGACATCTTTAACCTCTGCCTCATAGGAAACAGCTTTGTGCTGATCCTTATAAAAAAAATTATTTGTTTACATGGTATGATAAAACACATAAATTCTAAATCTTTGTTTTTGTTTTCTGTTTTATTTTTTTAATTGTACTTCAGGTGAAGGTTTACACAACAAATAGTTTCTCATGAAAGAATAGTACACTTATTGTTTTATGACATTGGTAACAGCCCCACGACATGTCAAC
>NW_004444018.1:258654-260047 GCF_000243295.1 Trichechus manatus latirostris
TTGCCACTCCTGTTCTTTTTTGGTGGTTGTTAGCTTGATATATTTTTTTCCAACCTTTGACTTTTAATAAATTCACATCTTTGTTTCTAAGATGTGTCTCTCGTAGACAGCATATTGATGGATCCTGTTTTTTTAATCCATTCTGTCACTTTCTGTCTCTTTATGGGTGCATTGGATCCATTTACATTCAGTGTAATTATTGATAGATGTTAGTTTGTTGCTTTCATTTTCTAGTGCTTTTTTCCGTGATGCTGACGTTTTCTTTGTTCTTCTTAGTCTCCTGTGCTGAGTTACTTTTATTTGTGGATTTTTTTTTTCATTTCTTTTGTTTTTGCTGAGACTTTATGTTTTTCCTCTTTATTTTTATGTTTTTTAACTTTCTTTGCAGTTACCATGAAATTTACCCTTATCTTTTTAAGTTTGAAGCAGACTATTATTACTTGGTATCGCCTTGCCTTCCTCTCCATTAGAAGGCTCTATACCTACACCATTTAGTCCCTCTTTACTTTTCTGATGCTGTTGTCATTTACTGATTAACTGCTCTGATTCCCTGTTGTATTTCTTTTTGTTTTGGATTGTCCTTGAGAGTTCATTTCCTATATTGGTATCTGGCTGGTATGATCTTATGTCCTAGATTCTGCCTGTGAGCTGAAGTTGCTTGTTCTCAGCTCGAACAGCTCCATTTAATAAGTCTGGTAAGTTTGGTTGGTTTTTACATATTCCCTTAATTTCTGTTTATCTGGAAAGTCCTAATTTCACCATCATATTTGAACAAGAGTTTTGCAGGATATATTATTCTTGGCTGGCAATTTTTGTGTTTCAAGTTTTTATATGTCATCGCATTGCCTTCTTGCCTGCATGGTTTCTGGTGACTAATCTGAGCTTAGTCTTATTTTTTCTCTTATGTATGTGACTTCTTGTTTTTCACGAGCTGCTCTCAGGATTCTTTGTTTGTCTTTGGTTTTAGCAAGTGTGATTATGATATGCCTTGGTGATGTTCTTTTGGGGTCTATCCTATATGGGGTTTGTTGTGCTTCTTGGATGATGAGATTTTCATCTTTCATGATATTGGGGAAGTTTTCTGTCAGCAGTTCTTAAATGATCCTCTCTGTGTTTTCTGTTTTCTCCCCCTGTTCTGGATCTCCAACCACTCACAAAATTTTGCTTTTGATTGTATCCCACTTAACTCTCAGGGTCTCTTCATTTTTCTTTGTTCTTTTATCTGAGTTTTCCTCAACAGAGTTGTATCCAAGTGTCTGTCTTCAATTCCACTGATCCTGTCTTCCACCGTTTCAAATCTGCTTCTCCACCCTTCTATGACACTGTCCATTTCTGAAATCTTGTTGTTTATCTTTTGGATTTCTAATTGTTATTTTTGTATAATTTCTAGTTT
>NW_004444018.1:260239-291057 GCF_000243295.1 Trichechus manatus latirostris
GGCATTCAGTAGTTATTTTTCTCACTTATTGATTGTAGATTTGTTTGTTTCATCCTTTTTTTTTAATTTGGCTATTTCTGAGCAGGCGGGCTGTGTGTTCTTTGTTGTTTGCTTGTCTGTGGGCACGATACTTTTTGCCTCCTTCTCCAATTGGCAGGGTCAGTTGCTCAGATATGGTACAGCAGGGCAGGTCTAGCTTAAGAGGAGTTACTGGGATGGGTTATTTGTGGCACTTACTACAGCCACCAGCTTGGGCTGGTAATCCGTGCAGGGCAGTTTCCAGTTGGCTGTGCCTGTGCTGCTTGGTGGTGTGATGTTAAGCCCATGGTGCAGGTAGGCAGGATGTAGGGGGGAGATTGTTATTTGTGGAGCTAAGATGGATATGGGAGAGAGGAGAGCGGAATAGGAGCCAAAAACTTACAAACAAACAAAAAAGAGTGCTAAGGGAGCTTGCTGTTGGAGTGGAGAGATGAGAGACTATGAAATGGAGAAAGACAAAAAGGGAAATAAGAAAAAACAAAGCAAAGAAAAGAATGAATAAATAAAAATCAGAAAGGAAAAAGAACAACAAAGCTCCCAGGGATCCCACTGGTGCAGCTATGAGGTCTAGGGAAGCTGTTCTCAGGTGTTGTAGTACAGCCTGGCTAGAAGGCTTAGAGGTGTCTAGCACCAGGTATCCAGGGATGAGAAAGAGAAGGAAGGTATAGAGAGTCGAGAAACTGAGTAATGAAGAAAGACTGAAAGGGAAAAAGAGGGAAAAGAAAACAAAACAAATTTAAAAAAAAGAACAAGAAAGCCCCCCCCCAAAAAAAACACACACAAAAAAAAACACCAAAAAAGAAATGCCCTCAGGGATCCCTCTGCACTTCTGCACAAACCGAGGGGGTAGCTTCCCAGCCGTGTGGCACTGTCCAGCCAGAACGGGCTCCCAACTCAAAAAAAAGGAAAGGAAATGAAACAAACAATTCAAAACAAACAAACAAAACCCCGGGATTCCACCAGCATGGCAGCCCAGACCAGGAAGCAGTTCCACATTCAAACGGAGCTCTGCAGCCCCTCAGGAAGAAGCAAAGATGGCACATGGAGCCAGGTATTTGAGCGAAAGGAGGGGGAGGTGATGAGAGGTAAGGAAGAAATCAAAAGAAGCGGAAAAAAAGCAACACCAGCAGCCAACAAATGGCACTCGAGAGCCAGCCAGTGTGGGCGGGTGGAATCCAAGCAGCTGGTGCTTCCCAGACAAGACACTGTGGCTACAGGAAGCACAGGAAGCCAAGTGGGGGTGAAGAATGGTGGGGGGTGGGAAAGTGTATATCGCAAGTTATCGGTTATTTTGTCTCCCACTGGAAGCTCCATGAAGCTGCTTTCTAGTACCCCCTATTTGCTGGTCTCTGATAGGAGTCCAAGATGGCGGATCTGTGCTGCGTTAGCTGATCGGGGACCTCTGCATGAATCTCTCCTCGCTCCCTGTTCTCTGTCAGTTTTCTCACTCCATTTGAGGCTTGGCTGTGTTCTTTGTCTCTTCATTTGATGTTTTAGGTTTTCAGGATTGCTATTTTCTCTGTTTGGCTTAGTTTTTCGGATCTTTGCTGTGGAGGGACAGCGTGGTGCTTTTGCCTAGATCACCATTTTGCCGGAAGTCCTAAATTCTAAATCTTATCACTGTACATTTCTAACATCTTTAATGAGTTAGAGCTCTTTAACAATATTTGGTGTTTTTAATCTCTTGTTTTAGAAGTAGGGATTAATTTTCAATATAATAGGTGAAGAATATATTCATAGGATACCAATTTTTTGAAGCTGATGGGTATAGTATTTAATTTAAAAGGTGAACGTTTTCAAGCATTCGTGTATTTACCACCATGTACACAGAAAATTTTCATCTTCTGTAACTCACAGCTTTCAGTGTCTCTGTGTCTTCTTCTTTCCCTCCAGCCTAAAAGACATTCTATGTAGCTTGTAGGTGCCCTTTTTGAAATCAGGGTCTGTAAAATCACGTTTACAAAAATGAACACACACACACTCTGATACTGCTGATTGCACATGAACAGAGATAGGAAAATGACACAGTCATATGTATTTATCTGTAGTGGTGTAGAATTTTAGGAAAAAACGAATTTGAGGAACAAGGGGGAACTGCTCAAGCTGTAAAGTTAAAAGGTCGCTCAAGTTTGTATTTCACATCTCTAGCCTTTCAAGTAGATCAAAGGTGCTTGTCTTTGCATGGCTGATTCATGGGGCTGCCAGATGACCACATCTGGCAGGGCGGCCTCTGTTTTATGAGTCTTCCATACCTGCTGTTCTCCTTAGGGGTTCTGACTTCCTATTTACCCTGCCTGTCTTACACTGGCTGCTCTGTGCAGCATGGGGTTCAGAAAGGAAAGCTGATTTTGATTTTTCAGGAAATGCTGCTATGTTTGGATGACCAAACGGTAGAATTCGAAATCTTATTTTTCTTAACTCGCCAGAGATTCCACAGAATTTTCAAGAAGAAAATGGTTCCTATGAAACCAGTTGTGGGTTCTCAAGAAATCCTAGATTAAAATTCTTTGGTCTAATGTCCAGCCAAACATCCCTGTTAATCTTAGCCCATGGAAAGCTCAATATTACTTCTTAGAGGGACAAACTAGACTAATCATCTGTGTTTGAAATTTGGAAGAAGCAGGAGAAAATAAGGAAAGGACTACAGAGTAGACAGGAAGAGATGAAGAAGTTAAGAAGCAGGGCTCTAATAAGAGCGTTTGTGCATAGTGTTTCACTTGCAAAGTGTTTTGTATACACTTTAACTTCTCCAATTAGTTCATGAAAGATTTTAGCACCAAAAACAAATTTTATATCTCTAAAATATTAATAAATATTCTAAAAGTATCTTTGATACTCTTTTACCACTACATTTCTTGACAAACGTATATACCTCAATTTTTTTTAGGTTTTTCATTAAGTGAGTGATTTCTGTTTTTCATGCACATTAAGGTATTTAAAAGTGATGTAACCATGGACTTGTAATTCCAAGAAGATAATTAATTGTTTGATTCAAAAAAAATTATAATTTTCTAAAAGTCTTTGACTTGTTCTGATGATACAGTGAAAACTGTGAGAGCCGGAACTTGACAGGACTGCCTTGTTTTTTCCATGTCTTGCAAGTTTTCCACCTTTCACAGGGTGCAGTCTTACCACTTTTCTATTGCTCTCTGTTAGTGGAAAATATTTGCATTTTCCTTCTCTGACAGGTTTCTGCCTTACACAGATTCTGGCTTTCTCAGGTTTTACTGTATATTTATTCACAAATATTCTTAATTTTTTCTATAAAATATTTAATGTCAACACTTCTAATTACAAAATTTTTGCGGTATTTTTCAACTCTAGTATCCTGGTTCGGACCCACCTAGCAGTTCCATGGGAGAAAGACTTGGTGATCTGTTCTCCTAAAGATTGAAGCCTCAAAAATCCTATGGGACAGTTCTACTGTGTCACATGGGGTTGCTGTGAATTGAAAGAGACTGGAATACACCTAACAACATCCTGTTTTATCGATTTGACCTAAAGGCAGCCCAGCATGATAAATATCCACTGGCTAAAATGTGTTGAGGAGTCCCTGGGTGGTGCAAACAATTAGTGAGCTCCTCTGCTAACAGGTTGGAAGTTTGAGTCCACCTGGAGGTACCTTGGAAGAAAGGCCTGGCAAATTTACATGCCAAAAATCAGCCACTGAAAACTTTATGGAACACAATTCTGCTCTGACAAAGATGAGGTCGCCATGGGTCAGAACTGACTCAACAGAAACTGGTAACTTGTATAAGGTGTTGCAGCAAACAGCTGAAATGAGTAACTCTTTGAGCACGCCTTGCTTACTATAAACTTTCTTGTACTTTGATTTAGTTTCTTAAACATTTACTCTTCCTTTCCTTTATGATGCTACAAAGAGAGAAAACCTAATAGCCACTGCCTAAGTCTTTCAGGATCATAAAAATAATTAGATCCGTCTGTCATGGATTGAATTGTGTCCCCCCAAAAAATGTGTTAGCAACGTGGCTCAGTCATGATTTCCAGTATTGTATGATTGTGTTATCTGATGTGATCTCTTTATGTGTTGTAAACTCAATCACTATGATGAGATTATATGTTGTAAATTCTATCACTGTAATGAGGTTATACTGATGAGATTGACAAGATTAGATAGTGTCTTAATGCAATCTCTTTTGAGATATAAAAGAGAGAAGCGAGCAGAGACACATGGGAACCTCATATCACCAAGAAAGCAGTGCCAGGAGCAGAGCACGTCCTTTGGACCTGAGGTTCCTGCCCAGAGAAGCTCCAAGACAAAGGGAAGACTGATGACATGGACCTTCCTTCAGAGCCGACAAAGAAAGTGTTCCCCTGGAGCTGAAGCCCTGAATTTGGACTTGTAGCCTTCTGGACCATGAGAGAATAAACCTATCTTTGTTAAAGCCATCCTCTTGTGGTATTCCTGTTAGAGCAGCACTAGATGACTAAGACACCATCTCATGCAAATTCAACCTGTCTTCCACCATACCAGTAATGACCAACCTACTTAAAATCTGACATTTTCCCCAGTAACTCTCTAGACTACAACAGCCTCACTTCTCCTCTGCGAGGAGAGAGTACACAGAGGAAACAGTGCTAGGCTCCTGTAAATGTCATGCCACATGCAATATTGACCCAGTTCAATGAAAATAGGGTGCGCTCAAGAGCAATATTAAATGTAAGTACCATATCACAAGAATACTTGAACAATGTCTTGGCTTCTTACCATTAGAAATACTCAAGATAAATAGACATTGAAAAAAAAAAAGGTCAGGGACATGAAGGGTATGCTTCAGATAATCAAAAGTAAAAATAAAAACAGAGAAAAAAGTGATTAGAAAGAAAATAATAAAAATGAAGATAAAGTAGAGCTATATTAATAAGTGGAATACAAGAGTATGCTAAGATATGACAGAAGGAAATAAATACTGTGTGCCAGGAAATCGGGTACAGAATAATCAACATTGAGCTAAGTCTTAATGAACTTACCAGACTTTAAGGGTAATGATAATCTTTATGGATATTCAAGAAAAACCATTTTTAAAGCAAATTTCTAAATGCAGGAGGGGAAGATTTTGAAAAATATGAATGGTCTAAGACTTCTACTTAAGAATATAATTTAAAAAACTTTACAAATTTTTGCAAGAAAAATATAGTGTGACCCAATAGTCTTAAACTAAACTGAATTCTTCTTCAAGTATAAAGGCAAGAGACATATCCAGATTCAGTAAACATAGTATTTGTAAATTTTTCATGAAAAATTTCTTATTCACAAAATCTAGACAATTAATGTGCTAAATAAAATAAACATCCCAGAAATAATAAAGCCCCAGTAGGAAAGAACTAATAGCTGGTATTAGGTTTAATTACAAAAGGAATACAGTGTTATAAATCTTAAAATGCAGGGAAACACAACCAGCCTAACAACAACTGGGTGGTGATAAGTGTGGTAAGTAGACTGGGGGAAGCTTACTCTCATTTACTTTCCTATCTTCATTAAGTAATAAAGGTTCTGTTATAAAGACATGTATCACAATCTATCCCTTAAAAACAGAGAATAACACTTCTTTCCTTGAGCTCATGGTACAGTAATAAAATAATAATAATAATGACCATTTAAGAGATCATAAAGTAAACTTCCGACTCCATGGCACCTAACAACAACTAGAAACTAAACCTCAATGAATACCAAAAAAATAGAAATAATATCATTAGTCTTTTATCAACAGCCCAATAAAACTAGAAATTAATAATGAAAATTAGACACAAATAAAAGAAATGCAATAATTTTGACATTTTAATATTTTAAAAAATCACTATTGAATTAGAAAGAATCAATTGCAGAATACTTAGAGATTAGAAAAAACATACACTATGAGTTATGGTTAAAATAGTACTTAGAGAAAATTTATAACAAAGATACACAAGAAAGAATCAAAGTAAATTAAATCGAAGAAGTGAGAAACTGAACAACTTAGAGAATGCAAATAGAAGAATTTATTTTTATTTTTTATGATGCTTTAGGTGAAAGTTTACAGAGAAAATTAGTGTCCCATTCAACAGTTTGTACATAAAGTGTTACATGACATTGGTTGCATTCCCCACAATATGTTAGCACTCTCCCCATTTCCACCCTGCGTCCCCTGTTTCCTTTCCTCAGGATTTTCTACCCCTTCCTGCCTTCTCATCTTTGCTTTTGGGCAAATGGTGTCCTTTTGATCTCATATAGTTGATTGTTTTAAGGAACACTTTCATCTCGGGTGTTATTGCTTATTTTATGAGCCTGTCTATTGTTTGACTGAAAGGTGGTCTCCGGGAACGGCTTCAGTTCCAGGTCAGAAGGGTGTCTTAGGGCCATAGTCTAGGGGATTCCTCCAGTCTCGGACAGACCAATAAAACTAGTCTTTTTTGTGAATTTGATTTTTTGTTCTACAATTTTCTCCTGCTCTGTCTAGGACTCTCTGTTGTGATCTGAATCAGAGTGGTCGTACTGGTAGTCAGGCACCATCAAGTTCTTCTGGTCTTGGGGTAATGTAGGCTGTGGTTCATGCGGTCCATCAGTCCTTTGATCTAATTGCTCCCCTGAGTCTTTACTTTTCTTCCCTCTCCTTTGCTCTGGACAGCATAGACTAATAGTTGTATCTTAGATGGCTGCTTTCAAGCTTTTAGGACCCTAGACGCTACTCACCAACGTAGGATGCAGAACATTGTCTTTATAAACTATGATGTGCCAATTGATGTTGATGTCCTCCAAGTCTATAGTCCTTCACCTTCGAGCCTAGGAACTTCCAAATGAGAAGTGTTTGGTTACATCTCAGAGGTTTCCATGACTGTACACTTTGTGTGCTCTATTGTCTATCTTAATATACATGCAGCACCGACAATTATGTATGTAGAAATATCCACCACCAAACCTATATCTGCAGGTGGGTGTGCTCCCTTACACCTTCCCACATCTTTTTAACATACTTATCTACCTATGTATCCATTCATAAATTATTGTTTGTTAATACTATTCTTGTAGGATTGTCTGTTATATTAATTACCCATAACCAAAACCAAACTCATTGCCATTGAGTCAACTCCGAATCATAGCAACCCTATAGGACAGAGTAGAACTTCACCATAGGATTTCCAAGGAGTGGCTGGTGAATTTGAACTGGTGATCTATTGGTTAGCAGCTGTAGCTCTTAACCACTGTGTCACCAGGGCTCTGTAATTATTATAAAACCAAAAAAACCAAACCCATTGCCAATGAGTCAATTCTGATGCATAGTGACCCTATAGGACAGAGAAGAACTGCCTCCTTAGGGTTTCCAAGGAGTGGCTACTGGATTCGAACTGCCAACCTTTTGGTTAACAGCTGAATGCTTAACCACTGCACCACCAGGGCCCCCCCGTAATTACCATAGTTGCCCTTTATTCTTGCATTCCTCTCAGTGTCTTCCTTTACCTTCGTCAAGCTGTGCTGACTTCTCCCATATTGTGTATTGCCTTTCCCTTCACCAGTATTAGCACATGTCTTCTATGTAGTTAGCACTTTTTCCTCCCTCGCCCTCCCACTCCTGGTAACCATCAAATAAGGTTTTTTTTTTCCCCCCATGGGTAAATCTTTTCTTGTTTTCTTTTAATAGTGGTCTCATACAATATTTGTCCTTTTCTGATTGACTTGTTTCACTCAGAATAATGTCCTCCAAATTCATCCATGTTGTGAGATGTTTTGTGTATTCATTGTTATTGTTTATCGTTGCATAGTATTCTGTTGTGTGTATGTGTTAGTGTGTTTACCTATTCATCAGCTGATGGGCACCTAGGTTGTTTCCATCTTTTTACTGTTGTGAATAATGCTGCAATGAACATGAGTGTGCATATGTCTATTCATGTCACAGTTCTTATTTCTTTAGGGTATATACCTAGAAATGGGATTTCTGGATCAGATAGTATTTCTATTTCTAGCTTTTTAAGGAAGCACCATACCATTTTCCACAGTGGTTGTACCATTTCGCAATCCAACCAGCAGTGTTTAAGAGTTCTAATCCCCCACAACCTGGCCAATATTTGTTATTTTCTTTTTTTACGATTAGTGCCATTATTGTTGGGTGAGATAGTATCTCATTGTAGTTTTCATTTGCATCTCTCTAATGGCTAATGATCCTGAAAATTTCTTCATGTGTTTGTTAGCTGCCTGAATGTCTTCTTTGGTGAAGTGTCTGTTCATATCCTTTGCCCATTTTTTAATTGGATTGTTTGTCTTTTTGTTGCTGAGGTGTTGAAGTTTTCTATAAATTTTACAGGTTAGACCCTTGTCAGATATGTCGTAGCCAAAATTTTTTTTCCCAGTCTGTAGGTTCTGTCTTTACTCCTCTGGTGAAGACTTTTGATGAGCATAAGTGTTTAATTTTAAGGAGGCCCCATTTATCTAGTACATCTTCTACTGTTTGTGCATTTTTAGCTGTGTTTGATATTCTATTTATGCCATATATTAGGGCCCCAAGTGTTGTTCCTTTTTTTTCTTCCATATCTTCATAGTTTTTGGTATATTTAGGTTTTTTATCCATTTTGAGTTAGTTTTTGTGTATGGTGTGAGGTATGGGTCCTGTTTCATTTTTCTACAGATAGACATCCAGTTTTGCCAGCACCATTGGTTAAAAAGACAGTTTCTCCCCCATTTATTGGACTTTGGCCATTTGTAGAAGATCAGCTATCCATAGGTGGATGGATTTACATCTAGGTTCTCAATTCTGTTCCACTGGTCTAATTGTCTGTAGTTGTAACTGTACCAGGCTGTTTTGACAATCATGGTTGTGTAGTAGATTCTAAGACCAGGAAGTCAGAGGCCTCCTAGTTTGTTCTTTACTTATCTGGGGGCACTTTCCTTTCCATACAAAGTTTGTGCTTATTTTGTCCATCTCATTAAAGAATGCTATGGGTATTTGAATCGGGATTACATTATATCAATAGATCACTTTTGGTAGTATTGACATTTTCAAAATGTTAAGTCTTCCTATCCATAAGCATGGTATGTTTTTCCATTTACGTAGATCTCTTTTGGTTTCTTGCAGTAATGTTTTGTATTTATTTATTTATTTTGTATAGAACTTTTAGGTCCTTGGTATTGTTTTCCTTATTTCTTTTTCAAATTTTTCTTGTTGGTGTAGAGGATTCCAACTGATTTTTTTGTATATTGCTCCAGTATCCTGCCACTCTGCCAAATCTTTCTATTAGTTCCAGTAGTTTTCTTGTGGATTCTTTGGAGTTCTCTATGTATAGTATTATATAGTCTGCAAATAGGTGTAGTTTACTTCTTCCTTTCCAATTTAATTGCCATTTTTTTCTTTTTCTTGCCTCATTGCTCTAGCTGTAGGACTTTCAGCACAATGTTAAATAGGAGTAGTGACAAAGTGTATCCTTGTCTTGCTCCAGTTCTCAGGGGGAATGCTTTCAGTCTCTCTCAATTGAGAATGAGGATGGTTGTTTGTTTTGGATAGGTGTCCTTTATTATGTTGAGGAATTTCCCTTCTGTTCTTTTTTTACTGAGATTTTTCTTCATCAGGAATATTGGACTTTATCAAATGCCTTTTCTGAATCAATTGAGATGAACATGTGATTCTTTTGTTCTATTTATGTGGTGGATTACTTTGGATTACATTGACTGTTTTTCTAATGTTGAATAATCCTTGCATACCTGGTATGAATCCGACTTGGTCGTGTTGTAATATTTTTTTTGATTAACCCCAAAAACCAAACTCAGATGTCATTGCATTGATTCCAACTCACAGTGACCCTAAAGGACAGAGTAGAACTGCCCCATAGGGTTTGCAAGTAGTGGCTGGTGGATTTGAATTGATGAGTTTTGGATTCACCGCTGAGCTCTTAACCACTGGCTAGACTTCTGCTGAGAATTTTTGTATCTGTATTCATGGGAGATATTGGTCTGAAATTTTATTTTTTTGTGGTGTCTTTCCCTGGCTTTTGTATTAGGGTTATGCTGGCTTCATAGAATGAATTCAGGAATATTCCTTCCTTTTCTATGCTTTAAAATAGTTTCAGTATTACTCAAGTGAGCTCTTCTCTGAATGTTTGGTAGAATTCTCCAGTGAAGCTCTCTGGGCCAGGGCTTATTTTTGTTGGGAGTTGTTTTTTTTTTTTTTTTTTTTTTTAAAATTACCTGTTCGATCTCTTCGTTATATGAAGTCTGGTCAGACTTTCTATCTCAGTTTTTGTGAGTTTAGGTGGGTAGTATTTTTCTAGAAATTTTTCCATTTCCTCTAGGTTCCCAAATTTGTTGGAATACAATTTTTTTATGGTATTCTCTTATTATCCCTTTTATTTCAGTTGGGTCTGTTGTAATGTCCCCCATTTCATTTCTTATTTGGGTTATTTGCTTCCTCTCTTGTTTTTCTTTTCTCAGTTTGATCAATGTTCATCAATTTTGTCAATCTTTTCAGAGAACTAATTTTGGTCTTGTTGATTATTTCTATTTTTTTTTATTCTCTTTCATTTTTTCTGCTCTATGTTATTTCCTTTCTTATGGTGACTGTGGATTTCTTTTACTGCTCTCTTTCTGTTTGTTTAAGTTGTAGGGTTAATGTTTTGATTTTGGCCTTTTCTTCTTTTGTGGTGTTTGTATTTATTGCTATAAATTGACCTCTCATCACTGCTTTTTCTGTGTCTCAAAGGTTTTGGTAGGTTGTTTTTTCATTGTCATTTGATTTTAGGAATTTTATTTCATCTTTGATTTCTTCTATTACCCTGTGGTTTTTAAGTAAAGTATTATTCAGCTTCTATATATTTGACTTTTTTTCCTTGCTTTTCCTGTTATTGATTTCTACTTTTATGGTGTTGTGATCTGAGAAACTGTTTTGTTATATTTTGATGTTTTGGATTTTACTGAGGCTTGCTCTGTGGACTAAAATGTGAACTATTCTGGAGGATGATTCATGTGCATTGGAAAAGAATGTATACTTTGCTGCTGTTTGGTGAGTGTTCTGTATACATCTATGAAGTCGAGTTGGTTGATTGTGGCTTTTATATCTTCTGTATGTTTGCTGAGTTTTTTCTAATGTTCTATCCTTTATCAAGAGTGGTATGTGGAAGTCTCCTGCTATTATTGTGAAACTGTCTATTTCTCTTTTCTGTGCTGTTAGAGTTTATGTGTTTTGGAGACCCTGATGTTGTGTGCATAGATATTTATTAAGGTTATGTATTTTTGGTGAATTGTACCTTTAATCATTATATAGTGTCCTTCCTTGTTTTTTACAGTGGACGTTTCCTAAAAGTCTATTTTATCTGAGATTAGTATTACCACTTCTACTGTCTTTTCTTACTGTGTATTTGATATATTTTTTCTATCCTTTGATTTTTAATATACTTATATCTTTGTGTCTAAGCTGTGTCTCTTATAGACAGCATATTGATGGGTCATGTTTTTTTATCCATTCTGTGTCTTTACAGGTACATTTAAGCCTTTTACATTCAGTGTGATTATCAATTGATATGAGTTCATTGCTGTCATATTGTTGTGCTTTTATTTTTTTGGGGGGGGCGGGTGGGGAGATGCTGACATTTTCTTTGTTCCTCTTACTTTCCTGTGCTGAGTTCCTTTTGTCTGTAGATTTTCTCTTCTTTTCTTTCATTATTATAAATTTTGTGTTTACTTAGTCTTTTTGTTTTTCTTTTTTATTCTGTTGAGTAGGTTTGTTAATTTTCTTTGTGGTTACCTTTAAATTACCCTTATTTTCCTAAGTTTGAACCAGTCTTTTATTACTTGATATCACCTTGACTCCTTCTCCATTTGGAAGTTCTATATCTACACCATTACTCCCCCTTTTATTGTTCTGATATTGTTATTTACAGATTGACATATCTGGTTCCCTGTTGCAAATCTTTTAGTTTTGTTTTATCCATGAGAGTTCATTACCTAGGATGGTATCTGGCTATTGCTGTCCTGTGTCCTAAAGTCAGGTTGTTGTCTGATAATCCTAGTTCTCTAATTGAAGGACTCCCTTTATTATTTCTTGTGAGTTTTTTTTTTATGCATTCCCTTAATTTCTGTTTATTTGGAAATGTCCTAATTTCATCATCATATTTGAGAGAGAGTTTTACAGGAAATATTATTCTTGGTTGTCAGTGTTTTTCTTCCAATATTTTATATATTTTATCCCATTGCCTTCTTGCCTGAATAGTTTCTGCCAAGTAATCAGAGCTTAATCTTATTGTTTCCTCTTTGTAAGTGAATTTCATTTTTGAGCTGCTCTCAGAATTCTTTGTCTTTGGTTTGTTAAGTGCAGTTATGATATGTCTTGGTGACTTTCTTTTGAGTCTATCCTATAAGCAGTTTGTTGAGGTTCTTGGATGGTCAGCTTTTTGTCTTTTATGATATTTGAGAAGCTTTCTGTTAGCCAGTCTTCAACAATCTTCTCTGTATTTTCCATTTTCTCCCCCACTCTGGAACTCCAATCACATGCAAAATCTTGTTCTTGATTGTGTCCCACATAATTCTTAGGTATTCTTCATTTTTTCTCTGATTTTTTTTTGAATAAAGTGGCATCTATGGATTTGTTTTCAATCTCACTGATTCTGCCTTCCAGTATTTCAAATTTGCTCCTGAAACTTTCTATTGAGGTGTCTATTTCTGAAATTTTGTTATCTTTTGGATTTCCAGTTACTGTTTTGTATGATTCCTAATTATTTATTTTGACTTTTTGTTTTTGTATTATTTTCCTGAATTCTTCTGTTGCTTTGCCTGTGTTTTCCTTGATTTTTGTTATGTTTTCATTGTTTATGTCTGCATTTTCCATGATTTGTCTTTTTCCCTTGGTTTTGTCTGTGTTTTCCTTGATCTCTTTCCTAATCTCTTGTAGTGCCCTAACTATTAGTCATTTGAATTCCATATTAGGTAGTTCCAATACCTTTTCTTCTACCAGAAGGTTATCTGATTCTTTATTTTGTTCACTTGCTAAAGCCATCTTGTCCTTCTTCTTTATATGTCTTGATATTGTCTGCCATCTCTGAGACATTAAGGTATTATTTTCATTATTTATTGATTGTATGTTCATTTGTTTCATTCTGTTTTTTTATTTTGTTTTGCTATGTCAGAGTGGGCAGGCCAGATGTGCTTTACTGCTTGCTTGTCTGTGGGTATGCTTGCTTTCATTACCTTGTGCAGGTGGTCAGGGCAGCTGCAGGCAGGCCAAGCCCACTTTAATGTACACTAGTTTGGCGAGATGGCTAAGGGTGAACTGGGCAGGCCCTGTCTTCCTCCTGATATTGGTCTAGAAGTGTGGGAGCATTCAAAGCCCTTTGGCAGATGGGCTGGGGTGTTATACAGGGAGTAGTACTGGCTTGTCTCCCACTATTCATCAGCTCATCAAGTGGTGGGAGGAAAGGGGCAGTGTGGGCCCAGTGTGGCAGTGGGCTTGTGTGCCAGACACATTCTAGCTGTAGTGATGCAATAGAGGACAGTGGGAAGGGGGGAGGAGATAGTGTATGGTGCATAAGCGTGAATGGTAGGAAAGCAAGTTTCTCTGGTTACCTGGTGCTCTGTCTCCTGTTGGAAGCTCTGTGAAGTTGCCTTCCCATACTTCTTGTTCACGGTCATTGCTGGCTATGCTTCAAGGTGGCCACACTGTGCCATATTAGTTGGCAGAGGATCTCCACTCCATATCACTCCTCATTCTCTGTTTCCCTTTAGCTTCTTCTTGCATTCAGTTTTATCTAGTTCTTCATCACTTCTTTTGATGCTCAGGGTTCCAGGATGGAAGTTTGTATCTGTTTTACATAGTGTTTCAGGTCTTTGCAGCAGAGGGACAGCATGTTTCATCAGTCCAGGGCACTATGATGGCTCCACCTAATAGCTAGAATTTTGTTTACAATTTTTTCATATATATTCTTAAGGGATATTGGGCTGTAATTTTCTTTTTTTTTGTAGTGTTTTTGCCTGGCTTTGGTATTAGGGTTATGCTGGCTTCATGGATTGAATTTGGGAGTATTCCTTTTCTATGCTCTGAAATAGTTTAAGTAGTATTAGTGTAGGCTTTTCTTTGAGTGTTTGGTAGAATTCTCCAGTGAAGCTGTCCGAGCCAGGTTTTTGTTTTTTTTTTCTTAGGAGGGGCGGGTTTGTTACCTTGTCAATTTCTTCTTTTGCTATGGGTTGTTCAGTTTTTCTACCTCAGTTTGTGTAAGTTTAGGTAGGTAGTGTGTTTCTAGAAATTTGTCTGTTTCCTCTTTTGGGGTCTACCCTGTATGAGGCTCGTTGAGCTTCCTGGATGGATATCTTCTCATCTTTCATGATATCATGGAAGTTTTCTGCAAGCAAATCTTTGACAATTCTCCCAGCGTGTGTGCCTAAATGAAGGGGCGGGCTCCACTGGTTCTTGGGCCCCCGGCTCAGGAGGCAGGGCAGTGGTGGGTGCCACCAGACTATGATTGTGTGCAGGGGAAGGGATTGATAAGTGGGGTAGGGAACATCGTAGGCCCATGAGCCTCTGGCCCTGAGGGCAAGGGGTCATGGTGAGTGAGGTGAGTGCACTTAACTTTTGCAGGGCTGAGAGTACTCCTGGCTGGCTCTGGACATGGGTGCAGAGTCACTTCTGCTTGGCTGCACCAGGAGATGGAGGCTTCCACTGGGAATGTTGCTTGCTTTGTCTCAATGTAGCCACGCTGTGCAAGTTCAGCTGGCTGGGTACCGATGATCCATAATTCTCCATGTCTGCTGTTTTTGTAGTTTCTCCTTCTGGTTGGAATTTGGTCTGATTCTTCAGCTTTGCCTTTGATTCTCAGGGTTCCAAAGTTGTCTTCTATATCCATTTCACTTGTTTTCTTGGGTCTTTGTTGTAAGAGGGACATTATGAGATGTCTGACTATGCTGCTATCTTGGACTGCCTCCATAAATAGAAGACTTTAATAAAAATAAAAGCAAATCAATTAATTAGAAGACAGAAAACAATAGGACTAATAAACGTAAGAAACTATGAATGAGGAAAAAAAGTAAAGTGTATAAACCACTGTGAACTTTCAAGTATAAAAGGAATAAAATACAAATGTGTAGCATCAAAGGGAAATACCTACAAATAAGAGAAAGTAGAAGCAATTGAAAGAGAATCATTGGCTCAAATTAAAAAGAATAATTTAAAAATGTAGATAAGTAGTTTTTTTTTAAATGAAAATATAAGTTACTAAAATAGGCCAGAGGAAATAGAAAGAAAACGATAATATAACAAACAAAAAACTAGCCAGCATAACCACCGTGGAAGAAATTAAAAGAATATCAAAGTACTATAACTACAACAATAGCACTAACCCCACATTGGCAACTCTATTACACTTGGAAGGAAGAGATTATTTTGATGATATTTTAACAAACTCCTGGTATATAAAGTGGAGAATTTTCAAACTCTTCTTACAGAAAACATAATGATAAAAAAAAAAGTTAAAGTCAAACTAGTTTTTAGTGATTTAAAATCAGGAAACATTTGCAAATAAAATGCAATGATCTTGGAAGAAATAATACAAACTGACAAGTGAGTTTTATTTCAGGACTCAAAAGTTGGTCCAATGCTAGTGAATTATTAATATAATTGACCATGTAGTAGATCAAATGAAAAAAATAATGTCATTCTCACCAAAAAAGAAACTTAATAAAATTGAACACACGTTACACATAAAAATACACCTTGAATACAAATTACACTCTAATAGAATAGATAAGTACTCACTTAACGTGTTAAAATATACATATTTATTTCAAATTCAAAGCCAATATTGTGCCCAATGACAAAACAAAGGGAAAATTCTCATTAAAATTAGGAACAAGACAAGAATATGTACTAACATCAGTGCTACTTAACCTTCTTCTAGAAGAACTAGTCAAATCAATCAACAAAATAAATAGTATATTATGATTAGAGATAAAGACAAAATTATAACCTTCACAAATCAGAGACTCTGTGTACCCTATTGTACTTATCAGTAAAATAATAGTATTGACTTCACTGAGTTTCTGTGAGGATTGAGTTTATAAATTATAGTACTTGGAGAAGAGCCTGGATAATACACATTGGTATAAGTTTCTTTTCATCATTTTCTTCTTCTGCTTTTCCTTCTTTATTATTATTTTCATTATTATATGATTTTGCATAAAACCCCAAGAAAATCAAATGAAAAAATAAAAAATTTCAAAAAAATTTTAGAAATAATAAGCAAGTTCAGTAAAATTACAGGTCTTGAAATTAATACACAAAAATCAATACCTTCCTTATATGTAGATAATAACCAGCTAATTAAATTAAAAAATTGATTTTATTTACAAAAGCCAGAAAAGAATAACGTAACTAGGAGTAAAATTTATAAGAAATTGCAAGGCTTACATAAAGGAAGATAGATCACAAGGTCCTTCTTCCTAGCCTGTCTCAGTCTGGAAGCCACCCAGAAACCTGTCCACAATGGGTGACCCTGCTAGTACTTGAAATACTGGTAGCATACCTTCCAGCATCACAGCATCATGTACACCACCACAGAACAACAAACTGACAGACAACTGGTGGAAAGAACTGAAGAAAAAATTAAAGCCTCGAGTTGCAATATGAAAGGATTCTATGCACAAAAAAAGGAGTCCTGGAGGTGTGGTGGTTAAAGTGTTCAGTTTTTAACCAAAAGGTTGGCGGTTCTAACTCACCACTGGCTCCAAGGGAGAAAGATGTGGCAGTCTGTTTCTATAAAGATTACAGCCTTGGAAATCCTATGAGGCAGTTATACTCTGTCCTATAGGGTCGTTCTGAGTCAGAATCAACTCAGCAGCAACGGAATTGATTTCTTGTTTTTAAAGGGGAAAAAATTTAAAGACACAGGAAGTATCAAAAGAAGATGGAAGAAATACACAGAGTAACTGTACCAAAAAATAGTTTAATATTGACCAAGCTGCACTGAAGGCATTGGTGAAAAACAAGGCTCCAGGATTGGAGGAATACCAACTGAGATATTTCAACAAATGAATTTGACACTAGAAGTGCTCACTTGTCTATGCCAAAAAATTCGGAAGACAGCTACCTGGGAAACTGACTGGAAGAGATGCATATATGTGCCCATTCCAAAGAAAGGTGATCCAATGGAATTCAGAAATTATCAAACAATATCATTAACATCACACTCCAGTAAAATTTTTCTGAAGATAACTCAAAAACAGTTGCAGCAGTACGTCAACAGGGAACAGCTAGAAATTCAAGCCAGATTTAGTAGAGGACATGGAATGAAGGATATCATTGCAGATGTCAGATAATCTCGGCTGAAAGCAGAGAATACCAGAAAAAAATGTTTACCTGTGTTTTATTGATTATGTAAAGTTACTCGACTGTGTGAATCATAACACTTATGGATAACATTGTGAAGAATGCGAATTCCAGAACACTTAATTGTGCTCAGGTGGAATGTGTACATAGACCAGATACAGTCAATTGAACAGAAAAAGGGGATACTGGGTGGTATAAAATCAGGAAAGGTGTGCATCAGGATTGTATCCTTTCACCATACTTATTCAGTCTGTAGGCTGAGCAAATAATTCAAGAAGTTAGACTATACGAAAAAGAACACGGCATCAGTACTGGAGGAAAACTCACTGACAAACTGTGATATGCAGATGACACAACCTTGCTTGCTGAAAGTAAAGAGAACTTGAAGCACTTACTGATGAAGATCAAAGACTACAGCCTTCAGTATGGATTACTTCTCAACCTAAAGAAAACAAAAATCCTCACAACTGGACCAATATGCAGCATCATGATAAATGGAGAAAATATTGAAGTTGTCAAAGATTTCATCTTACTTGGATCCAAATCTGCTGCAAAAGACCTCTTTATCTCTTTTGTTGCTGTTGTTTTTTTTAATTTTATTGTGTTTTAGGTGAAAGTTTACGGTGCAAATTAGTTTTTCATGCAAAGGTTTATACACAAATTGTTTTGAGACACTGGTTGAAATCCCCGCATTGTGTCAGCACTCTCCCCCTTTCCCGTAGCAATCTGGGTTCTCCAGATCCATTCGACCAGTTTTCCTGTCCCTTACTGCCTTCTCATTTTTGCTTTTGTGCAGGTGTTGGCCATTTGGTCTCATATATGTGATTAAACTAAGAAGCACTTTCCTCATGTATTATTGTTTGTTTTATAGACCTATCTAATCCTTGGCTGAGAGGTGGACTTCAGCGGTTGCTTCAGTTCTAAGTTAGCAGGATGTTTGGGGGTCATAGTATTGGGGGTTCCTCTAATCTCTCTCAGAGCAGTATGTCTGGTCTTTGTTGAGAATTTGAATTTTGTTCTACATTTTTCTCCCGCTCTGTCCGGGACCCTCTGTTGTGGTCCTTGTCAGAGTGGTTGGTGGTGGTAGCCAGGCATCATCTAGTTCTTCTGGGCTCAGACTGTGGTTCATGTGGTCCATTAGTCCTTTGGACTGATATTTTCCTAGTGACTTTGGTTTTCTTCATTCTCTTTTGCTCTGGATGTGATGAGACCAATAGATGCATATTGGATACCTCCTCTTAAACTTTTAAGACCCCAAATGCTATTCACTAAAGTAAGCTGTAGAACATTTTCTTTATGAACTATGTTATGCCAATTGACATAGATGTCCCACAAGACCATGGTCCCCAGCCCTCAGCCCCAGTAACTCGGTCCATCAAGGTATTTGGATGTGTCTAGGAACTTTCTATGACTTTGCCCTGGCCAAGTTGTGCTGCCTTCTCCTGTATTGTGTGTTCTTTCCCTTCACCAAAGTTAACTTGTCTACTATTTAGTTCTTGATTTCTCCTCCCCACTCCTTTCTTCCCTCATAACCATTAAAGATTGTTTCTATCTGCCATTAATCTTTTCTTGGGTTTTTATAATAGTGGTCTCATACAATATTTGTCCTTTTGTGATTGACTTATTTCACTCAGCATAAAACCCTCCAGGTTCATTCATGTTGTGAGATGTTTTGCAGATTCTTCATTGTTCTTTATTGTTGCTTATTATTCCATTGTGTGTAAGTACCTTAATTTGTTTATCTATTCATCTTGTTTGAATAGAACAAGGGGATACTGAGTGGTTTAAAGTCAGGAAAGGTGTGCGTCACGGTTGTATCTTTTCACGATACCTATTCAATCCGTATGCTGAACAAATAATCTGAGAAGCTGGAGTATATGAAGAAGAACGCTGCATCAGGATTGGAGGAAGACTCATTAACAACCTGCATTATGCAGATCACACAACTTTGCTTGCTGAAAGTGAAGAGGACTTGAAGCACTTACTGCTGAAGATCAAAGACCATAGCCTTCAGTATGGATTACACCTCAACATAAAAACAAAAATCCACACAACTGGACCAATAAGCAACATCATGATAAGCGGAGAAAAGATTGCAGTTGTCAAGGGTTTCATTTTACTTAGATCCACAATCAACACCCAGGGAAGCAGCAGTCAAGAAATCAAATGACGCATTTCACTGGGTGAATCTGTTGCAAAAGACCTCTTTAAAGTGTTGAAAAGCAAAGATGTCACCTTGAAGACTAAGGTGCATCTAACCCAAGCCATGATGTTTTCAATTGCCTCATGTGCATGGAAACACTCGACGATGAAGAAGGAAGTCCGAAGAATTGATGCCTTTGAAACACGGTGTTGGCGAAGAATGTTGAATATACCATGGACTGCCAAAAGAGTGAACAAATCTGTCTTGGAAGAAGTACAACCGAAATGCTGCTTAGAAGCAAGAATGGCAAGACTACATCTCACATACTTTGGACATGTTATCAGGAGGAATCAGTCCCTGGAGAAGGACATCATGCTTGGTAGAGAGTCAATGAAAAAGGGGAAGACTCTCAATGAGGTGGGTTGACACAGTGGCAGCCACAATGGGATCAAGCATAACAATAATTGTGAGGATGGCTCAGGATTGGGCAGTGTTTTGTTCTGTTGTACATAAGGTCACTATGAGTAGGAACTGACCCAAGGGATCCTAACAGCAATAACAATTCATCTTCTGAGGGGCACTTAGGTTGTTTCCATCTTTTTGCTATTGTGAATAATGCTGCAATGAGCATAGGTATGATGGCTCTTATTTCTCTAGGACGTATTCCTGGGAATAGGATTGTTGGATCATACAGTATTTATTTTTCTAGTTTTTTAAGGAAGCTCTATATCGTTTTCCAAAACGGTTGTACCATTTTACTTTCCCACCAGCAATGCATAAGAGTTCCAATCTTCCCGCAGCCTCTCCAACATTTGTTATTTTCTGGGTTTTTTTTTTGTTTTGTTTTTTGATTTGTGCCGGTAATGTAGGAGTGAGACAGTAGCTCACTGTAGTTTTAATTTGCATTTTCTAATGGCTAATTCCTAACGTGTCTGTTAGCTGCCTGAGTGTCTTCCTTGGGGAAGTGTCTGTTCATATTGTTTGCCCATTTTTTAATTGAATTATTTGTCTTTTTGTTGTTGAGGTATTGAAGTTTTCTATAAATTTTAGAGATTAGATCTTTGTTGGATATGTTGTAGCCAAAATGTTTTCCTAATCTGTAGGTTCTCTTTACTCTATTGGTGAGTATTTTTGATGGACATAAGAGTTTAATATTTAGTATCTCCCACTTAAATAGTTTTTCTTCTGGTGTTTGCGCATTGTTAGTTATGGTTTCTATTTTATTTATGCCATGTATTAGGGCTCTGAGCATTGTCCATATTTTTTCTTTCATGATATTTATCATGTTAGGTTTTATATTTAGGTCTTTGATCCATTTTGAATTAGTTTCTGTATGTGGTGTGAGGTATGAGTCCTGTTTCATTTTTTTACCGATGGATATTCAGTTTTGTCAGCACCATTTGTTAAAAAGACTGTCTTTTCCCTATTTAATGGACTTTGGTCTTTGTCAATGATCAGCATGACTACAGGTGGATGGATTTACATCTGGGCTCTTGATTCTGTTCCGTTGGTCTATGTGTCTGTTGTTGTGCCTGTAGTCAGGCTGTCCTGACTACCGTGGCTGTATAGTAGCTTCTGACATTAGGAAATGTGAGGCCTCCTACTTTGTTCTTTTTCTTCAATAATGCTTTGCTTACCTGGGGCCTCTTTCCTTTCCATTTAAAGTTAATGATTAGTTTTTCCATCTCACTAAAGAACGCTGTTGGCA
Organism: Trichechus manatus latirostris; assembly: GCF_000243295.1. Classification (NCBI taxonomy): domain Eukaryota; kingdom Metazoa; phylum Chordata; class Mammalia; order Sirenia; family Trichechidae; genus Trichechus; species Trichechus manatus. The sequence continues at coordinate 281,418 of NW_004444018.1, forward strand.
CTTGGATAGGGATTGTATTATATCTGTAGATCATTTTGAGTAGAATTGACATTTTCTCTAGGTTGAGTCTACCTATCCAAGAGCATTGTATGTTTTTCATTTATGTAGGTCTTTTGGTTTCTTGCAATAGTGTTTTGTAGTTTTCTTTGTATAAGCCTTTTATGTCCCTGGTTGTATTTATTCCTAAGTATTTTATCTTTTTAGAGGCTATTATAAATGGTATTGTTTTCCTGATGTCCTTCTCGAAGTTCTCTTTGTTGGAGTACAGGAATCCAACTGATTTTTGTATGTTGATCTGGTATCCTGCTACTCTGCTGAATCTTTCTATTAGTTTCAGTAGCATGGTATGATAATTAAATCTTAATAAAACTTCTGTGAAACAAAGTAAATTGTGAAAAGCTGTATATAGGATGGAACATTTTTTACGAATTACTCCCTCAAACTTATGTTAGTTTTTATGCATAGAAAAAAATTTGGAACAATGCATGTTCCCCCAACTGCCCCTCCAAATAACATAAGACTTCATGTCTACGGTGAATAAGAAAACAATTATTTGTACTGTTTTATTTTTTACAATCATTTGAATAAATAATAAATTAAAAAAAAAACTTTTCAAAAAGGAAATATAGAGGAAAAACGTACTGAAATTCACAGGGCCTGATGCTGACACAGCTTGATGGGGGCCACAGAATAGGTAGGTGTAGACTCCAACTTAAATGAAATATCACAGAAACTACAACATAAATTCTCAAAATAACAGATTATGTTTTTATATTTAGTAGGTTCCTGATAACCTTTTCTCACTCATGAGGTTATTTTCACTACTACTGCAAAAATGCTCATTTTAACTCTTGTATATAACTACCTTGATTGGAAATCATGAAAAGTAAATTCTAGACATTATGGAAAATAATGTGTAAATATGATCGCTAACTCTTTTCGACTCTAGTTTATTTTCCATATTCAATGCATTTTACCTACCATTTTGCAACCAAGAAATTATTTCTATTTCTGTGAATCAGAACCTAAATCATTCTTTAGCATTATGTTCATCTAGAAGAGGAACATGGGAAGACCTACAAAATTTCTCCTAACCAGCTGTGGAGCTTAAACATATTAATCACTTTGATGCACGTATAGTTTATTTTATTTGAAAAATAATGACAGATAAGATGTCTCCTAGAGTTCTATTGAAAGCTACATTTCTCTGACTTGCAGCCATATCATCCTGTTCAAAGAAACCTCTAATGGCTCCTTATTTTCAGTAACATAACATTTAATTTCATCTGTTTGTCTTGCAAAGCCTTCCATCATTTTGCCCACATTCTAAATAGCCAAATTAATTATTGCTACTCCTCAAACTCTTCTGAGTTATTTTATTTTTCCTTTCGAAAATTTACATTTTTTTAGGTATAATTTACATACAATAAAATTTATCATTTTTAAATCTATGACTTAATGAGTGTTTGATGCATGCAGTCGTATAACCATCACTACAATTGAGCTATAGAACATTTCCATTACCACAAAAAGTCATCTTGTGCCCTTGAGGTCAAAACCCTCCTTCCAGATCCCTAGCCCATACCAACCACTGATCTGCTTTTTGTTCATGTAATTTTATCTTCTGCAGAATTTCATATAAATGCAATTGAACAGTATGTGGTCTTTTTTGTCTGGCTTATTTTTTCCAGCATAATGCTTCTGAGATTCATCCATGTTGTTGCCTATTTGTAGTTCATTCCTTTTTATTACTAATAACAGTTAATTGACAGCTGGATAATTCCATTTTGGGATATTATAAACAAAGCTGCTATAACCATTTATGTACTTGCATACATGTTTTATGGACATGTTTTTATTACTCTTGGGCACATCTCCAGTAGTGGGGGCTGTCATGTAGTAAAAGTATGGTCATCTTTACATAAAACTGCCAAATTGTTTTCCAAAGTGTCTGTACCATTTTGCATATTCACCAAAAGTGTATGAGTTCCAATAGCTCCACATTCACATCCATACCAGCATGCAGTCTTGTCTTTTTTTTTTTTTAAATTATCATTTAATTAGGTGTAAAGTGGCATTTTACAGTGGTTTTTAATTTGCATTTCCCTATTGACTCAAAGGAGCCCTGGTGGTGCAGTGGTTAAGCGTTTGGCTGCTAACCAAAATGTTGGCAGTTCAAATCCACCAGCTGCTCCTTGGAAACCCTATAGGGCAGTTCTACTCTGTTCTATAGGGTCGTTATGAGTCAGAATCAACATGACAGCAAAGGGTTTTTTTTTTTTTTAATGATCTAAATGCTAAGCATCTTTTTATATAACTATTTGCCATCAATATCTCTTCTATTGTGAAATATCTGTTCAATCTTTCGTCCATTTTTAATTGGATTATCTTATTATTGAGTTGTACATTGTAAGAGTTCTTTGTATATTGTGGATATAGAAGTGCTTTATCAGATATTTATTAGAAAATATTTTCTAATAGTCTCTGGACTGGCTTTTTTTATTGTTGTTACTATTCTTTATGTGTAGAAGTTATTAACGTGTAGAAGTAATTAAGTGAAACAAATTTCTTACTTGTTAAGGAAGTTTCTTACTACCTCTAATTTGCAGCAATAGAAGACAGATTTTATCAAATGTTTTTACTCCATCTACTGAGATGATCATTTGTGCTTTATTTTTCTGTTTTCATGCCTATATAATGAATTACATTGATTGATTTTCAAATGTTGAAACAACATTGCATTCCTGGCATAAACTGCTTGATCATGTTGTAGTACCCTACTTTTATATTGCCAGATTTGATTCACTAATATTTGTAAGGAATTTTGTATCTATGTTTGTATAAGTTTCTTATTGCTGCCATAACAAATTACCACAAGCTTAGTGGCTAAAAACAACACAAATTTATTATCTCACATTTACGGATGTCAGAAGGCAGAAGTATGACTTACTGGGCTAAAATAGGGGCCCTGGTGGTACAGTGGTTAAGAACTCGCCTGCTAACCGAAAGGTCGGCAGTTTAAATCCACCAGCTGCTTCTTAGAAACCCTACGGGGCAGTTCTACTCTGTCCTATGGAGTTTCTATAAGTTGGAATCAACTCAATGGCAATGGACTTAGGTTTTTTTTTTTTTTTTTTTTTTTTGTTTTTTTTTTTTTTTTTTGCTTTGCTTGTTTTGGGGAGGGGGCTAAAATAAAGGTGTGTGCAGGACTGCATTACTTCTGGAGGCTTGAGGAGAGATTCTGTTTCCTTTCCTTTTCCAGCTTCTGTTTGTGTAGGTTTTCCAGCTTTTTTACTGGATCCTTTAATTGGAGCTATTATTAAGTTACTTTCTAATCATTCAAGCATTTGGGTCATCTATGATTCTTGTTCTATTGACTACTTTACCTCTTGAAAATAGTTTATTTTTCCTTGCTTTTTTATGTGTCTTATAATTCCTTTCTAACAAATATCTGATAAAGGACGTCTATATCCACAATGTATAAAGAACTCTTACAACTCAATAATAAGACGATAATTCAGTTAAAAATGAACAAAAGATTTGAACAGATATTTCACCATAGAAGAGATATTGATTGCAAATAAGTATACAAAAAGATGTTTAACATCTTGACTCATTAGGGAAATGCAAATTAAAATGATAATTCCTAGTTAAATTATGGATATTGTAACAATAGATACTGAGGGAGATAATTTTTACACCTGAACATGAACATGCCTCTTCTCTACCAGGCTATTAATGTGGAGTTGTTGAGTGGGTCTTGTTAGAAGTTGAGCTACACCATATGCTTCAAATTTCTTCAGTGCTTGCCTCCCATTAAAACACTTAATGTAGGGCTCTGGTGTGCTGGAGAGTTTTTCTCTGAATTCCTGCTCCACTCCGATCTTTCAGCAGTCTTGTACAATTGTGCAACAGAGAGATTCTCTTTCCATGCTCTTGTCATCCAAAGGTCAATAAACTTTCTGTAAAAGGACAAAGAGTAAATAATTTGGCTTCGAAGGCCAAATATGGTCTCTGTCCCATATTCTTCTTTGTTTTTATTTTACAATATTTAAAAAGTTTAAAAACGATTTTTAGCACACAGGCTTTACAGAAGCAGTCTCCTGGGTGGAAGTGATCCACAAGCCTAGTTTGCCAAGTCCTGCTCTCACCTCTTCCCCAGCAGTAGACTTGTCAATTGCTTGTTAGTCAGTGCTAGGCTGGTTTTTTATTCTAGATTTAATATTAGGCAGGGCCTTGAGCCTGGGCCCTTGGGGTAAGGTTTTCTAGTGTTCTTAACTTCATTCCCCAAGGCAAACAAATGTTATATGTATCTTTGAAGGGTCTAGGGCAGGAGAGAGTTTTGATCCCTTCCCCCACCATTAGAAGTTTTGCTTTTCTTGCCCCTCCCCCAAAAGTAACAGTCAAAAGAAAACCATAGATTTTCATTTGATTTCTTGGGGCAAGAAGGAGGACTTCTATCCCTCCCTAAGAGGCAGAGGGGTTTTGCTTCCCATCCCGTCCCAAGTGACCAAGGCTGTGAGGACAATAGGGTTTTCTGTTCCTTACCCAGAGCCTTAGGTCTTTTGCTTCTTATAAGATGAAGATCCTGGGAAGTGGGTGATGTATTATATACTTCTACCCCATTGGCTGTCAATCACTTTCTGCATGGGTGCATCACTAAGGGGGTTCTTTCCAGTCCCCTGCTCTGCCTCTAATATGTCTTAAGGGCGCACAGTGGCGGCCCTTGAAGTAGAGCTTGTGAGTGAATGTGTTTGGAACTGCCAGATATTCCAAATTGATACGCTAGCCTATATTTAGCCTTAAGAATTCATTAATATTTTAGCTGATTTCTTCTCGCCCACCTCTATGATAGCTACCTCTTCCTTCTCTGCTCTTTCAAAGGTCAAACAGTCTGTGCTTTCCATCTTTCCTCAGAGGGCTGTCCCTCTTTGGAGTTTAGTCCCTTTCACTCAGGTCTCAGATGGGTTAAAAAATCACAATGTCTTAGATTACCTGGTTCTCTCTCGTTATTAGGGAAGGAAGGACTTTCTGCTGTGGCTTTCTACGTCATAAACCAGAGTGCCCATATTGCTCCCCACTCATGGGGAGAATGACTTAATAAATATTTAATGGTGGATTCATAATTTAAGAATTCACAGACTTTTACCCCTTGTTTCTTTAGCTTACTCTATTTCATATTTTTATTGTTCTGATGTATCTTGATCTATTTAATGCATAAGTCCATTATATAAAGACAGCATCCAGCTTTTTTTAAAGTACATAGATTATGGCTTTTTTGAGTATTTAACATCCCACTCACCCAGGGAGAATAACAACTAACTAAAATTGAATAGTAAAAAAACTCAGTTATATTTGTTTTATGACTAAGCAGCTTCTGCGGGAAAGATGATAACATGGTAATTTGTTTAATGGAGGTACAAATGCTTTATTCTTTTTACATATGCTGATTAGAACAGGGATGTTGAAGAATAATCCAGCATATTACTTAATAAACCAAAAATCAAACCAAACTCATTGCCTTCATGTTGATTCTGACTCATAAGGACCCTATGTGACAGAACTGCCCCATAGAGTTTCCAAAGAGCAGCTGGTAGATTCCAACTGCTGACCTTTTGGTTAGCAGCCAAGCTCCTAATCACTGTGCCACCAGGGTTCCATAGTTGTTATTTATTGTTATTATCCATTTTCTTTATAAAGATTTACTTATTTTCTATTATGTGCACTGCTAAATAATCTGAAAGAAGGATTAGAAAACTACAGCTCAAATCTGTGCCACAACTTGTTTTTGCACAACTTGCAAGCTAAAGACGGTTTTTATATTTTTAAAGGCTTGTAAAATAAATGGAGAATTTGGATCAGAGACCACATGTGACCTACAAAACCTATCATGTTTGCTATCAAGCCCTCTACAGAAAAAGTGTGCTGTCCCCTGTATCTTAGCATACAAAACCAGGTAACACATTGCCCGTTTTACTCTGGGAAAACAAGTCGGGCATACATGTAAATAAGTAAAATGTGAATTATAATGTGCTATGCAAAAAGTATCAAAGAACATTCTGTAGAAAGATAGAAGAGGGAATAATTACTTTCAGTCAGAGGAATCAAAGGAGCATCCTTGGTGAAAATGGCACGTTAATAAAACCAAAACCCATCAACTTCGAGTCTATTCCAACTTATAGGGACCCTACAGGACAGAGTAGAACTGCCCCATAGGGCATCCAAGGCTGAAAATCTTTATGAAAGTAGACTGGCACATCTTTCTCCCATGGAGCCACTGGTGAGTTTGAACCGCCGACCTTTCGGTTAGCAGCCGAGCACTTTAACCACTGCGCCCTCATTCATTAGCCCTGCCTAAATAAGATTCATTCTGAAATGAAATTTATTTTAAAATGTTTTTACACTTTTACTTGGTAAAAGTTCTCAGAAATGTATATTTCTGTTCATGAAGCTTGTGAAAATATCTGTAGTCTAACCTTTACTTGGGGGCAGTGGTGGCTCAGTGGTGGAATTCTTGTTTTCAACATAAGAGACCTAGGTTTGATTCCTGACCAATGTAAAGCATGCATAGCCGCCACTCATCTGTCAGTGGAGGCTCATGCTACGATGCTGAACAGGTTTCAGCAGTGCTTCCAAGCTAAGGCAGAAAGGCCTGGTGATCTACTTTTGAAAATCAGCTACTGAAAACCAGCTACTATGGGTCACAACAGTCTGATCTGTAACTGATCATGGAGATGATGCAGGACCAGGTAAGGATTTGTGCATGGGGTTGCCATGAGTCAGGAGCCAACTTGACAGCAGCTAACAACAGCAACAAACCTTTGGTATTCTCCATAAATTGTATGGATATAATAAATCTGAACTGACCTTCTTAAATTCGGGCATTCCTATCTGTTGATGTATGACTCTGACGTACACAAGCAGTTGAAGAAGTACAGTACACGTATCTAGAACACTAATTTTACTGCAAAATCAGGGCAGAGTCTTTTTTAGTTTCATTTTTATTGTTGATGTCTTAGAGAGGTTTGTTGCATACATGTACAAGAATCAGTAATAGGTATATTCCATGTCAGCTTATTTTCATGAAAGCCCAGAGACAAGACTCTTTTAATGTGCTGTGACTGATTAGAAAATCTAGTATTTTTGTGCTAATTGGAAACCCAGCATGCCATTTACATCAAGAACTGGGAACTCGCTGTGACAAGATCAGATTTTGCTAATGTCACTGGCTCTTAAGGTCGATTCTTGTCTGTCCAAATGGGGAAGTTGCAACATGCAATTTGCAAAGAATTCTTATTGACAACCCATTTAGAATTTCCTTTTATTTTATAGACTAGTGCATTATTACAAATCAGTATTTTGCTTTCTTACTTTTGATTACACACACACACACACAAACATTGGCTCTGCCTACCACAACTACACTCAACAAAATGCTTTATGGAATGAGGATGGATTTCACAATTTTCAAAGTTCTTCCCATGTACTTTTCCTTTTATATTCACCTCTGTTTCTTTAGTTGTTAAAGATCCTCACCTTCCACTTGAGGAGCCTTATAAATGACCTGAGCTGCTAAAAAAGTAGCTGAAGATGTGTCTACAAGGGCTCAACAAAGTTTCAAGAGCAGGTAACCTGCCCTAGTTGGATGATCCGCAACTAACATGTAAGCTACTAATAGGGAAAACACACACCCCACAGGTTGAGATCAATGCCTTTCTCAGAGTGTGCCTGACAATTTACAGGAATCAGCAGAACATGTGAACTACCTGGAACTGAATATTGGTGACTTTCCTAATGCTAACTCTGATCTTGACCCTGTGGCCTGACCCTGTCCCACCTTTGCGTTTTCCTCATTCCTTTTCTCCAGCCCAATCACCCCCAGGCCATATGATCTGAAGTAGAGAGAATCCTTAGGTCTTCCTCTTTTTCTAGTTCCCTTGACATGGATCAAACACTTGCTTTCCTCCAGTCTCTCCTTTTGATCCTCAAAATCCTATTCTAGATGTCAAAAAACTGAACACTGATAGCTTTTTTAAATCCCACTATAAAACAAACAAACACCAACAACATAACAATCTTTCTTCTCCTGGAAGCAATGTGGATGTCTTTCACTAATTAGGAAAGGCTGCAAATTAGCAAGAAGTAAATAAATGAAAAGCACAACGATAAATGTTTCAGTCTATGATCTGGATAGATTTACACAGACACAATTAAATTTAATCATATTTTCTACCACATTGTGTTCCATAAAATCCAAACTAACTAAAATTGTTAATTTTTACTGTCATAATGTCATTCCTGGTTTATTTTTTAAATATAGTACATTTTAATTACAGTTTGAGATGGAGGTATGGATTATGATTTATAGAAAATTTTAATCAGAAGCTTGACACTTGTGAATTTACGTAAGTTTTTTTTTAAAAAGTCAAATCTGAAAGTATTGAGAGTTGCCTCTGACATGATGTTGTTCCTGAGGTTCCCAGTAATGAATCTGACTTTTAAGAAAATCATATCATTTCCCTTAAGTAGTAAGCATCAAAAAGAAAAAAAAAGTGTTTTGATATTTATTTAAGATGTTTAATAAACCTAAAACCTAGGAAACTTTTTGCTAGAAAACCTTGAGACAAATTGTCTGATATCATCAGTTTTGTAGCAGCATTTAAAACCCATTTAGCACAATTTGAAGAATAATTATGAGACAGAAGATTTTGTTATGATAAAAAAAAAAAAACTATACACAAACAGTCAAAATATATTTTAAAGTAGCTTCAAGGTCATTTTCAAAAATAGTTTAAAAGATGAAACTCACATAACAGAGTATTTGAAGGAATCCATGCTGTAGGCATGGCTAAATCTATTTTGGATCAAAAAGAGGCAGCCACGCTGAAAAAAGTTGCCCATATCAAAATTGGGTGTGATAACCTGTATCAAGGACATCACACATTCTGAATGACCCAGCAGTTACTGCATCATTTACCAAGAATACTCACTTCGAACAATACGCCTCCTGGTTTTCTCAGCGTGTTCAATGGGGTGGTAAAAATGAAAATTTTTTCTCAAAAAAAAGGAAAAAAAACCTAATAATTTTATTAACTTGGTTTATTCAAGAAAACAATATACAGGAAGTGACTTTGAAAATTTACCACACAGATGAACTTTAGTTTGATCTGGAAAATTGAAACCCAGACTTGCAGCAGGGGATCATAGTGTTCTAACTCTGGCTTCAACGATTACTCTCCTCATTGAGAAGGGGAAATAAGACATCCAACAAAGGGCCAATCTTTGGATAAGATGAATTAATTCTTTTTTGTCCTCAACGATAAAGGATGTTTAATAAAATTGACTTATCTAGCAGATACTTTATCAAGGTTAAATAATCTCAATCAATAATTGCAGATAGAAACTCTCAAGGTTATTACTGCATATGAGCAGATCACTGTAATTAAAATGAATGTTTAGAGCTGGATTAGGAGAATTGCTTGTGGGGATGACAAGACATTTGAGCATTTTAGTTCAATTAAAAGTAATCATGTTGGAGTTCCGGCAAAATGGCGCTCTAAGCAGAAGCACCACGCCGTCCCTCCACAGCAAAGATCCGAAAAACTAAGCCGAACAGAGAATACAACAATCCTGAAACCCT
>NW_004444018.1:299145-320410 GCF_000243295.1 Trichechus manatus latirostris
ACCAATGTCATAAAACAACATGTGTACTATTGTTTCATGAGAAACTATTTGTTCTGTAAGCCTTCACCTGAAGTACAATAAAATATAAAAAAAAATGAAAAAAAAAAGTAATGATGTTTACAATGTCTTTGTTAAAGATTCTGAAAAGATTCCTTTGATAAATATATGCCAGAGATTGTAAAAGACAATTCCCAGTGGAGCAAAGAACTTTCAGTCCCATGTTATGACTCAAATGTACAAAAAAACTTGTAAAATTTCCAACAACAGTCTGTATATACACTACCTTGAACTATACCTCTTTGGCAATATTCTGGATATTTTTCCTCAGTGGTTATTATAACATAACTTAATCAGTAAAAGAAAAGAGTTGTGATTTGGGTCCATGTATGTATCCACCTTACATTCTTGATTGTAAAACTAAGATGGATTTCTTTCTCCATTCAAGTCCATTTCATTTTTAAAATTCATAAACTCAGTGCAATAGTATCTTATCCAATAACCAAGAAATATAAAAACAATCTTTCTAACTGTAAGCAATGACATTTAAACATAAATAATTTATATTAAAGCAAGCACAAATCTATTATTGAGTAGAATGCAAAATTTGAAAGAATCATTAAGATAAAATATGAGAGCTATTATCTTCAGTGAGCCATCCAGAACACCCAAAATATATTTTCCTCTTATTTTAGGGCTACTTTGTAGGAAAAAAAAAAAAAAAAAGAGAGAGACATTTGGCATTGTTTAACCATCTGCAAAAATGTGTCTTCCATGTATTTCCACTAAGCTAGCCACCGAATGACCAACACTCTCTCCGTCAGTCTCCCCTTCTTAGTTAACTAGTGCTGCTATAACAGAAATAGTATAAGTAGATGGCTTTAACGAACACAGGTTCATTCTCTCATAGTCTAGTAGGCTAGGGGTCTGAATTCAGGGTGCCAGCTCCAGGGGAAGGCTTTTTTTCTCTGTCAGCTCTGGAGGAAAAATCTTGTCATCAATCTTCCCCTGGCCTAGGAGCTTCTCAGTGCAAGAATCACAGGTCCAAAAGACATGATCTGCTCCCAGTGCTACTTTCTTGGTGATATGAGGTCCCCATGTCTCTCTGCTCACCTCTCTTTTATATCTCAAAAGAGATTGGCTCAAGGCACAATCCAATCCTCTAGTTAGAGTCCCGCCTTGTCAACATAACTACCGATAATCCCATCTCATCAACATCGTAGAGATATGATTTACAACACGTAGGCAAATCACATCAGATGACAAAATGGTAGATAATCACAGAATACTGGGAATCATGGCCTAGCCAAGTCAACAGATATTTTGGGGGGACACAATTCAATCCATGGCACCCTTGAACGGTGGATTTCAAATGAGATGGTTATGTTACAGCCAATATTAATTTTAAATGTTGGAAGTCATAAGTTAATGAATAAATGAACAGCATGTGGATATAGCCCAGTCTTTTACTTAAAGCATGTTTGATTCAGACAGTCTTGGGTGGAAATGACAGTTCAGCGATTATTAAATGAATGAGTTTAGCATGTTACTCAACCTATCTATGCATCAGTTTCCTCATATCTCAGATAAGAATAATGTAATGACCCATGAGGTTGATTTTTTTGAGATTAAATTAGATTATATATGAAAGGTGCTTAGTACAGTGTCTGACATAGATTAAATAATCAATAAATGATAGCAATTATAAAATAGCTGTTTTGGAAAAACCTTGGGATGTAGTAATGCAGATATGAGGCTCCAAAACAGTGAGGTCAGCATACTTCTCCTCTACACCAGAAAAACCTTTGATAGAAAGCTGTCTTTCTTGGTGTCAAGCCTAGCACAGTATTGTTGGGGTCTATAGATACCAGTACAGATATTGTTGTTAGTTGCCATCCAGCCAGCTTCAACTCATGGTGACCCCATATGCAACAGAACAAAATGTTGCCTTGTCATTGGAATTTGTATGTTAACCCTAGTAAGAACATACTGACAACATTGGAACTCATTCACCCAAATAGTTGTCTACTACAAAGAGTCCAGCCTGTTTTGGTACCTATCCTTCTTAAACTTGGTTCTTCATCATTTTATTCAAATTTATAAGCATCGCCAGGTGCTTACAGTAAAGTCACTTTTTGCTTAATTTATCCAGAATCAGTTTCTGTTACTTGAAAGAAAAAATAAAAATTCCTGATGAAACCAACCACATTAATAATGTTTATAGACAATGACATCTCTATATGGCTTTCTACTGCCTCTTTCAATAATCTTCACTCTCATCTCATTATGCCAGCTGAGAAGGGAAATGCTTTTGCAAAGATAAAGAACTTTCAGAATGAAGCATCTTGGATAAATGGGGTGTGTTTAACTGTATATGGATACTTCTCTTGGCAACTAAAACATCAACTGAATGTTTAGAACTGCAGTCCTCAGTTATGGTTACATATCCAACTAACTTATTAGCAAAACCTAATTTATATATATTAGTATCTTTATATGTATATGTATTATCTCTATATGGAGCCATCTACCACTCATCTGTCAGTTTGTCACACTGTGGTGGCTTGAGTGTTGCGATGATTCTGGAAGTTATGCTACTGGTATTTCAAATAGCAGTGGTGTCACCCATGGTGGGTAGCTTTCAGCAGTTTCCAGACTGTGACAGACTAGAAAGAAAGGCATGGTGATCTACTTCTGAAAACTAGCCAACACAGACAGAAAACAATCACTGGATCACAACAGAACATTGTCCAACTCATTTGCTTTGGACAAGTCATCAGTAGGGACCAATTGCCGGAGGAGGACATCATGTTTGGTGAAATAGAAAGCCAGCAAGGATGAGGGAGACCCTCGGTGAGATGGATTGGCATAATAGCCACAATGATAGACTCGAATAAGCCAACAATTGTGAGGCTGTTGCAGGAGTGGGCAGCTTTTTCTTCTGTTGTGCATAACGTCTCCATGAGACAGCTATTTATCTATCTAGCCCTTCATAAGCACAGTCTGTGGGTAAGTAGATCTCTTATTGTGTTCCTAGGGCCAGCAGCAACAGCATCAGCTGGGAACTTGCTAGAAATGTAAATTATTGGCCTCCACCCCTAACCTACTACTAAATCAGAAACTCTGAGGTGAGGCCCAGCAATCTGTGGTTTAACAAGCCCTCCAGGTGATTATAATCCTCACCGAAGTTTAAGGACCTTTAAACTAGGTAAAGGCCAGAGCTGGAATGGGATCTCTTGCGTCAGTAGCCTACTTGACTTTTCTCTTGGTGAGACAATGTAAGAAATCCTTAAAGGCATCTCTTTTGAGGCCTTGCCCTAGTTGGGCCAAAGCCCTCCACCTCCCTCTACTCACAGCACGTCTTCCTCTGTTGCTTCAAGAAAAAGAAAATTGGTCATTAAAGAAAGGCAGGAGGTCTGAAAATAGAGCAGTGCAGTCCTTTATGCGAAGACTGCAACCCCATTTCTGTCTATTTGATAGTTTTATTTGCCCCAGAGGCACCACTTCTCACGTATTTGGCTCCTCTGTTTAAAAGGAACCCTAACTACTCATTCTCTCATGCTTCAATGTGCTGCTCTCCCAACTATTCTTTTTAAATTGAGGGAAAATTAAACTTAATGCACACAGTTCCGTAATAACTTTTTTTTTTTTTAATGAGACCCGTCTTCTAATGTAAAGGCCTGCCCTACTAAATTAAAAATATGGAAGTATATAAAACACATAATCCAGCACACGAAACCAAAAACCTACTTTATTCATTCATTTCACCTGACAATGTGATGAAACATAGCAGAAACATGATAAAATGGAGTCGCGTTCCTATCTCCTCCTGCCATTTCCCCCTTCTTTCTTAGAAAAGGTCAGCATGAGAAAAGCGTGACCTTAAAATCCACCTATCAGTCAAGCAAAACCAGGGAAAGCAAATATTTTCCATGTCCTACTAATCTGAAAATCGAATTGTAATTTTTTTTAAAAAAGGAAAAAAAAAAACCTCTTTGTTATGTGAAATCTTTTTTTTTTCCAAATGCCTTTAATTTTTTTCTGTTTTTAAATTATTATTATTTTGAATAAGCCTGGGATAAATTCCAAGTAATTCCAAAATTGCAATTGGAATGGTACTTTGGTTATACGTTAAAAAAAAAAGAACATTATCTGCAGTGTTTTATGAGGTTATTAATTTGAATTATGGAATTCTAATTGCCCAGGAGCATGTCCATAACCCACTGCTCTCCTCCAGCAGGATGGAAAAGAACACAAAATATTCCCACCAGGAAGCTTGGAAGCTTGTCAGAACCTACAAATGTTTCTCAAACTTTATGGTTTCTCTCAGGGCTTTGGCTATTTTGCAATAGCTCTGATCAAAAAGTAACCATGACCTCAAAGGTGTCGTGTGAGTGTTTAGCTTTTTCTTGGCATGCCTCAAGCACATTGAAATGCTGGCATTGCAAGAGGCCAGAACTATGTCAACTCCTCCAATAAGTAAAGTCTACATGTTTTATAAGTATAATTAACTAACTAGAGATTATTTGGTGTGTGTGTGTGTGTGCCTGTTTATGGCTGTGTATGAGAGCATGCGTGTATGCAAGCACTTACTTCGTATGTGCGTAATTAAATACTCTTGTGGTTTCCAATTTGTGCTTCTGCCATGCAAAAATACAAATGGGCCCAAACTTATGTCAGACCATAGTAATTACTACATTGATGTCATAAATCTTATTTGGAGATAGAAGAAATTTCTATGAAGGATACAGCTCAATAATTTATTTTCTTCATCTTCTTTTCGTTGTTTAAAAACAAAGTCTGTTTTCTTAAGTTTTCATGATCCAGACAAAAAGCTCCTCATTCCATTTATCTCATCATTCAGTTGACCTAAGTGCAGATTGGGGCATGAACCTGGAATCAAAAGACTAATTTTGAACTTGTTTCTATAAAAATAAGCCACACCAAGATTAAGAAAATAAATAAAAGCTGGGACAGGGGTTGCGGAGTAACACTGTAAAAGTAGTAATGATAGTTTAAAAATGCCTGTGTGGGCAGAGGAAACTTGTTCATAGCTAAAACAAAAGAAAAAAAATACTTGAAATAAAATAGTTTTTTAAGCTTCTTATGCAAACAAACTTACTTTCTATACTTTCTAACCAGAGGCTCTTTCTTGGTGGAATCTTGAAGTACACTGCAAATACTAATTAACAAATCCAAACTACACTTATTGGGTGGTTGAAAAGAAAATTGTATAGGGATCCCGGTAGCTCATGGAATTTCAAAGATGGGTCCTTGGATCATAAGGTCAGCCAGATCAATGATGTGTTGCAAAGAAAGGTGTCTTTATTCAGGCTTCTGAACAAGTCAGTGGCTATACTGACTAACCATGAGTTTCTGAGACCTTTCATCCAACCACAGTATTTCTTAATTGGCTTTATTTGTTTTTGGTGTTGAAGTTTTTCTCCAATGAGTAGGTGGCTTAGTGAGAATCCCAAAAGAAAACAGCTTCTAAAAGGGCTTTTGGTACTTAGGGGTTTTGGAAACATGACAAGAAGAAGCATTTTCCTGGAGTAAATATTATTCCTTGGAACAAATCAAAGTATTGACTCTAAAAACAACAAAAATTTAACAAAAATTCTGTACAGCAGCAATGGGGTAACTTCTGTGAAATTACTTTCTAGTGACAGTAAAACAGTAAATATTCAACCTGATTTATAGCTGTTTTCTCTTTTGATTGAAAATGTGCAATATATGTGGTTTGAATACATGTTCTTGTCTCAAATGTTCTACCACACACATTTCCACCAACTGTGAAGGCAAACATATTTCGACTAATGTTATTGCTTATGAAAATTTTCCCTATGACTTGAAATCTTTACTCTGTGTTTTCTTTTAAGCATTCACATTTATAAATGGGCAATTGTTAAACCACTTGCTATTTCTCTTAGAGGTACCATAATAAGGGTGATAAAGTAAGTAATCTAAC
Source organism: Trichechus manatus latirostris (assembly GCF_000243295.1). Classification (NCBI taxonomy): domain Eukaryota; kingdom Metazoa; phylum Chordata; class Mammalia; order Sirenia; family Trichechidae; genus Trichechus; species Trichechus manatus. The sequence goes on from NW_004444018.1 coordinate 305,111, forward strand.
CTTTTGGATACTATGAATTTTCCATTTTCTGTTTGAGAATAGCACTTAGAAAGAAAAGAATCCTTGAGAGTGGGAAATTTTTAAGAATGATTCTTAGATGCCAAGGCCTTCATTAACATTTCTCCAATGAGGGTGTTTCAAGTTGTCTGAAGTTGTGTTTCATACAAAAAAAGCAACCTAGATAAAACTTACCTGCTCTTATATTTTAACATCATGGCAATATTCATGCTTATTTAGCTGTGCTTGGGAACTCACACAAACAGAGTAAAAATATACCAGCTTACTCTTGTAGCATTATAGATGTAATTTGGCTAAAACACTTATTTAGACATAAGACATCATTCTCAAAAAGCATTTTTATATGTGGCATTTAGGACCACTTCATATGAATGTGAAGTGTTGCATGAATAAGTCGTACTCCAGATGTGGGAGAAGCATCCTAGAGGACGAGGTAAGAAAAGGAGGTAAGAAAATCTCTGTCTCTGCTTTGGGCTCAGTGCCAGTACTCAACCCTCCTCTAGCAAAATATAACCTCACAAGGCTTTACAAACCCCAAATAGCACCTAGTACCTGCCAGGAGATAGTGAGGTGGCTGAAGGTAAGTACTTTGCCAATGCTAGTACTTGCTATAACTTGATGCTGCTATACCAGCCCTATAACTATAGCCTTCTGATGAGATATTTATTTAATCAACAAGGACAATTTTTAGAAGGGAGGGAAGCATGAGAGGGAAGGGCAGTGGTGAGACAACCTGGAGTACAAATTCTGGCTGTGCAGTGTATTGATTGTATGACCTGGGAGTGTTACTAAATTTCTGAGTATCACACATTTCATGAGTAAAATGTTTGTGTTGATTAATGTGCTATGTCTCTCATCTCCTAATTTACCCCTGTATACTCTGCTTTGATATATTGAATATACACTGAACTACCAAAAAAAAAAAAAAACTTATTCTTAGAAGAAATAGAGCCAGAATTACTTTTAGAAATGAGGATGGTGAGAGTTTTATTCGCTTACTTTGGATACGTCATCAGGAAGGACAATCACTAGAAAAGGGCATCATAGTTGGTAAAGTAGAGGTCCAAGGTAAATGAGGAAAGCCTTCAAAGAGACAGATTGACACAATATCTGCAACAATGAACTCAAACATACCAACAATCATGAAAATGCCATACAGCTGAGCAATGTTTCGTTTTGTTATATGTAAGGTTGCCATGAGTTGGAGCCGACTCAACAACAACTGATAACAATTATAACTCTACTTTACATGGCTGGAGCTGGAATACTGCAAACTACATTTTTTCTTTGCCAGCTGGCTTCTTGTTAGGCTATTCACAAGAAGGGGAAAAGGAGGAAAGGCCTTCCTTCCTCCCTTTTTTATGAAATTCTCATCTATTCTTCCTAGCAATGGCTCTTCCCTCAGCAGCAACAGTTGACCCCAATTTTTAGCTTCCATTGGTACTTATAGAAAAAGGCTCATGGTCTCTTGGAGATATGAGCATCAGACAGGCACTGGGTCCTGTCCAGAAATCTAAGTCCCAACTTCTCAGCAGCCATCATCTGAACTTCTGCTAATAATTCTAATATATCCTGGTTCCTGTAGGAGTTTATTTTCTATTGTTGCTATAACAAATGAACATAGACTTGGTGGCTTACCACAACACAAATTTATTATCTTACAGTTTTGGAGGTCAGAAGTCCAAAACGGGTCTTATGGAGCCAAAATAAAGATGTTGTCTGGGCTTTTTTTTTTTCTTCTGGAAACTCTAGGAGATAATATATTTCCTGGTCTTGTCCAGCTTCTAGAGGCTGCCAGCACTCCTTGGCTCAAGGCCCCCTCTCTCCATCTTCAAAGCCTTCAGTAGCAGGTTGAGTCCTCACATCACATCACTCCCACCTTCTTCCATACTCACATCTCCCTCTAACTCTCTTCTATGTCCTTCTTCCAATTTTAATGAAGTATTCTTCTCTCTAGTTCATTTGCATTCGTGCTCTTATCTGTTAGACTCATCGTCATTATGAGAGGTTAGGTCTTTTCTTCTAAAGTAATGACCATTGTGATTACATTGGGTCCCTCTGGGTAATCCAGGATAATCTCCCCATCTCAACATTGTTAACATAATTCTATCTGCAAAATTCCTTTTGCCATTTAATGTACAATATTCACAGGGTCCAGGGACTAGGATGTGGACATCTTTGGATAACTATTTTTCTGCCTATCACAGTCCCCATTTTGCCCTCCCCAATTCACCTTAGCCCTACATGAACAATACATTCACCCCATTCCGATATCCTCAAAAATCTAAACCGACTGCATTACCAGCTCGAAGTCCAAAATTTCACCTAAATATCATCAGCTCAAAAGTCTCAAATCCCATCATCAAAGTAATTTAATTAAACATAGGTGAGACTTTGGATTTAATTCATACTGGAGCAACATTCCTCTCCATCTGTGACCTTGTGAAAATAGAAAACAAGTTATCTGCTCACAAAATACAATGGTGTGACTGGAATAAGGTAACAGTTTTAGACATTCTCATTCCCAGAAGATGCAAATCAAAGGCAAGGAGGAAGGTGGGAAGAGTAAATGGTCCCAAGCAATTCTGAAATTCAGATGAGCAAACCCCATTACATTTTAAGGCCTGAAAATAGTTGTCTTTGGCTCATAGCTCCACTCCTTGAGCTGGTGATTCTGCTTCCTGGACTTCCTGGACTGTCCTCTAGACTCAAGACTCTGCTCTCGTAGTCATTCGTTCTTTTTCATGAAAGGTATCATGTGTTTTGAGCTAAGTAGTTTTATCAGCATGTTTCTTGCCCATAGAATTTGGTGCACCAACAGCCTTCTTTCATTCTATCTTCCCTCTGTCCCTTTCAGTTCAAGCTGGCAATGTCGCTGCTGTCATAACATTCTTAAGAACCTTGTGGGTGTCCTATGTAGGTCTTTGGTATTCATTCATTAGAGAAAAAGCTCTTTCACAGAACTTTCCTAGATAAGCCCACATCTATATTTTGTTTCTACTGAGATGACTGAGGAGAATTGATGAGTTACATGCCTAATCTTTTCAAAGAGCCTTTTATGTGACTGAATACTCTGACCTTTAGATGTTTCTGAGGTATTAGCAAAAGATTTTCCAAGCACACCCTAGGCTTTTTCTCTAGAGCTTTCTTGACAATGAATTTCTTAATTTTAATGACTTTTGTAATCTGGATAGGGTAAACATGTTTTCAGTCATCAAGTCCTGATACCTTTTTATATAATAGTTCTTCCCTCAATCTATCTCTTTTCTCTCACATATTACTACAAGCAGCAAGTCACATAGTTCTCTCAGTCAAGGCAGTTGGAAGTATCATTATATCCTAACATTTTACAAGCTATTTTTAAAACCAATACGCAATTAACAGGAGAATAGTGTCAATTATCCACAGTTGTTTTATGTGAGGTAAAGATACTCGATAACCACTTAAATCAGTGCCATCAAACTATGTTATTTATTTACTTATTTTTTATTTATTCATTTTTTAAACTTTTTTTTATTGTGCTTTAGGTGAAAGTTTACAGCTCAAGTTAGTTTCTCATACAAACATTTATACACACATTGTTATGTGACCCTAGTTGCTATCCCTACAATGTGACCACACATTCCTCTTTTCCACCTTGAATTTCCCATGTCTATTCAACCAGTTCCCATCCTTTCTGTCTTCTCATCTCATCTCCAGACAGGAGCTGCCCATTTAGTCTCACGTATCTACTCAAACTAAGAAGCACACTCTTCACGAGTATCATTTTGTGTCTTATAGTCCAGTCTATTCTTTGTTTGAAGAGTTGGCTTCGGGAATGGTTTTAGTTCTGGGTTAACAGAGAGTCTGTGGGCTATTTTATTATTTTTGATGATATGAAGTGGAAGAAAATTTTTTAAAAACTTCATCTACTGTGGTTATCATTTTCAAATTGCATTACTGTCTGTCTGTCCTAAAAATGTCCCCTTCCAGTCCCTAGAAAGGTATAAATGAGCAGTTTATTGAATAATTGAATCACATATGAACAACCATAGAGACCCGTGGAGTGACCTAGCTCACAAGAACTTTTCTTACAAACATTTAAAATAAAAGTATCTGGATGCATTATTTGATTATAATCACCTAGTGTTTGAGAATTCCTTCCAGAAAGGAAGATTAAAGCATGATTACCTACTTCTTATAAAACTCCATCATCCTGCTCCTTAATAAGACAGCCCATAAATTAATAATTCACATGGAAAAGATGACCATTCAAAAAGAGTATGTGTACAATATTGTTAACCCCCACCACTGCTATGTTCCAAAACTGTCAAATGATGTGGAGGGTTTTAGTACAATGCAAAACACAACACACGTTTACCTCTCCAACGTCTAGATCAGTGCAGACGGGAGTGAAGGAGAGGAAATATGAATCCCGACGGAGTTGGGGTAAAGAGACTCTGGGTTTCTGCACAAGGTCAGAAGAGGACCCTTTGCACGGGCTGAAACGCTTCAGAAAAAGAACACCACACTGGAAACTCCAGGTTCTGTTGACTTAACTGCCCCAGCTTAATTATACAAGATAACTACTTATATGGGAGCCTTGGGATATTATCTGATGTGTAGGGAATATTTAGTAGGTAGGATGTATGGGTTAGGCCTTTTTTTCAGGAACTACTGGCAGAGCTAAATAATTCTGTGTCTTCAGGAAACACCTTGGTTATCTGCCTACCCATCAATAATACAGAGTCTGTTGAGCTCTATAACATATCAGCTAGGAGTTTTTGACCAAATACCATGTGCTAGGCTCCATGCTAAGCAGTAACCTACAGGCAGACTCTACAACAAGAGTACAGAGGGTGCCAAGCACTTTTTGTAGACACTAAACATACCGTTTTAAAAATACAATTCAAGTACTTTAACTATGCAAGGCCTTCTTGCTGCCCAACATTTCAAGCAGCAAATCCAACGTGAGCAGTTATCACATCATCTCAAAGAGACTTTCTACAATCAGTTAAATTTATTGTGTTGAATGTTAAATTCCTTCTTATGCCCAATTTAATCAATAAATCAAAATAAACTTTTTAATATTATCAGCCTACTAATATAACCTATCTAAAATTATTAAGATGAGGAAATTTTTAAAAAACTAGCTCACCATAGGTATGGTAGATAGAATAATGCTCCCCTAAAAATGTCCACATCCTAATGCCCTGAACCTGTGAATATGTTACCTTACATGGCAAGAAGGACTTTATACACGTGATTAAGCTAAGGATCTTGAGATAGGGAGATTATCCCTAGTAGATCCAATAAAATTACAAGGATCCTTATAAGTAAAAGAGAGAAGCATAAGAGTTAGAGTCAGAAAGGGAAATGTGATAATGGAAGCAAAGGTCAGAGTGATGTGATTGCTGGTTTTGAAGTTGGAAAGGGGCTGTGAGCCAAAGATGTGGGCAGTCAGTAGAAGTTGGAAAAGGAAAAGAAATGGATTCTTCCCTAGAGCCTCCAGAGGAACACAGCCGTGACAATATATTTTAGCCCTCTAGGAGTCATTTCACACATCTGATCTCCAGAATTGTAAGATAATACATTTGTGTTCTTTTAAGCCACTAAGTCTGTGTTAACTTATTACAGCAGCAATAGGAAACTAATACAATGAGCAAACTGTCCTTTTAGTAAATTATTTTTCAGATATTAAAAAAAAAAAAAACCCACTGCCATAGATCAATTCTGAATCATAGTGACCCTAGAGGACAGAGTAGAACTTTCCCACAGGGTTTCCAAGGAGCGGCTGGTGAATTTGAACTGCCTGCCTTTTGATTAGCAGCCTAAGCTCTTAACCTCTGTGCCACCAGGGCTCCATTTTCTGATATAGTTCTAAGAATTCTCCATTGTTATTACACGATAAGGTGTATCATTCTATATCTCAATGCAACCAGCTGCCACAATTTTCCTACAATAAAACCTAAAGAGGAGGAGTAGAACATCAGTTTGGGGTGATCACAGGAACCATGGATGCAACTCACTTAGAAATATGATGCCATTACTCTTTTTTATTATTATTAGTGATAGCTTGAGAAAGCCACAGAGAAAGCCTCTATCATTCCTGAAGAAGCCATTGTTCAAGCCCTTAGGATCCAGTGTTACAATGGAACTTCAGAAATCTTCATTTGACTTTTTTTTAAGTTATTCTGCTAAATTTCACTGGGGACATCAGCAAACTCACTGCATTTTACTGTAAAGACATCACAGCAATGCAAGGAACTCTCATAGAACTGAGACTCCATCACTCTCATCAAATAAAGCCTCATGTCTGCAATCGTGTTGCATGAAGCATGATAGTTACTAGAAATAAATTAAACTTGCCAGAAAAAAATGAATGGCTACATGTGATGGTAAATGATATTTAATTTCAGGGGAGTTTTGAAGAAAAACTTTAATGTAACTTCTACATTATTAAAAATTTACAAGGGCTCCTAGACTTTTGTGTATTAAATAATTGTACAAGTTAAAGTGTGTGTGTGTGTAAATGTGAGTATCTTAGTTTCTTAGTGCGGCTGTTAAAAAAATAGTACAAGTGGGTGACTTCAAAGAACATACATTTATGTTTCTCACAGTTCTGGAGGCTAGAAGTCTGAATTCAGGGCTTGAGCAGGGCTAGGCACATTCTATCTCTGTGGGCTGTAGATAGCAATCCTTGTCTCTTTCCAGTTCTGTAGCCCTGGGCATTTCTTGGCATTCCTTGGTTGCTGGTAGATGTAGCTTCACATAGTATCTGTCTTACCCTGTGTGTGTCTGTATCTATTCTGTTCTTTTTATAAGATGCCACTCAGACGGGATTAGCTTAAGGATCCACTCTACTCCGGTATGACCTCATGTCTGTTTATGTCCTTTGTCTATTTTTTGATTGAGTTATTTGTCTTTTCGTTAAGTTATAGAAGTTTTATACATATTTTAGATATTAGACTCTTATCAGATATATTGTTCCCAAAGGTTCTTTCCCAGTCTGTAGGTTGTTGTTTTACTCTTTTGATAAAATCTTTTCAGAAGATAGGTGTTTAATTTTTATAAAGTCCCAATTATCTATATTTTCTTCATGCATTCATTGCTAGGTTTGATAATCTATCATTGATAGATGATTCTATATATTCTTCCAAGAACTTTATGGTTTTAGCTTTAACATTTAAGTCCTTGTTCCATTAAGAATTAGTTTTTGTGTGGTGCTTCATTTTTCTGCATATAGAAATCCAATTTTTCCAGCACCATTCATTGAAGAGACTGTTCCTTCCCCACTGAATGGACTTAGCACCCTTGTTGAAAAATCAGTTGACCACTGATATATGGATATATTTCTGACTTTTCAATTCTATAGAAATAAATATAAATGTATGTGGTTGTGTGAGCATACATACATATATTTATTAGCTCTGATTAGCAAACGGGCCTAGAAACAATGACATGCCGGCTGCAATGGGGACACCAGCTCCCAGATCTTGGTTTCTCCAATTAAAAAAAAAAATAGAGCCCTTTGGAGAAAGCTTGATATCATGTTTGTGGCAGGGAAAATACAAGATGAGTTGGAAGCATTTTGTGGTGTCAATAAGTAAGAAAGTGATCAAAAGAATGATAGAGGCATATTGATGGAGCTCCCATACCCAAATGTGGGAAAATTTGGGCAATAAATAATAGTGATGGATTATAAATTACAAAAGAAAATAAATATCCATGAGTCCATACTGATATAAATAACTAATCGAATAAATAAATAAATAAAGTAAAAGGGGCAACTCTCTCTTACAGTTAAATTGTAATTATTAAATATTGAACGAAGACAATATAAAATCATCATTATGAAAACACCACAGTAATAGTTGTTCCAAGGAAGAAACTTTAATGGATGCTAAAATTTAAGAGGAAGGTATATTGAGAAACAGACATTTCCATAAGGTCATTGTATCTCCCCCACAAGATACTTAATTACAAAGGGGGAAATACTAACTTTACAGTGGAAATATCACTTTAACCAAGTGATCAAAGTTAGCATCACTAATAATAAGATAAATCAATATCATGTAACATCTCACATTATGCATCAAGGGGCACAACATTATGTCTATGATACTCTTACCAAAAATGTATAATTTCACTCTAATCATGAGAAAACATTAGACAAACTGAAATTGAGGAATATTCTACAAAATTCCTGCCCGATATTCTTCAAAAGTGTCTGTAAAACTGAGGAACTCTCAGAAGACTTGGAGACATGACAATTAAATGCAGCGAGAGAACTCTGATTATATCATGGACCAGAAAAAAAAGCACATTAGTAGAGAATATGAATGAATACACAAATATTTGAAAATTAAACAAAATTCTCTGGAATAACTCATGGGTCAAAGAAAAAAATCACAAAGGAAATTAGAAAATACTTTGAACTGAAGGAAAATGACAAAAATATAACAATTTGTGGGATGCAGCTAAAGTATTCCTTAAAGGGAAATTCATAGATTTAATATGCTTTTACTGAAAAGTCTAAAATCAATACTCTGAAGGGTCTACCTTGAGAAGTTAATAAATGAAGAGTAAACCAAAATTAAGTAGAAGAAAAAAATTAAGAAAATAGCATAAACGAACAGAAAATAGTAAGTAGCCAAAAGTAGAGAAAATTAACAGAACGACGAGTCAGTTCTTTGAAAAAAAATCAATAAATCTGAAAAATACCTAGCTAGATTTATCCAAAAAAAAAAAAAAAAAAGGGGGAACATGTTAGGGGGCCCCAGAGGTGGAGGACACCTAATGAATTAGTACTCCACCACTTGTCAGGCCATCCTCAGACACCTCCCCACCATGTCACTCACTTCCTCTAAGTTGTTTTGCAGACTCCCTAGAGAGCTCCCCATGGATCCAGATCTAAACGGCTCAGAGCGGTCAGACATGCGTAGAACAGACAAAGATGACTGACAGATGACCCCAGACCACCATGCATGCTCAATAACACAAGAGAAACTCATGCCAAGAAACGGAAAGACTCATATCAAAGAACCAAAATCACTGGACATACGTCATCTGTAGTAGCTGAGCCCATTTCAAAAGCGACGAGTCTGTCGGCCACTTCCGTGCCAAGTCTTAGCCCTGCTCCATAATAAATAATCAATAGAAACTGTGAATATGTAGAACTTCCCGATCCTGCCCACCTGCCTTCCTTCACCACTATATGAATATGTATAATTCCCCAAACCTATAAAATGTAAATGCTTCCTCAAATCGAGGAACTCAATTTGAGGTCGATACCTCTGAGTCCCCGCTTGCTAGCCTGCAAAATAAACTCTTTCTTCCTCTCAGAACCAGCATCTGAGAGATTGGCTCCTTGCACTCTGGGCAAGGACCCATTGGTCCCGTTTCAGTCACACATTTTACATGTCAGGAATGAAATAGACAATATAACTACAGAACACACAGACATAAACAAGATAATAAGGGGATAGTATGAAAATTTTAGGCCATCACATTTGGCAAACTACATAAAATACCAAAACTCTAATTACCAAAACTGACTCAAAAAGAGATAGGAAAATTAATACCAAAAAAAAAAAAAAAAAACCCAAACCTGTTGCCGTTGAGTTGATTCTGACTCACAGCGACCCTATAGGACAGAGTAGAACTGCCCCACAGGACTTCCAAGGAGCGCCTGGTGGAATAGAACTGCCGACTTTTTGGTTAGCAGCTGTAGCTCTTAACCACTACACTACCAGGATTTCCAGGAAAATTAATAGTCTATATCTATTAAATAAATTGAAATTTATTTTAAAAACCTCCCACAAAGAAAATATCGGGCCAACATGATTTCTCTGGCGAATTTTACCAAACATGTAAGGAAGTAACATAAATCCTGTACAATCTATTTCCAAAAATACAAGTGGAAGGAATACTTTTCAACTGATTTTATGAGGTCAGCATTACTGTGCTACCAAACCAAGAAAACTATAGACCAGTATCAATCATGAACATAGACACAAAAGTCCATGAACAAGTTGAATTTGGCAATACGTACACTGATAATACATCATGAACAAGTGGACTTTTTTACAGGAATGCAAGGTTGATTTATCCTTCAAAAAATCAATCAAGTTATTCACTTTATTAACAGCCTTAAAAATAAAAATCATGATCACTTCAATATGTGTAAGAAAATATATTTGAAAAAATTAAATACTCAAACTTGTTAAAAACTCTGTTAACTAAGAATGGAAAGAAATTTCCTCAACCTAGTAAAGAGAATCTATAAAACCTCTACACTTAACATAATACTTAATGATGAAAAAATCAGAGCTTTCTTCCTAAAATTGGGAACAAGGCAAGATGTTCACTCTTACCATTCCTGTTCAACATTTGACTATAGGACCTAGTGAAATTAGCCAAGAAAAGGAAACAGAAAGCCTATAGATTGGAAAGGGAAGAGTGATAAATCTATATTTATTTGTAAATGAGTTAATAATGTACATAGTGTATCATAGGAATCTATAAAACACACAGACAGACAAAAATCCAAACTAGAATTAAGTGAGTTTAACCAGGTCATAGTTTACATTGTGAAGCACAATGATCACAGCAGAGCTTTTATTAGAACATAAAACTGAAAACCAGTCAAATAATCCATCAACAGGCGGTGTGATACAGTCATACAAGGGAATACTGCTCAGCAATATAAAGGAACAAACTTTGCATACAACAATATGAACGAATCTCAGAAATATTCTAATTAAAAAGAAGCCAGACACAAAAAATACAGTGTATTTATATGCTATTTATATGAAACTCTAGAAAGGGCAAATCTACTTGGTAGTGACAATAAGCAAACCAATTATTTCTTCATTTGGAGATGGGAGGAATTGACTGGAAAAGAGCATAAGAGAAAGTTTTGGGGTGATGGAAATATTCTGCATCTTGTTTGTGGTAGTGGCTACAGGAATGACTACATTTGACAAAACTCATCAAACTGCAACTTAAAATGGGGATACGTAATTTTAAGGAAATTCTACTTCAGTGCAGTTGAGTTTTTTTTAAAAAAAGTGTGTCCAAGGGTGAGCAAAGTGGGGAGAAAAAGAAGAAACATAAGTGTGTGTGATAAAGTTACAAGGACCCAGCAATCTTCCAGCCAGCTGTTTCCAGGCAGGTCAAAGTCTTTCCTACCAAGGTTACTGTATTCCTGAGTGTGCTACAAACGGATCAGTGGCGTAGGCCATCCTACAGGTGGAAGCTGGTAGAGGGTACTGGAGATAGGAAAGGTGTACAGGGCCCCAAATATCCTTTTTTCCAATGGACGATTATTAAGCCAGCAAAGAAAATGTCTAATGACCTCAAAGCATATTCTCATACAATTTTGTGATTATTTAACTAGTATATTCCACCAATTTTATATGGTGCCCTTAATAGGATGAACTTTTGAATTGTGGGCTAGGTCTAATATCACTTGTTTTCTCTGCTTCTTCCTGTTTTGTGGTGGGGGGTTGTTTGTTTGTTTTTCAGAGTTTTTTTTTTTTTTTTGCAATACATTAGGACAAAATATAACTGGGCTGTAAAGCTTTCAAGGAGTCCCGGGGTGGCACAAATGGTTAAGCACTGGAGTACTAACTGAAAGGTTGGCAGCTCAAACCCACCCAGAGGTGCCTCAGAGGTAAGTCCAAGGTACTCTTCTTCCAAAAGGTCACAGCCTTGAAAACCCTATACAGCAGTTCTACTGTGCACACATGGGGTCACCAGGAGTCTGAATTGAACTAATGGTAACTAACAATATAAGGCTTTAAGAAGTTTCTGGCAGCCTCATTTTTGCCTCCATGCGGTGCCTATGGTTGGCACTGTTTTCTCATTAACACTTTCTTACTTGATTAATTAATGTAAGAAGGAAAGCCTAGTCTTTCTTTGCTGTGGATTTCCTTCCAAGACATTTTACTGGAAACATAACTATTTCATGGCAGAGTGGACTATTAGAGTGTATACAATATTAGGAATCTAAAAATATGTTTCATTTCCCATTTTTGGGTCAGAAAAACTATGCACCCAGAGATACAGATTGTTATTTCCTTTTGGAAATAAGTATGACTATATTAAAATAAATATACATACACATATATACAATATAAATTAGATTTATTTTATAACTATATAAATGTGTATGTGTTATATATGACATTCAATTAAGTTATGCTTATATGTAGTTTTGCATCTTGGTTTTTAAAATTTAACATTCAGTGTAGCCATTTTCCCATATTTTTGTCTATACATCTGGTTGTTTTCCTCACAATGGAGTTCAAGAGGAGTTTGAACAGTTTTTAAGTTATTGCAACACATTGACAAATTGATTTCCCAAAAGATTGTAATTATTTACACTTCAAACAATTGTTTATACACCTGATTATCTCATTGCAGAAATAGCGTTTGCAAAGTCTAGCTCTCTGAAGCAGCAGAGTGTAGAAAGAGAGGACACACAAAGGTTTTGTTGGCCCTGGGCACCATCCACCCTTACCTTTCCACTGCCTCACTCAATCCTCGATAGCACCAAGTACTATCTCCCTCAAAATTCATTACTAAAAGAATGGGTGGAAAATTGTGTCTTTTTAAAAAATTACAATTGAGGGTATGGATGAGGGTGAATCAATGATTATAGACTCCTAAGCTTATAGTTCATTTGTATTTCTTCATCCATAATTTTTTATAACTTTTGCACATACTTTTCTCTTTAGGGTATTAATGTTATCAAGGAGCTCTGGTGGCACAATAGTTAAGCACTTGGCTGTTAAGCAAACAGTTGGCGGTTCGAACATACCCAGCGTCTCTGCAGGAGAAAGACCTGGTGATCTGCTCCTGTAAATATTACAGCCAAGAAAATCCTCTGGGGAATTCTATTCTATCATGTGAGGTCTCTATGAGTCTAAATCAACTCAATAACACCAAACAACAAGAGTAAGTGTTATCACTTGAGTGGTGAAACATGTTATAGATGAATAATATTAATCATTTGTCTATTATTTTTTGTGAATAACTTTTCCCGATATGCCGTTTTAACTTTTATTCTTTTATCTTTGCTTTTTATACACAAATTGCAACCAGGTACTTTTGTAAGGTGAAGGTCCAAGAAGCTGTAGCTTCTTTTCTGCCCAAGAGGAGGGGTAAAAACAATGTCCTGATTCTAAGATAATTCTAGTGTCTTTGCTTCTCCTACATCTTTCAGCCATCACCCTGTGAACAGGTGAAGTGAAAAGTGAGGCTCCAAATCCATTTCAAAGTATATCAAACATCTTAAACAACTAAAGAAAAAGACTCATGGAAGAAGGAAGAAAAATCATAGAGAAAGAGAGTGCTGACTGTAAGAGACAAAGCAAGAAAAGAAATGGACAGGAAAGAAATTGCATAACACTGCCATCACTTCTGGGGTACAGTTAAGCCTGAGAATATGCTAGGCAGCTCGAACTGAATGGGTGTTGGGATGTTTATAATGATAAGTAAATAATCGGATCTACTTCAGTCTATTTAATATTATATAGACTCTGTTCTGGTGTCTTTATTGCCTGCTGTTTAACATTTGGGTGATGAAAGGCTGGGAATTACAGCAGTACCACTGTTATTTGTTAATGAACCTTTAAATTGGCCGTTACTGTTATAGCTTGTTTATGTTGGCTTGGCTGTGGTGACTCTTTTATTGAAAGAGACAACATAATTAATTTATTTCAGTCTTCTAACATGTTTGGGTTGAATCCAGTAAAATGACTGTCAGAAATAATGCCAGATTCTGGACTAACAACAGGACAACTCAACTTATGAACAACCCCAATGAGAAATGCCAATTCTAAAAGCGCAGAGGAGGAGGAGAAGTGGTTGGAAGAGAAAGGGAGAGGGGCACATTCATATCAATCATTAAATTAATAGCAAACGAATCAGATTACAAAAACACCTGCATGAGTTTTAGATCTGATTAACAACTGCATTATGCCAACATTTGGTGCAGTGGTGAATTTATTATTTTTTTAATGTATTTTTTATTGTACTTCAGGTGAAGGCTTACAGAACAAATAGTTTCTCATGAAACAGTAGTACACATGTTGTTTTATGACATTGGTTAACAACCCCACAAAATATCAACCCTCTAACTTCTCAACCTTTTTTTTTTTTTTTTTGGTGAAAATACCCATAGCCAAAGATACACCATCTCAAAAATTTCTACATGCACAGTTCAGTGACATAGACTACGCACTTCCAATTGTGCTGTTATTCTCACTTAAGATGAAGGCTTACAGAACAAAACAGTTTCTCATTTAACAGTTAGTACAAATGTTGCCTTATAACAATGGTTAATAATCTCACAACACATCAACAATATCCTTACTCAACCTTGGGTTCCCTATCACCAGCTTCCTTGTCCCCTTCTGCTTTCTGGCCCTTGTCCCTGGACTCCTGTACCTCGTTAGTCTCATTTGGTTTTATGGGGATGTCCACTCCCAGGCTGAACAGTGAACCTCGGAGGTAACTTCACCAGTGAGCTAAAAGAGGGTCTGGGGGCAATACTCTCGGGGTTTCTCCAGTCTCCTTTAGACCAGTAAATCTGGTCTTTTATTTTGTAGGTTAAAATTATGCTCTACATCCTTCTTCAGCTCTGTCCAGCACCCTCTGTTGTGATCCTGGTCAGAGCAGTCAGTGGTGGTAGCCGGGCACCATCTAGCTGTACTGGATTCAGTCCGGTGGAGGTCTTGGTAGTTGTGGACCATTAGTCCTTCGGACTAATCTTTTCCCTGTATCCTGTTCACTTCATTCTCCCTTGCTCCCAAAGGGATGAGACCAGTGGAGTATCTTAGATGGCCACTCACAGGCTTTTAAGAACCCAGACACTACTCACCAAGGTAGAATGTAGAGCATTGACTTTATAAGCTGTGTCATGGGAATTGAGCTAGATGTTCCCCGAGACCATGGTCCCCACAGCCCTCCGCCAAGCAATTCAGTCCCTCAGGAAGTTTGGATGTGTCTATAGGGCTTCCATGACCTTTCCTTGTACAAGTTGTGCTAGTTTCTCCTGTATCGTGTACTGTCTCACCCTTCACACAAGATACCACTTATCTATTGTCTATTTAATATTCCCCCCACCACCACTCCCATCCCTGGTAAACAACAAAGATTGTTACATTTTGTGTGTGAACTTTTTCATGGGTTGTTACAATGGAGATCTCATACAATATTTGTCCTTTTGTGATTGACTTATTTCACTCAGCATAATGTCCTCCAGTTTCATCCATGTTATGAGATGCTTCACAG
>NW_004444018.1:321676-324212 GCF_000243295.1 Trichechus manatus latirostris
TTCTCTGTCAGTTTTCTCACTCCATTTGGTGCTTGGCTGAGTTCTTTCTCTCTTCATTTGATATTTTAGGGTTTCAGGATTGTTGTATTCTCTGTTTGGCTTAGTTTTTCAGATATTTGCTGTGGAGGGACGGCGTGGTACTTCTGCCTAGAGCACCATTTTGCTGGAACTCCTATTATGTTTTTGAGAAATATATTTTTCTCTCTTTCCTTCTACTTAAGTGTCATAGATTACTGACCATTATACAAGAGAATTTTTTCCCATGTATTTGTTTCCATATAAAATTCTCTTGGTACATTGCAAAATCCTTTGACCATGAAGCTTACAATCTAGTAGGATAAGCCAAATGAAAAGTAAAACACTATACAATATGCCTACTCCTCACGTATTGACTCTCTCATTATCAGACATTTTGCATTTAGGACAACAGTAAAAGATCTCCTATCTGACCATTTTGCGCATTAACAACGTATGTCTGGCAGTAACGAATGCAAGGTGCGAGGCAAGACTAATGTTGGCTGTGATGGTTAAGGTAATGTGTCAGCTTGGCTGGGTCATGATTCTCAGTGGTTTGGCAGTTATGTAATAATGTAATTTGGCAATTAAGTAATGATATAGTCATCCTCCATTTTGTGATCTGATGTGGTCATCCTCCATTTTCACATAATGCCAATTTTTGCATAACTACCTGGTCTTTGGCACCTAAACATGTCGATAAGTGGAGTGGGTTTATAGGAGAGATGGTGCTAAGTGATATGGATTAAAAAGAAGCCAGGAAAGGGGGTAACTAATTGCCATCGAAATTATTCTAACTCATGGCAACCCCATGTGTTACAGATTAGAACAGCTCCATTGGGTTTTCTTGGCTACAATCTTTACAAAAACAGATTTCCAGGCCTTTCTTTTGTGGTACTTCCGGGTAGGTTCAACCACCAACCTTTAGATTAATAGATGAACATAAACCATTTGTGCCACTCAGGGACCTGCTGAATATTCAATTTTAAATAGGTTTATCAGAGAAAGTTGTATTGAGGTAAGAGGTTAGCATATCCCTAAGGGAAGTGAGGAGGCAAATGAGTTGTGGATGGCAGAGGAGTCCCCTAGACAGAGGGAACAACTAGTTCAAAGGTCTCAAGACAAGAGCATGCCCAGTGGGTTTGAGGAAAAACAAGGAAGCCAATATCAAAATATATCATGATTTTGCTTATTATTTCTTCTCTGACCTATGGATTATTTAGAGGTATTTTGTTTAGTTTCCAAATATTTGGGGTTTTACTAGACATCAAGTTGTTATTGATTTCTAGTTTAATATTTCCTCATGGTCAGAGTATATAGAAAGCATAAAAAGGTGTTGCCTAATTTAAAAGAGGCTTAATGGGTGAAATATTTGTCTGATCTTACTTGTTTTATGGTCAAGAACTTGATTTAACTTGGTAAATATGTCATGTACACTTGGAAGACTGTTTTGCATAGCTGTTTGATCTAGTGTTCCATCAACGTGAGGTCAAAATGGTTGATAGTGTTGTTCAGAACATCTATACCCTTTCTGATTTTTTAAATCTAATTTTCTGTTAATTGTTGAGAGAGGAGTGTTAAAATCTACTTTGATTTTGGAATTAACTCTTTGTTTAATGCTTTTAATTTTTGCTTCATGTATTTTGAAGCTCTGTTCTTAGGTGCATACATAGTCATCGCTGTTATATCTTCCTAAAGAAATGAGCTTTCTTATCATTATGAAATCTCTCTTGATCTTTAGTAATACTCTTTGTCCTGAAGTCTACTTTATCTGTTAATAATATAGTCACTTAAGCTTTCTTATGTTTACTATTGCATGATATATATTTCTCATCCTTTTATTTTCAATCTTCTTGTGTGTTATGGATTAAATTGAGTCCCTCAAAACTATATGTTGTTGTAGAATTCTGGCAACATGGCGCTCTAGGCAGAAGCACCATGCCATCCCTCCACAGCAAAGATCTAAAAAACTAAGCCAAACAGGGAAAACAGCAATCCTGAAACTCTAAAACATCAAATGAAGAGATAAAGAACTCAGCCAAGCACCAAATGGAGTGAGAAACTGACAGAGAACAGAGAGCGAGGAGACATTCATGCAGTGGTCCCCTATCTGCTAAGGCAGGGTAAATCCGACTTCGTGGACTCCTATCAGAGACCAGCAAATAGAGACTACAAGAAAGCAGCTTCATGGAGTTTCCAGCAGGTGCAGAACAACTGGTAACTGGCGATATATGCTTTCACACCTCCCACCGTTCTTCACCCACACTCGGCCTCCTCTGCTTTCTGCGGCCACAGTCTCTTCACTGGGAAGCACCGGCTGCTTGGATTCCACCCACCCACACTGGCTGACTCCCTGAGTGCCATTTGTTGGCCGCTGGTGTTGCTTTTATCCACTTCTTTTGATTTCTTCCTTACCTCTCACAATCTCCCCCTCCTCTCACTCAAACACTTGGCTCCAGGCGCCATCTTTGCTTCTTCCAAACGGGCTGCAGAGGTCTGTTTGAGTGTGGAACTGCTTCCC
>NW_004444018.1:325326-326906 GCF_000243295.1 Trichechus manatus latirostris
TGTTTTGTTTTCTTTTCCCTCTTTTTCCCTTTTTGTCTTTCTTCATTACTCAGTTTCTCATCTCTCTATACCTTCCTTCTCTTCCTGTCCCCTGAATAGCTGGTGCTGAATACCTCTACGCCTTCTAGCCAGGCTGTACTTCAACACCTGCAAACAAATTCCTCAGACCTCGTACCTGCACCAGTGGGATCCCTGGGATATTTGCAGTTCTTTTTTTTTTTTTCTAATTTTTATTTATTCATTCTTTTCTTTTCCTTTTTTTTTCTTCTTTTTCCCATTTTTGTTTTTCTCCATTTCATAGTCTCTTATCTTTCCACTCCAACAGCAAACTCCCCTAGCACTTTTTTTTGTTTCTGTGTATGTTTTTGGCTCCTGTTCCTCTCTCCTCTCTCCCATACCCATCTTAGCTCCACACAACACAATCTCCTCCCTCCATCCTCCTCACCTGCACTGTGCGCTTAACATCACACCACCAAGCAACACAGGCATGGCCTACTGGAACCTGCCCTGCATGGATTACCAACCATCCCTGGAGGCTGTAGTAAGTGCCACAAAACAACCCATCCCAGAAACTCCTCTTCAGGTAGACCTGCCCTGTTGTACCATATTTGAGTGACTGACCATGCCAATTGGAGGAGGTGAAAAGTATCGTGACCACAGACGAGCAAACAACAAAGAACACACAGCCCGCCTGCTCAGACATATCCAAATTTAAAAAAAAGGACGAAACAAACAAATCTCAATCAATAAATGAAGAAAATAATTACTGAATGCTCCGAAGACAGCAAACAATATCAAAACATTTACAAAAACAGGACAGGATGGTTCCCGTAGGCATCCAAAATAAAACACCAGATGTCTTTCCAGTAGAACAAAAGACACTAGAACTGTCTGCTAGGAAATTCAAATCTCTAATACTCAGAATTATCCAAGAGTTGAAGCCAAAAGCAGACAAAAAGGAGGAAAAAATACACAAATTCACGGAAAAGGCAGACAAATTCATGGAAAGTTCGAACAAAAAAATGGAATAATTCAGGAAAATAACGCAGGAAAAAAATGCTAAAATAAATTCACAACTAGAAATTATACAAAAACAATTAGAAATCCAAAAGATAAACAACAAGATTTCAGAAAGGGACAGTATCATAGAAGGGCTGAGGAGCAGATTTGAAACAGTGGAAGACAGGATGAGTGGAATTGAAGAAAAACACTTGGTTACAACTCAGTCTGAGGAAAAAGCAGAAAAAAGAACAAAGAAAAATGAAGAGACCCTGCAAATTATGTGGGATACAATCAAAAGAAAAACCTGCACATGATCAGAGTTCCAGAACAGGGGGAGAAAACAGAAGACAGAGAGGATCACTGAAGAATTGCTGACAGAAAACTTCCCCAATATCATGAAAGATGAAAAGCTGACCATCCAAGAAGCTCCCTGAACCCCATATACGATAGACCCCAAAAGAAAATCACCAAGGCATATCATAATCACACTTGCTAAAACCAAAGACAAACAAAGAATACTGAGAGCAGCTCAAAAAAAAGAAAAGTCACATACAAAGGAGAAACAATAAGACTAAGCT
>NW_004444018.1:328384-336747 GCF_000243295.1 Trichechus manatus latirostris
GGAAGCCTAGGGGACAGTGAGTTGAAGATAACGGTGATGGAATAAAATGGAAAAGGATAGTGAGAATAGCAGCACAACTGGGAGAATGTAATCGATGTCACTGAATTGTACATGTAGAAACTTTCAAAATGGTGTAACTTTGGCTATGTATATTTTCACCAAAGAAAAGGTCCTCAAGGTCGAGAAGGGAGAGTATTGACATGTCACGGG
Source organism: Trichechus manatus latirostris (assembly GCF_000243295.1). Lineage (NCBI taxonomy): Eukaryota > Metazoa > Chordata > Mammalia > Sirenia > Trichechidae > Trichechus > Trichechus manatus. The sequence goes on from NW_004444018.1 coordinate 328,595, forward strand.
GTTGTTAACCAATGTCATAAAACAATATGCGTACTGACTGTTCAACGAGAAACTATTTGTTCTGCAAACCTTCATCTAAAGTACAATAAAAAAAAAAAAACTATATGTTGTAAATCCTAAACCCCACACCTACAGAAGTAATCCCATTTGAGAATAGAGCTTTCTCTGTTATATTAATGAGGTCATATCAGTGTAGGTGTGTCTTAAGTCTAACCATTTCTGAGACATAGAAGGAGCAGATTAGACATGGAAACAAGCAAGTACAAATGGGAGGAAGATAAATGCGATGCGGAGATTGCTGGGGAACCAAAGAACGCTGGGGTTACAGAAGCAGAGACACAAATTTTCCCCTGGAACAGATAGGGTCTCTCTTACAGCCAGTGCCCTGAATTTGTATTAGCCCCCTCAACTGTGAGAAAATAAATTTCTGATTGTTAAAGCCACTCATTTGTGGTATTTTTGTTACAGCTGTAATAGCAAAATAAGACACTGAGTCCTTAAAGTAAATAGCATGTAGTTGTATAATACTTTTTATTCTTGAAATTTCTGCCTTTTTAAATGCATTTTCATTTAGTATACATCTCTAGTACTTTGGATGCACATAGTTAGGTTTTCCTTTGATCTATTTGGACAGAGTTTTTAAATTAAGTGCTTAGTCAATTAATAATATAACTGTTGATATCATTGGATTTAAGTCTGCATTTTACAATCTTTTCTATTTGTCCTTTCTACTTTTTTTTCTTTCTGAGCAACTCCTTTCCTGACTTTTTTTTATTATTTGAATTTTTTTTAATTCCATTTATCTACTGGCTCATTAGCTATAGTTTTTTGCACTTTTTTACTCTAATGATCACAGTGTACATATTTAGATTTTCATAACTCACAGAGAGTTAATATTGTACTACCAGAAACCAGACCAAACCCTTTGCTGTCGAGTCATTTCTGATTCATAGAGACCCTACAGGACAAAGTAGACTGCCCCGTAGTGTTTCCAAGGCTGCTCCAAGGAAGCTGACTGCCACGTCTTTCTCCTGCAGACCATTGACCACTGACCTTTCAGTTAGCAGTCAAGTGCTTAGCCACTGCGCCACCAGGGCTCCTTAATATTGTACTACTTGACATAAATTGTAGAAACAATGCAACAGTATAGGACCATTTACCATGTCTCTTATCGTTTATGCTAAAGTTGCCATGTATATTACATCCACAGGTTATAGAAGAGATAAGTTATCATTTTTGCTTTAAACAGGCATACTTTAAAAAAATTAGAAGAGAAATAGTTATTTGTATTTATCCAGATATTTCTGCTATTTTTCATTTCTTCCTGATAATTCAGTTTTGCATCTCTATCATTTCTCTTCAGCCTGAATAAATTGATTTAGCATTTCTTAAGAGGCCATTCTGCTGACAATTTTTATTCATGCAGTTCAAAGCTTTTCCTGTTTTTATTTTATTTTTGTACTTTAAGTGAAAGTTTACAGTTCAAGTTAGTCTCTCAGACACAAATTTACACATACATTGTTATGTGACCCTAATTGCTCTCCCTATACTATGACAGTACCCTCCTCCTTTCCATCCCTGATTTCCCATGTCCGTTCAACCAGCCCCTGATCTTCTCTGCCTTCTCATCTCACCTCTGGACAGAAGCTGCCCTTTTAGTCTCACGTACCTACTTGAATTAAGCAGCACACTCTTCACGAATATCATTTTATATTCCATAGTCCAGTCTAATCTTTCTCTGAAGAGTTGGCCTTGGGAATGGTTTGAGTTCTAGGTTGACAGAGAGTCCAGGGGCCATGCTTTCTGGGGTTCCTCCAGTCTCAATCAGACCATTCAGTCTGGTCTTTTGACTAGAATTTGAGTTCTACACCCCACTTTTCTCCTGTTTCATCAGGGTCTCTCTGTTGTGTTCCCTGTCAGGGTGGTCACTGGTAGTAGCCGGGCACCATCTAGTTCTTCTGGTCTACGGTGATGCAGTCTCTGGTTTATGTGGCCCTTTCTGTCTCTTGGGCTAATACTTTCCTTGTGACTTTGGTGTTCTTAATTTTCCTTCACTCCAGGTGGGTTGGGACCAATTGATGCAACTTAGATGGCCGCTTGCTAGCTTTTAAGGAAGTTTTTCTTTTTTTAATAGCCTGCCTACTCATTTACAATTTATTATAGCTTCTTCACTAATCGATCTCTTTATTATTATATAATATCTCTCTTCATTCCTGGCATTATTCTTTATTCTGAAGCCTACTTTTCTGATGTTAATAGGACCACCAAAGCTTTCTTTTGAGTAGTGCCCACATAGTATGTATTTTTTTTCTATTCTTTAAATTTTAACTTCTATTTTTATGCTTAAAGTTGGTTTCCTGTAGACAGGTCTTAGTTTTCAACCAAGCTGACAATGTGTAGTTTTAATGGGAGAGTTTAGACTGGTGCTAACAGAAATAAATTGTGAGTCACAAATGTGAGTCACATATATAATTTTAAAATTTGTTAGTAGAAGAAATAAAAAAAAGAAATAGGTAAAAATTATTTCAATATATTACTTTATTATATAAATATATGCATAATACTATCATGTAAACATGTAATCAGTGGATAAATATATTAACAAGATTTTTTACATTATTTTAACTCCTACCAAGTTTTTGAAATCTGGTGGTATGTATTTTATATTTACATCACATCTCAGTTTGGCCTAGCTAGATTTCATGAGCTCAGTAGCCAAATGTGTGTAATGGCTACAGTATTGAACAGTACATTATATTTAATTGATTATAAATAATATTATAGTTAAATCTATCATTTTGCTCTCTGTTTTCTATTTGTTCCATTTGTTCTCTGTTCCCTTTTTAGAATTTTCTTGATTCTTTTTTACAGTAGTGAGTTTAGGAGATTAATTTTAAGATTCTACTATATCTCTACTAGTAGCTATACATCACTGTTTTATTTTTAGTGGTTGCTCTAGAGTTTACAAAAATTATCTTTAACTTATTAGAACTTATATTAAGATAATTGTGTTGGTTTCCTACGGCTGCCATAACAAATTTCCACAAACTTGGTGACTTAAAACAACAGAAATTTATTCTCTCACAATTCTGTCGTCCAGAAGTAAACAATCAATGTGTTGGAAGGGTTGGGTCTTTTGGGAGGCTCCGAGGGACAGTCCATTCCATGCCTCTCTTAGCTTCTGTCTTGTAGACACATCACTCCATTCTCAGCCTCCATCTTCACATCACCTTCTCCCCTATGTGTCCTTTCTCCTTATCTTTTCTAATAAGAACACTTGTCATTGGATTTAGGGCCCACAATAATCCAGGATGATCTAATCTTAATATTCTTACCTTAATTATATCTTCAAAGATTTTTTTTCCAAATAAGGTCACATCCACAAGTTCCAAGTGGAAATATCCTATGGGGGGCTACAATTGAACCTGCTACAATGATATTATTATCAGTTTACATATAGTGTAAGAATCTTACAAGAATATACCTCCATATCCACTTTTCATCCTTTATTGTATTGTTGTCATATATTTTAGTTCCATGAGTTGGAATTGACTTGATGGCAACTGGTTTTTAATGCTATAAACCTCACAATACATTGTTATTATTTTTGTTTTAAATAGGCAATTATATTCTGCAGAAAAGTTTATAAGTAGAAAACCATGTATTTTACATTTTTCCATCTCTTCACCATTCCCAGCACTCTGCATTCCTTTTGAAAATCCAAATTTCCATTTAGTATCAATTTCTTTGTGTCTAAAAACGTTCTCTTAGTATTTCTTTTAGTGTAGGACTTTTTTTAATTGTTACAGCTTTTGCTGGTATGAAAGATTCTTTATTTTTCCATCATTTTTGAGAGATATTGTCATGGATTTATTATTCTAGGTAAAGAATTATCTTTTTTTTCTTTTGGCATTGTGACGATGCTATTCCATTTCTTGTGCCTTGCATAGTTCTTGACAAGAAGTCTGCTGTCATTTTGATCTATATTTCTCTCTTTGACATGTTTATTTTTTTCTATTGCTCCTTGTAAGATTTTTCTCATTATCATTGGTTTCCAGTAACAATTATGATATGCCTTGATATTTTTATTTTTTGGTATTTATTTAAATTATTGAATCTGTAAGTCTATTATGGTCATCAAATTTGTAAATCTTTAGCCATTAGTTTATCACACCTTTTTTTCCTGCCTCATCCTCTTTCTGGAACTCCAATTACACATGTTAGAAAGCTTGATAATGTTCTTCTGTTTGCTGATGGGCATTCTATTGTCCATCTTGGAACATATATTTTGGTTTAAGGCAATTTGTGAAATAGGCCTAATCTCCTCAAATTACTCTACTCTCCTGAAAGCAGATAGAAGGTATGATTTAGTTGCTAGGTTTTATTATTCAATATTATGAGAAAAAATAAAATAAAAGCAAATTTCCACCAGTTATTTCATGCAGGAAAACTTTATAAAATTAGAGTTAAATTTTGTAATTGCTTCTTACCCTAAGAGGGAAAAAGTTTATGCAATTATTAGGGTCAGAGTATTTCAGAATTTTTTTATACCTATTATTTGCTACAGAAATATTAAGGACATGCATTATTAGATAACCATATCTCTCCTTCCCTATCTAGTAACTATTTATGGTTCGGTTTACACAATCCAAAGTGACGTTTACTATGTATTAAACTACTTATAAACAGGCACTATGTCCTCTCCAACGTTGTTAGTTTAATGATGAGAAATATATATATTTAATAATTGACATGCAGCTCATGACTGTTGTTGGAAAGAGAGTGGGTAAATTTGCATCATGAGACCACAGGGCTTCTTGAAGTAAAAAGACTAATATCCAAATCTCATTCAACTATTTAGGATGCTTTTGTGGTAGATTTAAATGTCCGTGCTCAAAGTTTAGTATCACAGAGAAGCAATAAAACCAGTGAAACAAAATTAACTCACGTGTAGAAACGCATGGGATCCATGAGTCAATATATAAGATCAGTATATATCGTAAATTAATAAACAAATAAATAACAGTGATTTGTATCTATGATGTAGGAAATGGAAACTTATTCCAAATACCCCCTTGGAGTAGAACTGCACTATGGAGAAGAGCTTTGTGAGGAAGTCCAAAGAGCTGTAACATTGAATGTCATTACCAAGGAAAATTTAATATCACACTCTTGACTGTGCTTGTCACTGAGTTTGGGTGCTGGGAGGAGTAGAAGGACCAATAACTGCCCTTTTAATTTATAGATCCTTTGGAGAGCTGCACAAGACCAAGCATCTACATTAAAGAATAGATGAGAAATTTGAACTAAGGTAGACCAAGATAAGCCCTGAAATGAGCATAATGGAGTCTTCTCTTCTTTCAACCTCAAGAGTAGCTTTCTTTTTTTAAGCTCAGCTTTTATTCCCTAGGTCTACAGAAAATGAAAAGTAATTATAACTGTTTTCTGCTTGCCATTAACTAATGTTGTCTGTTTAGTTGAGTGGGATAACTCTATCACATGTTTCTATATCCCTAGGCATACTGTCCTTACCTTGGGTCATACCTTTGTTACTTATTTGTACTGTCACAAGCATCAGATGGGCAAATTGACACTTCTAGTATAATTAGGGAGAAATAGAGACACAGAAAAATATAAGCAATTTTCCAGAATGCATAGCTGTGATGGTTAAGGTTGTGTGCCAACTTGGCTGGACCATGATTCTCAGTGGTTTGGCAGTTATGATGTAGTTTGGCAGTTATGTGGTGGTGCAATTACCTCCATGATGAAATCTGATATAATGTAATCTCCTCCATGAGAAGATCTGCTATGAGCAGCCAATCAGTTGAAATGGAGTTTCCTTGGAGTATGGCCTTCATCCAATATATATGAATTTTCTGGCGAAGCTCATGGGCTTTTGCTCTGCTCTGGATCCTGCATTCAGCTTGTTATCATCTGAATTCTGGTTCTTGGAACTTGAGCCAACAGCCTGCCATTTTACTTGCTAATCTTGGATTGTCAGCCTCTGTAGCCCGTGAGCCAGCAGCCTGCCATCTGACATGCTGATCTTGGGTTCGTCGGCCCATGCAGCTCTGAGAGTTAGGAGGAGACTCCAGCCTGACCCACAGACTTTGGACTTTTCAGCCTCTACAACCTTGTGAACTGTTTTCTTGATATAAATCTCTCTATATATATATATGTGTGTATGTGTGTGTATATATATACACATACAAAAAATTTGTGAATTTTTTTAGAGTTGGTGTCTGTTTCAATTTAATGTTCTCCCTAAAGAAGAGGTCTATGAATTCTAAAATTTAGTGGTTAAGAGCTCAGCTGCTAACCAAAAGGTTGGCAGTTCAAATTCACTATATATATACACATATATATGTATATGTATATATGTGTATATATATGTATACATATACATATATATATACTTCACTGGTTTTGCTTCTCTAGAGAACCCAGCCTAAAACTATATAGCTACCAATTTCTGTATTCCAAGCTATTCATTCATTTATTTTGCTATTTTTGGCATATTTAAAATTGAGACATGAGAATAAAATATAATTTGTGAATTAATAACCAAATGTAGAGACAGAGTAGATTTATTACAGATTAAAATGCCTCTTCTCTTTTATCCTCCATAACATTTAGCCTATAGAAAGTATAGTTTTTTATCTTATTCCGAAACTTCATCTCTTGAGAGAGGCTTGGTACTGGGAATAATAGTTATATATTTTCCAATGTCCAATATCTTTCCTTATCAATTATCTTAGTAATTTTTACTTCTCAGTTGTATTCCCTTTACTCTCTAAATATCAATGATAGTCTTTAATATAGTTCCTGGACCTTGGTTCAAAGCTTTACAGAAATCTACTCATGAAAGCCTTTTCTCTATAATGCATAACATGTGGATTTCTTGGCTTATGAAGAGACCTTAAGAAGGCATGATTCTTTAATAATATACCATAGACAAAATGTTTCTTAAAGTATACTTTAAGATAAAATTAATCTAATTTTGTAATTATGGGTAAAGAAAGAACTCTAAGTGGTTAGCCTGGATCTAACTATGATAATATGATTTTCATGGCATTGGCATAGATCACAAATATTTGATTTTTCATCATAGGTGGGCTTTCTCTAAGATTTTAATCATGAGCACCCCACTACTGTACCAAAATACTAATTAAGCTTGAAATCAAACATATCTGTGCTTCTTAGATTAAGTGCAATTTAAAGAGAGATCATGTTCAATTCATAAGTAAATATCTGGCAAAAATCCTAACGCTACCTGTTGGCCTGTTCTTATCTTTTTTAGATTGTGTGGGGACACATTTTGCCAATGTGAAAAGCTACTGCATCTCCTGGGTTTGAATATTTGATCCGAATTCAGAACATGCTGTAATTATTGAGATTGTTTTTACTTAGCCAAGCACAATTTCTAGTTTCTACAAAAATATAGACTTAAAATATTCTCTAAATAAATAAATAGACAAATTCATAAATACTCAAAAGATTTTCGTAGGACCAAAAAAAAAAAAAATAGCCCTATAAATTTATTTTTGGTGCATGAAGTGTAACTAAATTTAAAATGTAAACATTCAGTTTTTCTTAATATATGACTAGATTTAAAGATCACAGGGGAAGCTGTATTGGAAAAATAAGTTTGAGTTTATTATTATAACCATATTATTTATAAAATAATTCATGAAAACTTACGACTTTAAAACAGAGCTGTGTCATCCTTTTCTAATTCATGTAAAACAAATGGCAATGCTTTAAACATGTAATCGTTCTTTCATAAAATTATGCATATTTCTCTCCCCATAAAACCTCAGTTTATATATAACAGTATTCCTAGCTACTGAAATTGTAGTTGTCTAAAAAAACTGAGATAACTATAAACCAACCAAATGAAGTCTTTTACTTATTTGACATTATTTCAAATTTCAGATTAGCAAAATATAACCTAAGACTATTTTCCATAGGCTTGGACTGTTCCGATACATATTTGTAAGGAATGAGAAATGAAAGAAGAAATTCTTTTCTCTTTTCTCTCAAAGACTTACAATTAGACAGTGGTTAAAAAAAGAGTCAATCATCTGAGGCCACTAAGGCCTGAGAACCCTAACTGTGGATATATATATTAAAAGATATATATACACACACAC
>NW_004444018.1:336850-348811 GCF_000243295.1 Trichechus manatus latirostris
ATATATATATATGGAGCCCTGGTGGTGCAGTGGTTAAGAGCTCAGCTGCTAACTAAAAGGTTGGCAGTTCAAATCCACTAGCTGCTCCTTGGAAAACCTATGGGGCAGTTCTACTCTGTCCTATAGTGTCTCTAGGAATCGACTTAATGGTAATGAGTTTTTTTAGGGCTTTTTAGCTCCATGCACTACTGAGTCATGTTATACATTAAGGCAAGCAGCTGGGTATCTTTTAGTCTTGGGTTAGGCTTATCAAGCAATAAACATGAAGATGAGTAACAAAAAAATTTCATGAAGTATTCGGGATATAAATTTTCCCTCTAAGGGAACTGCAGAGACAGAACAGCTCAATAGCTAATCGAAACTTTTTTTTCCTTTTATTTTTTTTTTGGCAGAGTATCAGCAGAGTATTTCTATGAGTAATAAAGTAGAAATTATAGTAATAGTAGTAACATCCACCAAATGTGAACCATAGAAATAGTATCCAGGGCAAGCTAATTTCGCCTCGAACTGAAATTCTTTTTTCCATTTTGATCCACTTATTTTGTTGCATACCACCCCAATAAATATGCCTCATTGCAATTTCACTTTCCTTAAATATCATTTCTACAATTCATTTCCAGAAAGTTATATAGCTATTTTCTATTGATTATAAAAAATAGATATGATTCTTTTCTACTGATTTTTATTTTTAAATTACCTGTTAAGAATTGTCTTGCGACTGAGTATGTAAAAGTAGTTTACCACATAGTCCTGTTAAAACGTAATACTTTAAAGCCCGAGTGATTGAAAATTAATAATTTTGTGAATACTTTAGATATTGGATAAAAACAAAGTGAAGGACTAGTCTTTCAAATTTATATCAAAATACCAATGAAAACTAGTAGGACTTCTCAAAAGTCACCACCCTCCCTCTCCATGATCAAGATAAGATAGTTGACCTGTGAGTTCAGTTGTTTTCCATTTTAGCAATGTCTTAATTGGAAAATTGCAAAACAATGTTGTCATGCAAGACTTTTAGGAGTACATCTGTTTCTAATGTACAGTGCATAATTTAATGACGAGACACTTCAGTGTTCTACTCGCTGCAAATCTCAGTTGTTAAATATGTCTGGAGCAAGACGTCTTTAAATAGTCGGCACTTTTCTGGTACATTAATTTTCTCACACTCACAAGCAGAAAATGTAATTCTAGCTGTCACTTTGTGTAAAGCTCTGTTTACATTAAAATGCTATTTACAGCCTAAATGTCTTGTTCAAACTGATTAACTATAGTGGGATTTAAAACTTTTATAAAACCTATTTATTATGGTTAATGTTTTTAGATTTCTTTTTCTTTCTATTCAGACTCTAGTGTAAGAAGTCTATCTAATCATCGTTAAAATACAGGCCTTTCAAGGCAAATCTTGAAAAAGATCAGGCAACAGTATTCCAGAGGGGACTGAAATTTAAAATGCAAACCACAGCTTGCTGTATTGCTGGTACGATAATTCTAGAATGTAAACACTTCTTCTCCAAGGGTTTAGAAACGGAGAGCCAAAGCCAGAACAGCCATTTCCACACCACAGCTCGACAGTGGTTACGAAAATGCATCCTCATTTATAATTCAACTTGGCTAACCATTTGCTCGCTAACTAGCTTGGCATCCAACAAATCTTTTACAGTGTATAGGATCTAATTACATGTGGTTAAATGTGGTTAACCTATTTAGAGTTTGACTGGCCAATATTCCAAAGAGATAAGAAATATTGAAGCATAATCCCATATTTTACCAGGAGGGTGAGAGAAAAAATACCTGCTAAGGAAATGAAATTAGAAAGAACAAGAATTTTTAGTAAAATTGTCCAAGTATTATATTAGCCTCCATTTTGTACTTATAAAGATAATGCGTTAAACAAAAAATCAACTTCACTCCTCATTTAGAATACCAAAAAAACTCCTGCGTTTAAGTTTCATAATATCCTATTTAGAGTTGAAAAAATATTTCCCAGCTAGATCTTGTTCTATTTGCACTAAGTAATCATGGGGGAAGTAGGACTATCCAGCATAATGCAAAGAGTTTGAAGAGAACTTTACAATTAAATCATGAGGAGGAATTTTGTATAACTTTGACATAACCTTGCAAGAAAAGTGTCAGAACTTTGAACTCTTGAATCACTGAAGACTCTGTTGCAATCAGAGGCTCACCAAGAAGAATTAGGATGATGATGGATGGAGTGATTTCAAGGATTCAGTTTGTCCTTGCTTCTCTAATTCAGTCCGACTCTCCTATTTTGAAGGACATCATAAAGATATTTTATGCATATTGTTGCTACTCAAATACCTGAGACAAATATTTTTTCCAGTCAGATCTTCCTCAACAATTTCTAGTCCCCCTGATTTTTTTCCCGTATGCAAACCACTGTGTATACAGGAAACATAGACCAATTTTACATGACTAAACTCTTACTTTAGAGACTTAATTTTGTTGAAAAAATGCATAAAAAGTTCCTCAATGAAATTTTAATTATTTTTCAAATTATATTCTTATTTGGATGATTGCTACCATTACTCATATACAGAGATGGATACATGTAACGGGACACAAATATTGACTTTCTATTGGATATTTTAACCAAAACTTTTAAAACTTAATTCAACAGATAATTGTTGGTTACCTACTATGTGCTGGGCACTTTTCTGGTATTTAGAATAGTTCAGTGAAGAAAAGTTCTTGCCATATTCTACTGGGAGACAGAACACAAACAATAAAAATAATAAGAAAATTTTATAGCAGGTAAAAAATGGAGAAGTCACACGTACAAAAAAAAATAACGTACAGAGAATGGAGGAAAAGAGTGCAGATTTGGAGACGCAGGATGCAGACTGCAGTATAAAACAGACTGGGCAAGCCAGATTTTTTTGGGAAACTGAAATTTAAGCAAATTTGAAAGAGATGTTGGAGTTATCCAAGATAATATATTTGGGGAAGAACATTTCAGTGGGAGAGAACAACTAGAGGAATAGACAGAAGAAAGGAGATGAAAGTAGAAACTACAAGGAAGTCAGGGGGTTCTGGAAACATGGTGAGTGAGGGAAAAACAAGGAGGAAGGTGAAGTCAGAGTGGAAAAGGTAGGATTTGCAGACATATTATATAGGACTTTTAAGCATATTTAAGGACTCTGGCTTTTTCTCTAAATAAAATGGAGAGCCATTTCAGGGTGTAGAGTTGTTGTTAGGTGCCATCAAGTTGGTTCTGATTCATAGCGACCCTATGTACAACAGAACAAAACACTGCCTAGTCCTACACCATCCTCACAATTGCTGTTATACTTCAGCCCATTGTTGCAGCCACTGTGTCAACTTATCTCGTTGAGGGTCTTACTCTTTTTTGCTGACCTTCTACTTTACCAAGCATGACATCCTTCTCCAGGGACTGATCCCTCCTGATAACACACGCAAAGTATGTGAGACATAGTCTTGCCATCCTTAATTCTAAGGAGCATTCTGGTTATACTTCTTCCAAGACAGATTTGTTCATTCTTTTGGCAGTCCATGGTATATTCAATATTTTTTACTAACATCACCATTGAAAGGCATCAATTCTTCTTCAGTCTTCCTTATTCATTGTCCAGCTTTCGCATGCATATGAGACAATTGAAAACACAATGGCTAGGGTCAGGAGCATCTTAGCTTTCAAGGTGACATCTTTGCATTTGAACACTTTAACAAGGTCTTTTGCAGCAAATTTGCCCAGTGTAATGTGTCTTTTGATTTCTTGACTGCTGCTTCCATGGATGTTGATTGTGGGTCCAAGTAAAATGAAATCCTTGACAACTTCAATCTTTTCTCCATTTATCATGATGTTGCTTATTGGTCCAGTTGTGAGGATTTTTGTTTTCTTTATGTTGAGGCGTAACCCATACGGAAGGCTGTAGTCTTTGATTTTCATCAGTAAGTGCTTCAAGTCCTCTTCACTTTCAGCAAGCAAGGTTGTGTCCCCTGTATAAAGCATGTTGTTAATGAGCTTCCCCCAATCCTGATACCGTGTTCTTTGTATAGTCCAGCTTCTTGGATTATTTACTTAGCATACAGATTGAATAAGTATGGTGAAAGGATACAACCCTGACACATACCTTTCCTGACTTTCAACCATGCATTACCCCCTTGTTGTGTTATAATGACTGCCTCTTGATCTGTGTACAGGTTCCTCATGAGTACAGTTAAGTATTCTGGAATTCCCATTCTTTGAAATGTTATCTGTAATTTGTTATGATCCACACAGTCAAATGCCTTTGCATAATCAATAAAACACAGGTAAACATCTTTCTGGTATTCTCTGCTTTCAGCCAGGATCCTTCTGACGTCAGCAATCAAATCTCTTGTTCCACATCCTCTTCTGAATCCAGCTTGAATTTCTGGCAGTTCCCTGTCAAAATACTGCTACAGCTGCTTTTGAATGATCTTTAGCAAAATTTTACCTGTGTGTGATATTAATGATATTATTCAATAATATCTGCATTCAGTTGGCTCACCTTTCTTGGGAATAGGTGTAAATAGGGATCTCTTCCAGTTGGTTGGCCAGGTAGCTGTCTTCCAAATTTCTTGGCATAGATGAGTGACTGCTTCCAGCACTGCATCTGTTTGTTGGAACATCTCAATTGGTATTTTGTCAATTCCTGGAGCCTTGTTTTTCCCCCGTTACTTCAGTGCAGCTTGGACTTAGACTTGGACTTGGGTGTAGAGTAGAGGAATCATATGATATGACTCACATTTTGAAAAGACCATTCAAGCTATTGTGTTGAGAAGAGACCACAGGGCAACACGTGTTGAAGCAGGGAGACTAACTGAGGTGGGTATTGCAGCAATTCAGGCTAGAAATGGTAATGACTCAAACCAGAGAGATAGCTATAGAGGTGGTGTGAGGTGGGAAGATCCAGGATATACATTAAAGACACATTCAGTAGGATTTCCTGATAGATGAGATATGGGGAGTGAAATGACAGCAAGATTTTTGAATTGAGCAAGTAGAATGGAGTTACTTTCAATTGAGTGGGAGAAGGCTGTGGGACACTCAGTTTAGAGGGCACACATAACAGGAGCTCATTCTTGGATGTATTAAATTTGAGACATCTACTTGACATCCTAGAATCAATTTGATGTAAACAGTTGTATAAAGTGTTCCGTTCCTGAGTTCTTTGTAGAGCTTGGGCTAAAGATATAAATTTGGGTGTTGTAGGCAAATAACGCCCCCCCCCCAAAAAAAAATTTACTGCTGTCAAATTGATTCCAAATCATGAAGACCCCGTGTATTACAGAGTAAAACTGCTCCATAGAGTTTTCTTGCCTGTAATCTTTATGGAAGAGATTACTAGGCCTTGTTTCTGTAGAGCCAGTGGGTGGGTGAGTTTGAACCGCCAACCTTCAGGTTAGTAGTAGAGTGCCAATCATTTGCATCACCCAGGAACCTCTGTCAACACATAGATAATATTTAAAATCATGTAATTGGATGAGATCTTCAAGGGAGTGTGAATAAAGAAGATAAAAGCATTAAGGATTGATTCCAGGAACATACCAAAGTTAAGAGAACCAAAGAGATGAAGAGAAACCAGTAAAGGAGACCAGAAAAGAGTAATGAGTGAGGTGGGAGGAAAAAGAGGAGTGTGTTGTGACTTTAAGGCCAAATGAAGCCATTAGATCAAGAAAGATGAAGTGATCAACCTTGTCAAATGTTACTGATAGGTCAAGTAATATGAGAACCAAAAATTGACCATTAGTCTAGTAATGTGAAGGTTATGGGTAACCTCAGCAATATCATTTTTGGTAGAGTAGTGGAAGCCTAAGCCCAATTTGAGCAGATTTAAAAGGCTATGAGAATAGAGAAATTGTAGATAGCACATAGAAACATCTAATCTGAAGAGTTTTACTGTAAAGGGGAACAAAGAAATATGATGGTAGCTGGCAGGGGAAGTATGGTTAAGAGAAATTCTTGTTTAAGATGAAAAAAATAATAGCATGACAATTATGGAGAAGAGAGGAAAATTACTAGTATAGGAGAGATGGAGAAGAATTGGTGGACAAATGCCCCTACTAATCATAACGGGTATGATATCTAGTGCACAAGTGGAGGGACTGTATTTAGATAAGAACATGGAAGGAGCATATGGATGCAGACTTTGGTTGGGAGAGGATTATGGCAGTGGGAGACTATGGAAATTCTCTTCAGATTGCTTTACATTTCATAAACTGAGAGTAAGGATGTGGAAGAAGGTTTTTAGACTAGCGGATAAGGTATTAAATAGTGTTTTTTTAAGAAACTAGGAGAAGAAATGAACTAGAATTGCATTTTATGACTTCCTGATAATGTGGTGTGAATAGTGTTGAAAAAGTTGCACTAGTTTAAGAAAAATCTGTCCTTGAGATCAGACAGCTGTAAGAAGCCTTACTCTACAATAACATTAGATCCTGCATTATTATTTTTTTTAAAGAATATGTGAACATCTGAAAATTACAGGCAATTGTATAACGAATGCTTATGTATCTGTCACTCAGCTGTAGTAATTATCAATCCAAGGTGAGTCTTTGTTTATTCTATAACTACACTCATTCTCCTTGAATATTTTAAAACAAGTTCTATATATCATTTAATTTAATTTGTGGATATTTCAGTGTGTGTCTCTAAAAGACAGGCACTCTCTTTTTTTTTCCTAAACATGGGCACACCTAAAATATAATAAAAATAATTCCTTACACAAAATATTGAATCCCTGTTCACATTTCCCTAATTGTTTAAACTGGAATCCAATTAAGATCATAACATAGCTATTGGATGACTTGTTTCTTAAATATCTTTAATCTACAATTTTCCATCCATTTCATAATTTTTGGCAGTTTTTTTATTACTATTGTTGAAGAAACTGGATTGGTTATCTTATAGAGTTTATCACAATCTAGATTTTTCCGACTGCATCCCCATGGTGAGTTTAATATTGTCTTCTGTCCCTTTTATTTTTATTTTTATTTTTTATAAATTGATGATCAGATTTAGGACATTGGTCTTCACAGGTAGTGTTGTGTAATTGAATCAGGAGTTACATAATTTTAGTTATCTCTCTTTTTGTTATGTTTTCAGCCATTTATGATAATTGCCCAGACCCATTAATCCAATTGCAGTTACAAAATCTTGATACTCTATCATTTCTTCTTCATTTATTCGTCAAAATACTCACATAAAGTAAAATGCTACATTATAAACTAGTTTCTTATCCTAAAGTATAAAACTCATCTAAAAAGCTTAGGAAACAATTCTTGATTATTTTCAAATTAATGAGTCAGTTCCCTAGTAACCTCAAAGTGTAATGATTATGTTAGTATTATTATAAACTCATGGATATAAGCAAATTTGATGCATTTAACTTAATTGCATAATTCTTAATAATTCTCTTACACATACAGGTTGCCACAAATTGGAATTGATTTGAAGGTGCTGGTTGGTCGATTGATCAAACTAGTGAAAGAGTATTAATATTTGCTTCTGTCTTTTTGACCTACTTCTTTGCTGAATTGTATATTAGTTTTCTACCTCTGAAAGAATAATTTCTCAAATTCTTGTGATGTTCAATATGCAATGGCTACAGATACGACAAACTTTTCAGTTTAATCTACGTAATTTATATTTTGTCTATTACTTTCCTTAGTTTAGACCAGGGGTAGGCTAACTACAGCCAGTGGACTGACTGCCTGATTTTGTAAATATGGCTTTATTGGAACACAGCTACACCCATTCATTTATATATTGTCCATGCTTGCTTTCACACAATTGCAAAGTACAATAGTTGTGACAGAACTACCGTTTAGCCCACAAGCCTGAAATATTTGGCCTTTTACAGAAAACATTTGTCTACTCATGGTCTAGACAATTAACATAAAAATAAATCACGTGCTTATTTTACTTTAGTGTTTGCCAATTTCTATGATGTAAATGCTCCAACCACGGCCAATTTCAAGCTACCAACATGATACCACTCAGCTCGGAGATGGGAAAAAATGCCCATTAACACATCATTATATAGTATCTTCACCATATAGATAAAATGCTATAAATAACTTCGAAATCATGGAAAACAGTAAAATGTAGTTAAATAATCAAGAAGTGATGAGTTTTAGGAATATATTATTTTTGTTTTTTAGTTATAAGTTTATGTAATTTAATTATTATTATTATTTTTTGACTTTATATTTGTCTTTATTCAGAGATTATGTATGGTTTAGGGAGATGTGTACGTGTGTCAAGTTGACAAGGGGTGGACTTTACTGAGCCATGATTCTCAGTGCTTTGGCAGTCATATAATGTGATTATTTCCCTGTTGAGATTTGACATGTGATCACTCCCATAATGGGATCTGCTGTGAGTAGCCAATCAGTTAAAAGGGAGTTTCCTTGGGCTTGTGGCCTGCATTGGAATATAAGTGGATGTTCTGGTAAGGCTTGAGGATTTTTGCTCATTCTTGATCCTGCAGCTGGCTGCTATTCATCTGACCTCTGTTTCTTGGGTCTTGAGCTAGCAGTTTACCTGTGATCTTGCCTGATGATCTTGGGATTCGTCGATTTTCACAGCCTGTGAGCAAGAGCACTGCTCTCTGACCTGCCAACCTTGAGTTCACCAGCCCCTGTAGCTATGTGAATCAGGAGAAGACTTGCAGTCTTACATCTCACTTTTGGAGTTGGTTGTCTTCAGAACCTATGAGCAAGAGCCCTGCTGTCTGACCTGCTGATCTTTTGTTCAGCAGCCCCTGCGGCTACTTGAATCAGGAGAAGCCTCTAATCTGATCCATGGACTTGGAAAGATCTAGCCTCTACACCCATGTGAGCCATTTCCTCGATATAAATCTCTCTCTATATATATATTTACACACTTTACTGATTTTGCTTCTCTAGAGAACTCAGCTGAAGACATCTGTCAATTACCTTCAATAAGTGTATTAATTTTGGATACTCTACATTTAATTTCTAGAAATTCAATTTTTTTTTATAAAGAGTTTTAAGCCAGGGCAAGGCAGTTCTTTTTCCTATGTACTCATGTTTGTTATTTACGTCTTCAAATAAACTATGGTTGTAATAATTAAAAAATCTGCAGTGTAAGAGGGACTTTCTTGTCTGCGGTTTTATTGTCACTCATGGTGTTCATATTCAGGTAGTCTTGTTTTCTTGAATGTTGAGAAATCTTTGACATCTTCATGACATTGGTCTTCATAAATTTCTTATTGGTTTTCCTGAGACTTAGAATGGATGCGCCCTCTTCAAGGGAAGTTTTGCATTTGTTTCTGCCAGATGCTTGGGGCTCTCCCCTTTGTTTAGCTAAACGAAGTTCAAGTTTGGAAAGATCCAGATCCACTTAGGCCATGTTTACATGAGGTGTGAACCTATGCAATTATTGTTCTGCAGTTATGACATCCTAGAAAAGCTCTCTTTTTTTCACATATTCCTTTTCTGCAGTTCTGCAACAATTCTCAACAGCTCCACTGCAGTTCCTGTAAAGTAAGGAAAAGAGGATTTACGTCTAGATCTGATTGTTTCTTACCTGAAGGTGTAGAACCCATGAAGTCCCAGATTAATGCAAGATAATGTCCCTCAGAACTTCCCACTTGCACGAGTGAGATCTGGACCCCCACTTCTGCCCTTGTGGCCTTTGCTTGGCCCTGGATCCCAAGTTCACATGTTTGTAGTATCTTTACTTGCCTTCAGTTCAAAGCAGCTTTAGTACTGAAAATTTTCTGAGTTAGAGGAAATTTTAAACTTCCCATTCTTTCTCTTTTAAGATCATGAATATGTCTACATAGATATATCTCTAAAAATCTGTGTGTGTATTATATATATATACATCTTCTTTTATACACATGAGGAAAGAAATATAACATATTTATGTTTAAAATAGAGGATCTTCTTTAGATTGTCTTGTTGATTTTAGCTTCTGTAAGAAAATACTACTGATTTTGAAAATATATTTTCTTTTCGACTTGCATTGAATTCATTAGAAATTACAGTGTTTAAATGAATTTTTTTATCTTTTATGGTGAAATAGTAACTTTTCTGTGATGATCTTTTTAACTCTTTGTTTACCTTATGGCACTATACCAGACACTGTTCCACTGCTGTTCATAACGTTTTCCCTGGCCAATTTTTCAGAAGTAAACCACCAGGTATATTTGTCTTCCTAGTCTGTCTTAGTCTGGAAGTTCTGCTGAAAATTGTCCACCAGGAGTGACCCGACAGTATTTGAAATAATGGTGGCATGGCTTCCAGCATCACAGCAACATGAAAGCACCCACAGTACGAGAAACTGACAGACAGGAGGGAGGTACTATGCTATATAGAAGAAAAAATAAAATAGCACTAAATGGTACTACCATAAATGTTATTTTATTTTATCACTCCTGTATATGTGGCTCTTTTTTCTCAAATTTTATTAGTGTATTAGTTTCAGTGGCTGCTGTAACAAATTACCAAAACTTTGCGGCTTAAAACTGAGAAATGTCTTCTTTCACATTTCTGGAGCCTGGAATTCTAAGATCAATGTTAAAACCAAAAAAAAAAAAAACAACCAAACCCACTGCTGTTGAGTCAATTCTGACTCACAGCGACCATATTTGGAGACAGTAGAACTGCCCCATAGGGTCCAAGGTTGTAAACGTTTACGGAAGAAGACCACCACATCTTTCTCCCGTGGAGCAGCTTGTGGGTTTCAACCACCAACCTTTTGATTATGACCTGTGTTTTTAACCACTGTGCCATTAGGAAACTAATATTAACTGTTGCTGCCAAGTCAATTATTGCTCATAGTGGCCCTATTACTTGCCCAAAATCAAAGTGTGGGCATAACCATGGTTCCTCCAAAGCCTCTAGAAGAGAATCTATTCCTTGTCTCATCTGACTTGGTGGCTGCTGGCATTTTTTGGCTTGTAGTTGCATCACCAAAATTGTCAAGTCCAGTATCTTTAAATCTTTCTCTGCTCCATCTTCAGGATGCCTTTATTCCTTTGCCAAGTCAAGTCTCCTTTTTATAATACAGTACGTGTGATTACAATTTTTTAATTTTCTTTTTTTTATTGTTGTAATTAAATGAGGTTTACATTTTAAGTTAGTCTCCCATACAGAATTTTTTTTTTAACATACATTGTTATGAGACTGCAACCACTCACCCCAGTCTGCGACAGCACACTCCTCCCCTCCGCCCCTGATTCCCCATGAACATTCAACCAGCTCCTAACTCTCTCTGCCTTCCTCTCTCACCTATGGACAGGAGCCGCCCCTTTGGTCTCTTATATCTACTTGTCTAAGAGGCACATTCTTCACAAATATCACTTTATGTCCCACAGTCCAGTCCAATCGCTGTTTGAAGAGTTAGCCTCATAAATTGTTTTAGTTCTGGGGTGATGGAGAGACCAGGGGCCACGCTTTCCAGGGTGCCTCCAGTCTTAGTCAGACTATCAAGTCTGGTCTTCTTACTAGTATTTGAGTTCTGCATCCCATCGTTCTACTGCTCCATCAGGGACTCTCTGTTATATTCCTGTTAGGACATTCATTGGTGGTAGCCCGGCACCATCTAGTTCTTCTGGTCTCAGGCTGATGAAGTGTCTGGTTTATGTAGCCCATTCTGTCTCTTGGGCCAATACTTTCCTTGTGTCTTTGGTGTTCTTTGTTCTCCTTTACTCCAAGTGGTTGGGACCAATTGATGCATTTTAGATGGCCGCTTGCAAGCTTTTAAGACCCCAGACGCCACTCACCAAAGGAGGATGCAGAACATTTTCTTAATAAGGTTTGTTATAACAATTGACATAGATGTCCCCTGAAAGCATGGTCCCCAGACCCCGCTTCCCTGCTACTCTGTCTCTCAAAGTATTTGATTGTATTCAGGAAACTTCTTAGCTTTGGTTTAGTCCAGTTGTGCTGGCTTCCCCTATAGTGTGTGCTGTCCTTCCCTTCACC
>NW_004444018.1:354595-367230 GCF_000243295.1 Trichechus manatus latirostris
GTCAGGGCTCCTTTTGGGATCTACTTCTGGCCCAGTGGACTCCCGGTGCAGAGCGGGGAGGGAGGAGGTAAAAGGAAGAGAGATTTTTCCCACATCCAGTGCACAGCACAGAGGTGGAGGTAAAAGGGAGAGAGGTTTTTCCCAAATCTGGTGCAGAGCACAGAGGTAGGAGGTAAAAGGGAGAGAGGTTTTTCCCAAATGAGTTTTTTTTTTTTTTTTTTAAATTGCCACGAAAGTGTGCACGTATGTACTTATCCTAGCCTCTTGGGAGCTGCTCTTCACTGGTTCGGAGTGTCCAAGCAGAATCTCTGCTGCCAGGTCTCTCTTGATGTGGAAACTGCTTCTCGAGCGCACGCACAGCACAGCTGTTTGCCTGCTTCACCGTGGCCCGGCGTGGCTGTGTCTCTGCAGTTCCGCTGCTGCGGCTCTAGCACTCCTCACCTCTTCCAAATGGTCTTCCTCTCCAGTACAACTCAGATGGATTTCTTAACCTTGCCTTGTTCAGGGCTGCCAGATGTTCATGTAGAATCAAATCACTTGTTTTTCCAGGTCTTTGTTGTAAAAGGGACATAGGAAGTGTCTAACTTGTCTTCCATGTTGACCATGTCTCTGTAATTTAATTTTTAATAATAGAACTGTTAGACTCTGTTATGGATTGAATTGTATCACCCAAAAATATATGTTATAAATTCTAACCTCTATGTCTGTGGTTATAATCCCATTTGGGAATGTGTTGTGTTTGCTATGTCAGAGAGGCAGGATTAGTGTGTCCTCAGTCAATCTCTTTCGAGAAACATTGCTGTTATTGTTAAGTGCCGTCAAGTCTGTCCCAACTCATACTGACCCTGTGAACAACAGAACAAAACACTGCCCAGTCCTGTGCCATCTTCACAGTCATTGCTATGTTTGAGCCCATTGTTGCAGCCACTGTGTCAATCCATCAGGTCAAGGGTCTTCCTGTTTTTCGCTGACCCTCTACCTTACCAAGCATCATGTCCTTCTCCAGGGACTGCTCCTTCCTGATAACATGTCGAAAGTACATGAGACAAACTCTTGCCAACTTCACTTCTAAGGAGCAATCTGGCTGTACTTCTTCCAGGAAAGATTTGTGTGTTCTTTCGGAAGTCCAGGATATATTCAATATTCTTCGCCAATAATTCAAAGACATCAATTCTTCTTCAGTCTTCCTTATTCATTGCCCAGCTTTCGCATGCATATAAGGCAATTAAAAATATCACAGATTGGGTCAGGTACTCCTTATTCTTCCAAGTGACGTCTTTGCTTTTGAACACTTTAAAGAGGTCTTTTGCAGCACATTTGCCCAGTGCAATAATCATCTGATTTCTTGACTGATGCTTCCATGGGTATTGATTGTGGATCCAAGTAAAATGAAATCCTTGACAACATCAATCTTTTCTCCATTTATCATGACGTTGCTTATTGGTCCGGTTGTGAGGATTTTTGTTTTCTTTATATTGAGGTGTAATCCATACCGAAGGCTGTAGTCTTTGATCTTCATCGGTAAGTGCTTTAAGTCCACTTCACTTTCAGCAAGCAAGATTGAATCATCTGCATATTGCAAGTTGTTAATGAGTCTTCCACCAATCTTGATGCTATATTCTTCTTCATATAGTCCAGCTCTCAGATTATTTGCTCAGTGTACAGATTGAATAAATATGGTGAAAAGATAAAACCCCAAAGCACACCATTTTTCTTATCTTAAACCATGCAGTATCCACTTGTTCTGTTTGAACAACTGCCTCTCAGCCTATGTACAGGTTCCTCATGAGCACAATTAAGTGTTCTGGAATTCCCATTCTTTGCAGTGTTATCCATAACTTGCTATAATCCACATAGTCAAATGCCTTTGTATAGTCAATAAAACACAGGTAAATATCTTTCTGGTATTCTCTGCTTTCACCCAAAATGTGAAATCAGTAATAATATCCCTTGTTCGTGTCCTCTTCTGAATGTAGCTTGAATATCTGGCTGTTGATGTCCTGCTTCAACTGTTTTTGAAGGATCTTCAGCAACATTTTACTTGTATGTAAATTGATGATGTTGTTCGATGATTTCCACATTCTGTTGTACTACCTTTCATTTGAATGGGCACAAATATGGATTTCTCCCAGTTGGTTAGCCAGGTAGCTGAATTCCAAATTTCTTGGCAAAGATGAGTGAGTGCTTCCAGCATTGCATCCATTCGTTGAAGCATCTTATTTAGTCTTGCTTAAATTGCTGAAGATTTGTTTTTTGCCAATGCCTTCAGTGCAGCTTAGACTTCTTCCCTCAATACCATAGGTTCTTGATCATATGCTACCTCCTGAAATAGTTGAATGTCAACCAATTCTTTTTGGTACGGTGACTCTGTGTATTCTTTCTATCTGCTTTTGATGTTTCCTCCATCATTCAATATTTTGCCCATAGAATCCTTCAATATTGCAACTCGAGGCTTGAATTTTTTCTTCAGTTCTTTCAGCTTGAGAAGTACTGAGCGTGTTCTTCCCTTTTGGTTTTCTATCTCCAGGTCTTTGCACATTTCATTATAATACTTTATTTTGTCTTCTTGAGCTGCCCTTTGAAATCTTCTGTTCATCTCTTTTATTTCATCATTTCTTCCATTTGCTTTAGTTACTCGACTTTGAAGAGCAAGTTTCAGAGTCTCTTCTTAACATTCATTCTGGTCTTTTCTCTCTTTCCTGTCTTTTTAATGACCTTTTGCCTTCTTCATGTATGATGTCCTTGATGTCATTCCATAACTCGTCTGGTCTTCGGTCCTTAGTGTTCAATACATCAAATCTATTCTTGAGACGGTCTATATAAGATTAAACAAGGAAGCTAGGAGTAAAGATGGAGGAGGATTGATGCCAAGCCACATGGAGAACTCCAAGGAACCAAGAAACAGAAGCTGAACTGACAAGAACCTTCCCCCAGACATGATAGAGAAAGAAAGCCTTCCCCTAAAGCTGGCACCCTGAATTTGGACTTCTAGCCTCCTAAACCCTGAGAAAATAAATTTCTGTTTGTTAAAGCTGTTACAGCAGCAGCATATAACTAAGACAGAGATCTAAGAATTTAACAATCAGCTCTTTCAGCGTGGTACAAGCCAGCTCCAGCAAGCCACTTCTTATATCCCACCAACCATTTCTAGAATTGAAATATATGAATTCTGATTTTGAACCCCTAGTAGAGACATGTCCACTGTCCTGTTAGCAGTATGTTTTATTGGCTGACAAGTGAGTTACAAAATAATAGCCTCTTAAATATTAAGCCTTATATAGAAAGATTTTAAAACTCAAAGTACCTTAGTATGACTACATTTTAAAACAATAAATATAGTCATAAAGGTACTTCTTGTAGAAAAAGGATACTTGGCTACATCTAAAGGGTCTTTGGGGCTTGAGAAGACTTATTTTAAAAGAAGATATTGGTGAATTTAAGATAAAGAAACACGTATTTGGCATTTAAGATGCTGCTTTTACCAGATGCTTATCATATGCACTTCACCATAAAACTAGTCGCTGTTGAGTCGATTCAGACTCATGCAATCTCATGTGTGTCAGAGTAGAACTGTGCTCCATAGGCTTTTCAATGCTGATTTTTTGGAAGTATATCCTCAGCCCTTTCTTCAGAGGCACTCTGGGTGGACTCAAACCTCCATCCTTTTGGTTAGCAGCACAGCATGTTAACCGTTTGTACCACCCAGGGACTCCAGGCTTCCTTGAATCTACCCAAAAATTCTTCCACTTGTTAAACAGCATTTAAATGAAAGATTTTGTCTGAGAGAAAGAATTGGAAAGGACCCATCCTGGCTATACTGCTAGTAATATTCATAAGACAAAATATGGGCAATCTTTCTATATCATAGCTTATGATCCAGGAAAAGTGAGAGGCAGCACCTTCATTCTGAAGACTCAGATAAAGTGGTCTCCTTTGATCTACCCAGGAAAAGTGAGGGGCAGCACCTCCATTCTGAAGACTCAGATAAAGTGGTCTCCTTTGATCTACAAAGTGAACCACACTAAAATATGGTCCCAGAAAAACATAAGACAGGGAGATGCTCAAATCCTCCCAGAGTCTGGCATTCAGTCCAGCACCTGAAAAGAAATTATTCAAATACAAAAGAATTACCATGTGAATGGTGTTTCCACACAATTTCTGCATATGCTGCCTTGCATTTTTATCAAGACGACAAACATAAACCAGCGTGAGAAAGCAGGTGCCTTTTTCCCCCATATCTTTTGAACATCAGTATTTCCCAGCAGTTGACTGCATGTAATAATGGCCAGAGCATAGAAACGTTTTGATTTGGATCCAAACTCTTCACCCAGAAGCAGTTTTTTGTTGTATATTTTAAGCTTGGAGCTTTTGATCCTGATTTCATTATATGGTAGATCATTTAAATAAGAAGGGAAGGAAACTGATAGAAGGGGAGCTTCGCAAGATGTTGGAGTCTCAAAGAATATTTCACCTCAAGGGGATTTCTTTTTTGGAGCCAAATTCAGATCCCACCTACAGAGTTAAAGCCATTAATTATTAACCACAGACATATTAAAATTACAAGATATCAGATTGACAGCACATTGCAACGAGCCTTCAAATTGCGATTTCCCAACCTAATGATGATGATAAGATAGGACTGAAAGACAAATTGTTATTGCTTTCAGCTGAAAATTTCAAAGAGCTCTATCCTGATTGCTTGTTACAGAGAACTGCTATTCATTCAGCAGCACTCCTAGCAGAAATAAACTCAGGGTCTGGTGTGGTGGTAGCCGAGATGTTAATTCACAAGTCAGCAAGTAGAGGGAAGCTGCTAAGTGGCACAGTGGGTTAATGGCGCACTACAGTGTTTCACCATGGGAGACATATGGGTTGAATTCTGGCATTGTTCACAAGTGAAAATTGGTTTACTGATCTTAGCTTGGTCCCTGGTGGACAGTTGTCCTTGTCCTAGACCTCCTCAGATGTTGTCCTAATTTTCAACACAGGAGAGGATAGAGTCTAGAAGAGCAGTAGGGTTGCTTATAAGAGTGCAATTGGTTTGGCAGAGGAGGAAACGGGCCCAATATCCTCCTCTTTTTAATCCAGGTCTCTGCTTAAAAATCCATTCAGGGCAGCAAAAGAAAGAAAAACAATAAACAAGGCCAATTTCCTTTTTGATAAAAATACATCCCCAAAGAGCCAAGCAGGCTTAGCATTAATTTATTAAAAAGGGAAGCTTGTTTGCAACGGGCATTGACCTCAGTAGAGGATCATGGGACTGAAAACTTAACAACTGTATAAGAGCAGAATGGCTTAGTCACAAACATATGTTTTTGCAAGAATAGTTGTATAAGAAAAGATTATGAATAATTCTTATTATAATACTCAATCTTTTAACACCAAGAAATGTGTGGAATACTGTTTTTAATTTTATAAGATATTTGTGTATTTTAGAGGACAAATATTTCTTTCACTTTAAATAAGATTCTTTCATTTAAGAGAAAAACATTCACTTAATTTACTACTCTAGGAAGAATAATCACCAGGAACAAAAATTTAAAAAAGGTAAATAAAATAAAATAATGAGAGAAGTTTAAGAAAAACTTTTACACATATGGAACTATAGGGGAAATGTCGTTGTTGTTGTTGCCAGGTGCCGTTGAATTGGTTCTGACTAATAGCAACCCTATGTACAACGGAACAAAACACAGCCCAGTTAAGTGACATCCTCACAATCTTTGCTATATCTGAGCCCATTGTTGCAGCCACTGTGTCAATCCATCTTGTTGAGGGTCTTCTTGTTTTTCACTGACCCTCTACCTTAGCAAGCATGATGTCGTTCTCCAGGGACTGGTCCTTCCTGATAACATGTCCAAAGTACATGAGACAAAGTTCTGTCATCCTCACTTTTAAGGAGCACTCTGGCTGTATTTCTTCCAAGACAGACTTATTCGTTCTTCTAGGAGTCCATGGTATATTCAATATTCTTTACCAACACTATAATTCAAAGCCGCAATTCTTCTTTGGTCTTCCTTATTCATTGTCCAGCTTTCACATGCATATGAGGTGATTGAAAATACTATGGCTTAGGACAGGCGTACCTTAGTCCTCAAAGTGACATCTTTGCTTTTTAACACTTTAAAGAAATCTTTTGCAGCAGATTTGTCCAATGCAATATGTCATTTGATTTCTTGACTACTGCTTCTGTGGGCATTGATTGCAGATCCAAGTAAAATGAAATCCATGACGACTTCAATCTTTCTCCGTTTATCATGATGTTGCTTATTGGTTCAGTTGTGAAGACTTTTGTTTTCTTTATGTTGAGGTGTAATCCATACTGAAGGCTGTAGTCTTTGATCTTCATACTAAGTTCTTCAAGTCCTCTTCACTTTCAGCAAGCAAAGTTGTGTCATCTGCATAATGCAGGTTGTTAGTGAGTCTTCCACCATTCCTGATGCCACATTCTTCTTCATATATAGTCCAGCTTCTTGGACTATTTGCTCAGCGTATAGATTGAATAAGTATGGTGAAAGGATACAATCCTGAAACATAACCTTTTCCTGATTTTAAACCATGAAGTATCCCCTAGTCCTGTTTGAACGACTGCCTCTTTGTCTATGTACAGGTCCCACATGTTCTGGATTTCCCTTTCTTCACAATGTTATCCATAATTTGTTATGATCCACACAGTCGAATGCCTTTGCATAGTCAATAAGACACAGGTAAACATCTTTCTGGTATTTTCTGCTTTCAACCAAGATCCATCTGACGTCAGTAATGATATCCCTCCTTCCACGTCCTCTTCTGAATCCATTTGAATTTCTGGCACTTTCCTGTCGATGGACTGGTGCAACCACTTTTGAATGATCTTTAGCAAAATTTTACTGTGATATTAATGATATTGTTCGATAATTTCCAAATTCTGTTGGATTACCAAATATGGATCTCCTCCAGTTGGTTGGCCAGATAGCTATATATTCCAAATTTCTTGACATAAATGAGTGAGTACCTTCAGCTCTGCATCCATTTGTTGAAACATTTCAATTGATACTCCGTCAGTTCCTGGAGCCTTGTTTTTTGCCAATGCTTCCAGTGCTACTTGGACTTCTTCCTTCAATATCATCGGTTCTTGATCATATGCTACCTCCTGAAATGTTTGAATGTTGACCAATTCTTTTTGGTACAGTGACTCTGTGTATTCCTTCCATCTGCTTTTGATGCTTCCTGCATCATTCAATATTTTGTCCATAGAATCCTTCAGTATTGCAACTCGAAGCTTGAATTTTTTCTTCAGTTCTTTCAGCTTGAGAAATGCTGGGAGTGTTCTTCCTTTTTTGGTTTTCTAACTCCAGGTCTTTGCACATTTCATTGCAATACTTTACCTAGTCTTCTCTAGCTGCCCTTTGAAATCTTCTGTTCATCTCTTTTACTTCATAATTTCTTCCATTCACTTGAGCTGCTCTACGTTCAAGACCAAGTTTCAGAGTCTCTTCTGACAATCATTCTGGTCTTTCTTTCTTTCCTGTCTTTTTAATGACCTTTAGCTTTCATGTATGATGTCCTTGATGTCAACTGACAAATCGCCTGGTTTTCAGTCATTAGTGTTCAGTGTGTTAAATCTATTCTTGAGATGGAAAGAGGAAACAAGAGCAGGGAACTACAGAAGTAGATAATACTATTTTTTTTCTTTTCCTAAATCAGAAAATAACAAAAGCCAGCTATGCTAATAGGAACTAAAGTCTTTGAAAGACTGATGAAATGAAAGATTTAAAAAGAATGGGGAAAATATCTATGACAAGAAATGACTTAATATTTAATAAAAATTAAAAGCAAATTATACAAAAGATGTTATTGAACTTACAAATGAAAAATTAAATTAGTAAAGTAATTAGTCTTTGTGAAGTTTAGGCTATTCAGATATTTCTCAATTTCTATAATCATTGTAATTTTCTGGGATTAATACACACTATCATTAATACTGCCCTCGACCAATCATTTCTCCTCAATAATGTTTTTTTTTTTCTTAATTTTGAACTGATTTGGAGAATGGTTTATATTCAATAGTAAAAGAAGATAAGAAATAGACAAACACTATCTACAGAAGAATCAAGCAGAAGATGAGAGATTTATAAACATCATTTTAAAGTAAAAAATGGAACAAAATTTCAAATGTAAAGGTATTTGAAAATATAAGTCACTTTTTTCCAGTAGTAATGATAACTAAAGATGATAGATACATCCAGTCCCCATTTTTCTTTTCTTTTGGTTTGGGCCAATCCTCCCTAAAAACAGTCTGCTTCATGAAGCAAATTTCATCCATTATTCAGTTCCAACAGACTCACTCATTCATTTGTCCCCCAGTTTGTTCTCCCATTCCTATATCCACAGCAAGTTTTCACAGTCTTGTTCTCAAACTCATCCTACTCCCTCTTTAGATTGATAGAATATTGAAACTCTTTATGAAATTGAAATGCAACACAAAGCAGACTCATGGTTCTCTACTATTAAGCTGACAGTGACAGATTTTAAAAGACAAGTGACTGAATTTTGATTTTTAAATACTCATTTTTTATTATTTTAAAATTATGATATGTTCCAAGTGCAAATTTGGTTTCTTTTAAATAAATTGTGACAAATTTGAAATTAAAAAAAAAACAAAACAAAACCTTCAAGACCTTTTCTACATGGAGCAAAGATAAAAGCAGTTTTTATTTAATTTTAGGGAAATAACAAGCTTAACTAGGAACATTTATGCATCAAAGTAGTTGGACTATTAATTTGACCTAAATATACCCAAAATTGAAACCCTCTTGCTCAGTGAGAACTTAAGAACCTATAGCTCCATATTGGTGGAACTTTTGTCCATCTGCACTCCTTTGGTGCAAGAGATTCTGAGTAGAAGGTAATCATGTGTAATTTTGTAGGAATTAAAGAATATTTGAAGACCTATGCCTATCCCTTTTCTGTGTTTGTGTGAACTATTAATGTTGAAAAACTGAGTGAGAGCTGGCACATTATTTTGTGCCTCCCAATGTTTTGATACCTGATTCAGAACCATCTGGTCAATTGCATCTAAAATACAGGAATGTCATCTTTTCATAAGATGCTCAGATTTTGAGATAGACAGGGAGCTATCCCTGCTGCTCTCAAATTTTAATGCCTCTCTTTCAATAATTATTTGTAAGCTTCAACTGTGTATTTCCCCACAAGAAGTGATGAAAGGAAATAAGGGAAGAAGGGAGGGAGAAAGGAGGGACTAAGGAAGGTAAGGAAGTAAGGGAGAGAAAGTAACAAGAACAGAAGGAATAGAGAAAGGAAGAAACTCACGGGGGAAAGGGTGTCTACTGGTGGCATGATACATTTTGGGAGATATATCCACAAGTATATAGCTGGGGATAGTAGACAGTAGTCTGAACCAAAGTTCCCTGGATAGTGTAAATGGTTAATATACTGAAAGGTTGTTGGTTCAAGTCCACCTAGAGGAGCCTTGGAAGAAAGGCTTGGTGATCTACTTCCAAAAAATCAGCCATTAAAAACCCTATGGAATACAATTCTACACTGAAACATATGGGGTCACCACGATTCAGAGTCGACTTGATGGCAATTTTTTTTTTCTTTTCTTTTTTTTTAGTCTGAGCCAAAGGTAGCCTATGATCTTAAGAATGGGCAAACATCTGCTCTGGATGAATCTCTTCATTTAAGAATTTGTTGTCAAAAACACCAATACAAACAATGGAAGGAGCTATAAAATTACTCCAGGGCAAGGAAACACAAATATTTCTGAAATAATTTTCTAAAGCCAAGTTACCAACCAACGTACTGTGGCACACAGAAATACTGCAAATAGTTTACAAATTTGTTGAGATTTAGTCATTTCAGCTCTCAGGGTAGCCAGGAAGAACCTGAGGGAGATGGAACCCATGGAGCAGTCCTAGCAGTTTATCCTAGGATGCATCCAAATGTTATCCTTTTCTACATGTGTGTAGAACAATGACAGAAAGTAGCACAGCTTGACCAAGGCAAAGTCATGGAAGCTTCCTAGACACATTCAAACTCCCTGAAGGACCAAATTACTGGGCTGAGGGGTGGGGACCATGGTCTCAAGGGACATCTAGGTCAATTGGAATAACATAGCTCATAAAGAAAATGTTTTACATCCTATTTTGGTGAGTAGTGTCTGGGGTCTTAAAGGCTTGTGAGAGGCCACCTAAGATACATCGATTGGTCTCATCATATTCAGAGCAGGGGAGAAAAAAGAAAACCAAAGACTCTAGGAAAATATTAGTAAAAAGGCAAACGGACTACATGAATGACAGCCTCCACTAGTCTGACACCAGAAGAACTAGACGGTGACTGGCTACCACCACCAACCGCTCTGACAGGGATCACAATAGAGGGTTCCAGACAGACCAAGAGAAAAACGTAGAATGAAGTTCAAACTCACACAAAAAGAAGAGACTTACTGCTCTGAGAGATTGTAGGAACCCCTGAGATATGCCCTCAGACATCTGCTAACTCAGAACTGAAGCCATTCCCAACATCCACCTTTCAGCCAAAGATTAGACAGGCCTATAAAACAAACAAAACGTATGAGGAACGTGCTTTCTTAGTTAAATCAAGTATAAAAGACCAAGTGGGCAACACCTGCCCAAAAGCAAAGACAAGGCAGGAAAGGCTGTAAACATGGACAAATGGACATGGGGAACCCACGTGTAAAGGGAAAGGAGGAGAGTTCTGACACATTGCAGGGACTGCAACCAATGTCACGAAATAATCTGTGTATAAATTTTTGAATGACAAACTAATTTGCACTGTAAACTTTCATTTAAAACACAATAAAAATTTTTAAAAAGATGTGTTTTCAAAGGTCAAGATTTAATAAAATTAATTTATGTTGCTTCATCAAGGAAAAGAAAGTATAAGAAAATTATTCAGAGGAGGCAGGGCTAAGATGGTGGAGTAGTCAGAGGCTTCCAGTGGACACTCTTACAACCAAGACTCAAAAAAACAAGTGATTTGATTATATATGGCAATCTGGGAGCCCTGAACATCAAAGGCAGAGTTGAGGAACCGTACTGAGTGGCAGGGGGAGAGATAGACAGCTCAGAAGCAGCGAGGAGTTGCCAGACCTGACCTGGCAAGAGCCTGAGCCCTGCAGGCCTGAGCAGCTCGTGGGTGAGCAGTGAGGCAGGCAAGCAGCCATGCTCCATAGGTGCTTTTTCTGCACCAGGAGAGACCCAGTACCAGAGAGACTACACGGCCACCCAGAACCAGTTAAATGCAGCCCTTGATCTGGCAAAGGTAAGTAATTGTGTATGGCCTACCGCGCGGATCAAAAACATCCCCATCGGGGAAAAACACCTCTCCCATTTACCTCCCCACTCCCTGCTCTGCACTGGATCCCAGACTGGCTTCAGCAGCTACCAAATCCCTTGGGCCAGCGGTAGGATCTGTCAAGTGCCCCGAGCCATTCTCCCGGCCTTGGAGAGTGAACAAATTAACAAACGGGGGAAAAAATAAACTGCGGCTTCCCTAAGCCAGGAACCCAGGGTAGGCACAGCCCCTTTGCCTAGGCACAGGCATACAGGATCCAAGGACTTTGAGTGCCTTTCCCCCTGCATAGACTTGTGTGAGCACATCTCAACGGGGTAGGCCCTCGTTACTGCAGTACAACAGGGTATATACCAGAACTCTAACTTCAACTGTTTCCGCTGCGAAGTGACAGGTTCTTGACATTTAACACTGCTCTGCCCATTAAGCAGGGTCTTCACCTACCCACGTCAGGGGCCTGAGGACTGGTGGCTCCACCCATACCAACTAGCCACCTGAGATGGGGCCTATGAATAAGAGGTGCCCCCCAGTCCTTACAGCCAACAGCATTAGGTGCTCATAGTCTGGCTGCAAAACCTACCCACCTACATGCTCTAGGGAACATGGACATGCCACCTTCCTCCTGGACACTTGGGGGCAGCCGTCAGCCCCCTACCTTGCTCAGAGTGTGTCCACCTGTTGCAGCCAGATGCCTGTACCTATACCAATCACCCATGCCTGTCAAGGACTGTAAGTGAGAGCCCACACCACACACTTGGTGGTTATCTACCTGGGTACCTGAGCTGAATACATTCTGGAGGACTGGGTGGACTACTGAGCTCACACGTCTAGTAACAGATCTAACCACCTGGTAACAGGACATTAGAGCTTCAAAGGTGCCAATAATCAAACTAGCTGTTATGAGCAGCCTATTTGGGCATATCACAACAAAACAAGAAGCTAGGACATGGTAAGCAAACATAAAATAAATAAATATAATAACTTACTGATGGCTTGGATACAACAGTCAATATCAAATCACATAAAGAGGCAATCCATGACAGCTTAGCAAGCTCCCAAAATAAAGGTTCTAGAAATTTTCCAGAGGAGGAAAATTTCTTGGAATTACCAGAGGCAGACTACGAAAGATTAATACACAGAACTCTTCAAGATATTAGGAATGAAATTAACCAAAATGCAGAACATTCAATAGAGGAACTTAAAAAGGTTAGAGAAGAGCATAATGACAAATCTAATAAGCTGCAAGAATCCATAGAGAAACAGCAATCAGAAATCCAGAAGATTAACAATAAAATTTCAGAATTAGACAACTCAATAGAAAG
>NW_004444018.1:372349-373369 GCF_000243295.1 Trichechus manatus latirostris
AAAAAAAAAAAAAAAGAATGCCACCCAGCCACTTCATGCTCATCATGTCACTGGATCAGCTGGCAAAGAAGTGAGTTACTGTCTGGTGTGACCGATACTGATTACCAAGGGGAAATTGAATTGATATTACATAACGGAAGTGAAAAAGAGTATGTCTGGAATGCAGGAAATCCCTTAGGAAGTCTCTTTGTACTACAATTCCTTGTGATTGAAGTCAATGGAAAACTACAGCAACCCAATTCTGACATGACTACTAATGGCCCAGGCCCTTCAGGAATGAAGGGTTGGGTCACCCCTCCATGCAAAGAACCATGACCAGCTGAAGCGCTTGCTGAGGACAAAGGGAATATGCAATTGGTGGTGGAAGAAGGTAGTTCTAATAAAAGTTACGACCATGTGACCAGTTGCAGAGACAAGGACTGTAACTGTTTTGAGTATTCCTTCCTCGTATATGTATAGCAAATATTTTTTATTTTCTTCACTTACAAATGTAAGATGTAAACAGGGCTAGTACATTTTCAGTTGTATGTGTGTTAGTCGTGTCACGTTAGGCACACACATGATATAATTACCTTTATTTAGAGATTGTGTAAGGTTTAAGGAGATGTATACAAGTACCAAGCTGACAAGGGGTGGACTGCAATGGTTAAGGTTGTGTGCCAACTTAGCTGGGCTATGATTCTCAGTGGTTTGGCTGTTATGTAATGATGCAGTTTGGCAGTTATGTAATGATGTAGTTATCTTCCATTTTGTGATATAATGTAATGACCTCCATGATATGATTTGATGTGATCAGATCAGTTGTAAGGGGATTTTCCTCAGTCTGCATCCAATATATTCTGGCAAAAAAAAAAAAAGAAAATTATTCACTATCCTCAGTAGTAACCAAAATGGTAGGGCTGCTATGGAAAAGAAGCAGAAACTCTTTTTTTTTTTTAATATTTTATTGTACTTCAGGTGAAGGCTTACAGAACAGATAGTTTCTCATGTAACAGTAACACACATGCTGTTTTATGACAT
>NW_004444018.1:375363-392493 GCF_000243295.1 Trichechus manatus latirostris
CTTTATAGTTTTAGGCTTTATATTCAGGTCTTTGATCCATTTTGAAGTCGTTTTTGTATACGGTGTGAGGTATGGGTCCTGTTTCATGAAGCAGAAACTCTTGATATTTTTTTTTTAAATATTTACATTTATATGATCTTGATTGCAAATATGAGGTTTCTAGATCAAGGCAGATTGTTATTACTTATGGCAGTAACTGCCTCACTTCCCCATGTCTTCATTTCTTTCTTCTTTCTGGGGTGATTGTGTAAGAGCCATCGGGACAGGTCAGAGTGGACAAGGGTCATACAATAGGAAAACAAAACAAAACCCGTTGTTGTCGGGTTGATTCCAACTCATAGTGGCCCTATAGGACAGAGTAGAACTACTCCATGGGGTTTCCATGGAGCAGCTGGTGGATTGAGCTGCCAGCCTTTTGGTTAACAGCCATAGCTCTTAACTACTGTGCCGCCAGGGCTCCATACAATAGGAAAGGACCTTGAAATTAACAATCTTGGGATAATATACACACTGTCCAACTGACACTCTTATCCCTCTGGGAAGGGGAGAGGAGAGTGAAAGAGGGAGGAGAGGGGAAGAAGTGAGGGACAGAGAACAAACAAGGTTATAGTAAGAGGAAATCTCTGGGTGGTGCAAACAGTTAATGCTCTTGACTGCTAAATGAAAGGTTGGAGGTTTGAGTCCACTTATAGCACCTTGGAAAAAAGGTCTGGTGATTTACTTCCAAAAAATCAGCCATTGAAAACTCTGGAACACAGATCTACTCTGACACTCATGGGGTCGCCATGAGTCAGAGTCCACTTGACAGCAGCTGTTTTTTATGGCTGGAGAGTGTTATTTTATTGTTATTGTTTCATTAAATAACACTGCAGAGTTGTAGCAGTTTCAGGTGATAACATATGTGTGACAATGGTATTGAGTGGCTAAAGCAGAGAGCAGGTGGAGATCACTAGGGATTAGTAATTCAAAGATCTTTTACTTCACCAAGAATAATGGCTAGGTTAGGAGGAGTAAAAAAGATAATAATAGGGATACTAAAACTTTTAGTGAATGAGTGATGATAAGGGAAGATTGTGACCCACAAAACTATTATTTTTTTTTAACGTATGAAGACATCAAATAAAGCACAGTTCATCTAAGGGAAAAAAAAGAGTGAAAAGAACATAGCAAAATAAAAATATATACTGAAAGAGAAGAAAATAACTATTTTTCACTGGGTGGCATTTTCCTATACTTTATATAATGAATATTTTTCTATCATAAGAATAAAAATAAGTAAAATGAGAGAAGAAAAAAAAATTCGAAAAACAAAATAAAAGTGAAACATTGGTATGCAGTTACTTCATATAGCCCATGAACAGGAACCTGAGTAGTCCTTGCATTTAAGATTATTGTTTGGGATCACTGAAAAGTTTGATGCCAACTAGCTTAGTAGAATTGACATAATAAATGACTTGCAATCTAAAAAAATAAAAATGCAGTAAACAAAACAAAACAGAATACTGAGAAGAAAAGTATGCCATATTTCTGAGAGGTCGAACATGTTATAAAATTATCTCTAACCATACAATTAAGACTAAAATCTTGAGATTTATGAAATACATTGTATTTAAGTGGTAGTTATACCATCTATTCCAACATTACTCTTTGGTGGATTTCTAATGATCATTCTGATTATCTTGAATGTGTAGTTAAGATGAAGCCTTCAAGGTCATGGAAGCTCCATAGACACATACAAACTCCCTGAGGGACCAAATTACTGAGCTGAGGACTGTGGGGACCATTGTCTCAGGGAACATCTAGCTCAACTGGCATAATATAGTTTATAAAGAAAATGTTCTACATTCTACTTTGGTGAGTAGCATCTGGGGTCTTAAAAGCTTGTGAGTTGCTGTCTAAGATGCTCCACTGGTCTCACCCTGTCTGGAGCAAGGGAGAATGAAGAATACCAAAGACACAAGGGAAAGATTAGTCCAAAGGACTAATGGACCACAAGTACCACAAACTCCACCCAACTGAGTCCAGCACAAGAGATGGTGCCTGGCTACCACCACTGACTACTCTGACAGGGATCACAACAGAGGGTCCCAGACAGAGCTGGAGAAAAATATAGAACAAAACTCTAACTCACCAAAACAAAAAGACCAGACTTACTGGTCTGATAGAGACTGGAGTAACCCTGGGAGTATGGCCCCCAGACACCCTTTTAGCTCAGTAATGAAGTCACTCCTGAAGTTGACCCTTCAGCCTAAGATTAGACAGGTCCATAAAATAAAATGAGACTAAATGGACACACTGGCCCAGGGGCAATGACGAGAAGGTAGGAGGGGACAGTAAAGCTGGTAATAGGGAACCCGATGTCAAGAAGGGGGGAGTGTTGACATGTCATAGGGTTGGCAACCAATGTCACAAAACAATATGTGTACCAATTGTTTAATGAGAAGCTAGTTTGTTCTATAAACCATCTAAAGTACAATTTAAAAAAAAAAAGAAGAGAAAAAAAAGATGAAGCTTTCCACTGAGGTCCTTCAATTCTACTAATATTTCCCATTTATTGCTTCCTCTTCAAGCGCCACCTAATATAAGAATAATTACCATGTGGCCCAAAGAATAAGGAGTAAGTTTTCTAGCATTATCCATATTACATTGATTCTTGAATGTATCCTCTATCATCTCTGCCTCTCTATCCTTATCAATTCCTATGCAGGATGCAAAGGAAGTATTCTTATGCTACAGATTAGAAGATACAGAGTGAGGATTAAAAAGTATACCAATTTGAGTCCTTTGTAATGAAGCTCAGAAATGTATTGACGTCAAGTGGTAATAACTGATAGTCATATCACTTATATTCAGAAGGTTTCCAGAATAATGCCTCTGCATATAATTTTTGCAATAGTTAGCAAAGATGGCCCCATATGCCAAAGTCTTCTGTATACTATCAATCATCAACAAATACATGTTTCATAATATTTCCTTTTTTTTTCCTAAAAACTTTTCCAAAATTGTCAATTTGCCAAAAGTTCAACAACAATCTTGGAAGCCCTATTACGAGCAAGTAGCATATTTTCTTCACAGACGTAATCTTCCACTCACCTTAGCAAAGTGGAAAATGAAAGCCTTTTGGGAAGGTATTTTGGAGTGGATTTCAAAAGCACACCTACCATTAGACTAGCCCAACCAGACAAAGATGTTGACTGAAACTTTCTCCAAGGAACTGAAGCTTGTACAGACCCAGACATTGCTTAATTTCACCCTAAAGCAAGCAATGTACGTACATTTTGCTATAAAATTAAGAGGGAAAAATAAAAAGTTTCAGCAACTATTTATACAAGATTCCTTTGAATAAGTTTTAGAGACTGAGTTTAAAGGATTTTGTGAATATCGTTGTGGAGAATACAATCCAACAGTGAATAAACATAGTTGCCATTGATAAAAATGACACCTTCAATGATTAAAAGGAAATTTCTTTGATTTTCTCTTTTGAAAGTCACTCTTTGATCACAAATTTCTTAAACTCAGGTGAGATAAATATATTCCCATGATGATATCAGTAATTATATTTAATGCTTACCCATTGCCATCAAATCAATTCTGACTCATTGTGACCCTGTAAGGACAGAGTAGAACTGTCACATAGGGTTTCCAAGGCTGTATATCCTTATGGAAGCACGCTGCCACATCTTTCTCCTACAGAGCAGCCGGTGGGTTTGAACCACAGACATTTCAGTTAGCACCTGAGCACTTTAACCACTGTGCCATCAGGGCTCCTCTAAAGAACTGTGTTGGCTGGGGATCAAATTGGGGTCAGCGACTTAGAAGGTAGCTATGATCACCACTATACCACCAACATTAGCTGGCAGTGGCCTTATTTAGTGCTTAGGATCTATCAACTTCTTGCTGTTCATGAGGAGAAAATGTGTATCCAGAATTTGACCTTGACTAAACTCATCAATAGAAGATTGCCCATAATATCATTGCTGTCGTTAGCTGCTGTCAAGTAATTGCACGTGGTGACCCCACGTGTGCAGAGTAGAACTGCTCCATGAGTTTTCAAGGCTGTGACATTTTGGAAGAGATCATCAGGCCTATCTTCCAAAGCACCTCTGAGTGAATTAGAACTGCCAACCATTCGGCTAGTAGTATACTGCTTAACCATTTGCACTTCTCAGGGACTCATAATATCAATAAAGAGCTCTAAATAATCATAACTCAACAGATAACTTTTTAATCAAATACATTCAGTTTATGATATTTGCTGCTCCTGGAAAGTTACAATGTTTCTTGGAGAACTTACTTTCTAATATTATAAATGTAAATTTACTTGAGAGAAGATGGAGGGAATACACAGAGTTATTACACCAAAAAGAATAGGTCAACATTCAACCATTTCAGAAGGTAGCATATGATCAGGAACCAATGGTACTGAAGGAAGAAGTCCAAGATGCACTGAAGGCATTGTCGAAAAACAAGGCTTCAGGAATTGACGGAATATCAATTGAGATGTTTCAACAAACGGAGGCAGCACTGGAAGTGCTCACTTGTCTATGCCAAGAAATTTAGAAGACAGCTACCTGGCCAACCGACTGGAAGAGATCCATATTTATGCCTATTCCCAAAAAAGGTGATCCAACA
Organism: Trichechus manatus latirostris; assembly: GCF_000243295.1. NCBI lineage: Eukaryota > Metazoa > Chordata > Mammalia > Sirenia > Trichechidae > Trichechus > Trichechus manatus. The sequence goes on from NW_004444018.1 coordinate 379,996, forward strand.
GAATGCGGAAATTATCGAACAATATCATCAATATTCTGAGCAAGTAAAATTTTGCTGAAGATCATTCAAAAGTGGCTGCAGCAGTATATCAACAGGGAACTGCCAGAAATTCAGGCCAGATTCAGAAGACATGGAATCAGGGATATCATTGCTGATGTCAGATGGATCTTTTCTGAAAGCAGAAAATACCAGAAAGATGCTTACCTGTGTTTTATCGACTATGCAAAGGCATTCAGCTGTGTGGATCATAACAAGTTATGGATAACACTGCAAAGAATGGGAATTCCAGAACACTTAATTGTGCTCACAAGGAACTTGTACATAGATCAAGAGGCAGTTGTTTGGACAGAACAAGGGGATACTGCGTGGCTTAAAGTCAAGAAAAGTGTACGTCAGGTTTGTATCCTTTCACCATAACTATTCAATCTGTATGCTGAGCAAATAACGCAAGAAGCTAGACTATATGAGGAAGAACGGGGCATCAGGATTGGAGAAAGACTCATTAACAAGCTGCGTTATGCAGATGACGCAACCTTGCTTGCTGAAAGTGAAGGGGACTTGAAGTACTTACTAATGAAGATCAAAGACTACAGCCTTCAGTATGGATTATACCTCAACATAAAGAAAACAAAAATTCTCACGACTGGACCAATAAGCAACATCATGACAAATGGAGAAAAGATTGAAGTTATAAAGGATTTCATTTTACTTGGATCCACAATCAACACCTATGGAAGCAGCAGTCAAGAAATCAAAAGCCACATTGCATTGGGCAAATCTGCTGCAAAAGACTTCTTTAAAGTGTTGAAAAGCAAAGACGTCACCTTGAAGACTAAGGTGCGCCTGACCTAAGCCATGGTATTTTCAACTGCATCATATGCATGTGAAAGCTGAACAATAAATAAGGAAGATCGAAGAAGAATTAACGCTTTTGAATTATGGCGATGGCGAAGAATATTGAATATCCCATAGACTGCCAAAAGAACAAACAAATCTGTCTTGGAAGAAGTACAACCAGAATGCTCCTTAGAAACAAGGATGGTGAGACTATGTCTTACATACTTTGCACATGTTGTCAGGAGGGATCAGTCCCTGGAAAAGGACATCATGCTTGGTAAAGTAGAGGGTCAGCGAAAAAGGAAGACCTTCAAGGAGATGGATAGACACAGTAGCTGTGGCAATGGGCTCAAGCATAACAACAATTGTGGGCATGGTGCAGGACTGGGCAGTGTTTCGTCCTGTTGTACATAGGATCATTATGAGCCGGAACCGACTCGACGGCACCTAACAACAACAACAGCAGACATAATTTTGGGTATCAGTTTAATGCAGCTAAGAGAGAATAAATCTGTTAGAAGGCATTTTATGTCCAGAGAATGAATTCTGCTGTAAGCAACCTTTCTAAAAATATTTTGACATTTTATTTCACCATTATTTGCATCATACTATTTCCAGATATTATGATTTGTGACAATAAAGCTAAGGTTACCTCAACTTATTTTAAGAAACTTGTATGATGTGAATCTTTTACTTCAGAACTTTCAGGAAGGTCAGGCTAAAAAAGATAGTACCTCACATTGATAATGTTTTGAAACTGATAAATGCAGTATCAGGATTTTCCAAATATCTCAGAAGTTAAGTCCTGTAAAATATAAACCAAGTCCTGCTCTCAACCACCTCTATTTAGTTTTAATGGAATAACTTTAAAACAAGATATTTCTAGTTGCAGCTTCATTTGCCTCACTTGCTGTTTGTATATCACACATTGAATATCACATTTTTGTCTCTCAAGACAATCATTGCAAGACTAATCTTTACTTAATCTACCTACCAACCAAGGTATTATACAAGGGCCAGAGTAAGTGGGTGGTTGATAAAGTCTCCTCAGGCTCATAAACAATGAAGGGTTTCTTCAGGGTGATGTGACAACCATAGAACATTGAGAAGCACATTTTATGGTACCAATTAGGTATGATTATCAATAATATACTAGAGAAGTCACCTGAATCACTATATAATAGAAACAGTAATTCCTCCTTATCCAACATAACTAGTGACGTGGAACCACTTGTCATCTTTATACTCACTAAAATTATAAATATGTGCTTTAAAAATGGTACATTAAGGACATATCAGCTAAGACCAAAAAACCAAAACCCGTTGCCATCGAGTCGATTCTAACTCACAGAGACCCTATAGGACAGAGTTGAACTGTCCCATAGGGTTTCGAGAAGCTGCTGTTGGATTCAAACTGCCAACCTTTCGGTTAGCAGCCGTAGCTCTTAACCATTGCACCACTAGGGCTAAGATGCAGTACCCCTAATCTTGGAACCTCTCTCTTCCAGTCACGGTCTTTGTAGAAAGAGTTGCACTTCCACCTACCAGTGGAGACTCTTATACATTTCTTTACCACCAAAGACCATGATTTTCCCATTGCTTTTTGCAGATAAAAGCCACATACCATTCCTATTGGATGAACCTCTTTGTTATACCATCTGAAGGGTTTTGAAAAAAACAATGTCATATTCATTTAAAGACAGAAAAAGAAACATAGCATTACTGATTCAACTGTAATAGCTATTTCTAAGGCAGAATTAAAATAGCATAATTTCAGCAATTTACTTTTTTACACTAATACCATAGTTCATTATTTTATACATCGTGGCACTTTAGAACATCTCATATGCTTTTAATCTATCACTTACTGGTTGGCAATTACTACTTCATCTTCGATCTTTATGCTCTTAAGAATTGAACTCATAAAACAAAGTTGTTCTTATCACTGTGTAAAACCCACAGGAAAAAAAATCCTCTCTCTTTATCAGGTCCCACTTGTGAACATTTTTACATTTGTTGTACTTATTATGCTTTAACAAATTTTAAAATTAAGGTGGATTTGCGTGCTCTTTTTTTGGGAAAGGGGTCGAAATTAAGAAATTATTCTCACTGCACTAAATGGGGAAAGTACCTTAAAGGGATTACCAGGAAATTGAGGCAATTGTCCATGTTGCAAAATAAAGGTTAAAGAGTGTCTGAACTAAAGCTATGGCACTTGGGATTCATACCCAGATGATATCTAGTGACACTGCATTAAGCCTGCCTGGCTGCCTGAGGGGCCAATTCCTGTGAGAAGAATCAAGGGACATAACAAAAAGCAGAAGCCATGTCATCTGGAAAAGCCTTTGGATTAGGGTTAGATTAGGGTTAAGGTTAGCCATCTGAGAAGCCCTCATATGCCAAGTCAGTGGGAGCTCAAACAAAGTTGGTTAGAAGGGAGGAGGAAACCGGGAGTCAGAAGACAATGACCAGTGAAATAGGCATCAACGCTTAAAAACTGTGACAGATTAAAGAGCATTGAATACTGAAAAAGTTAAAGCAAGATCATCAGAGTCTTAGTAAATGTAAGCTAGTCATCAGTAAAAGTAGAGTGCTTTTAAGACACATATAATGACTGTTAACTTTCGGCAAAGTGTTGTTTTTCACTTACACACTTCCCTCTGGATTGAATAGAGTCTTGAAAGGGCCAATGTCCACTGGGAAATTGTTATAGATACTATACACATTAATCTCATGTTAAGATTATGTAAGGAGAGAACGCTGGTAACAAGAGAGATTTGGGCCAAATAATTAACTATTGTAATATAATTTTTTGAACATTTTGTTGTGTTTTAGGTGAAAGTTTACACAGCAAATTAGTTTCCCATTCAGCAATTCAGACACAAATTATTCTGTGACATTGGTTGATATCCCCACAATGTGTCAGCATTCTCCCATTTCCACACTGTCATCCCAGTTTCCATCCCTCTAGTTTCCCTGCCCCTCCTTGCCTTTTCATCTTTGTCTTTGGACAAATGTTTCTGTTTGGTCATGTATAGTTGATTATTCTAAGGAGCACATTCCTCACAGGTGTTATGTTTAGTTTTATAGGCCAATCTATTATTTGGCTAAAAGATGACATCTGGGAGTGGCTTCATTTCCAGGTTAAAAGGGTGTCTTAGCGTGATAGTCTCAGGGGTTCCTTCAGTCTCCATCAGTCCAGTAAGTCTGGTCTTTTTTTATGAATTTGAGTTTTGTTATACATTTTTCTCCCGTTCTAACTGAGACCTGCTATTGTGTTCCTTGTCAGAGCAGTTGATAGTGGTAGCCGGGCACCATCTAGTTCTTCTGATCTCAGGCTAGAGGAAACTGTGTTTCGTGTGGGCCTTTTGTCCTGTGGACTAATTGCTTCCTTGAGTCTTTGGTTTCCTTCATTCTCCTTTGCTCCAGATGGGAAGAAACCAATAGTTGTATCTTAGATGGCCATTCCCAAGCCTTTAAGACCCCAGACTCTACTCACCAAACTAGGATACAGAACATTATCTTTATGAACTATGTTACGCCAATTGACCTAGATGTCTCCCAAGGCTATAGTCCTTTGCTTTCAAGTCCAGTAACTCAGTCCCAAGAGGGGTTTCGATATGTCTAAGAAATTTTCTTAACTGTGCCCCCTATGTGCTCTATTATATATATATGAATATACATATAGCACATACAAATATATATACACAAATACCTACAACTATAGCTATGTATGCACATGCATGTACTCCCAGACACTCTCCCACACCTATATAGCATACATACCTGCCTATGTAACCACTCACAAATTTTTGGTTATTGTTACTGTTGTTGCAGAATTGTTTATGTTATAGCATTTACCATAAACCCAAAAAACACAAATCCATTGCCAATGATTTGACTCTGTCTCATAGTGACCCCATAGGACCGAGTAGAACTTCCCCATAGGGTTTCTAAGGAGCAACTGGTGGATTCAAACTGCCAATATTTTTGTTAGTAGCTGAGCTCTTAACCGCTACACTACCAGAGCTACAGAAATACAGTTGTCCTTTATTCTTGTGTACCTCTCAGTGTCTTCATTTACCTTGGTCACCTTGTGCTGACTTCCCCCACATTGTGTATTGCCTTTCCTTTCACCAGAATTAACACGTGTCTGCTACCTAGTAGTGATTCTCTCTCCCTCCCACTCCCAACCCTGATAACCATCAAATAACATTGCTTTATGTGTGAAAACCTATTCTTGACTTTTTATAAAAGTGATATCATACAACATTTGTCCTTTTGTGATTGACTTATTTCACTCAGCATAGTCTCCTTCAGGTTCCTCCATGTTATAAGATATTTCACAGACTCATCATTATTCTTTATTATGGCATAGTATTACATTATATGTATGTATCACATTTTGTCTAGCCACTCATCTTCAAAGTACGCTTAGGTTGTTTCCATCTTTTTGCTACTGTGAATAGTTTTACAATGAACATGGGTGTGCATATGTCTATTCAAGCCACTGCTCTTATTTCTCTAGGATGTATATCTAGAAGTGGGATTGCTGGATCATATGGTATTTCTATTTCTAGCTTTCTGAGGAAGCATCATATCACTTTTCTTAGTGGTTGTACCATTTTACAATTCTACCAGCAGTGTATAAGAGTTCCAATCTCCCAACAATCTCATTACCATTTGTTGTTTTCTTTTTTTTGACCACTGCCACATTTTTGCAGGAGTGAGATGGTATCTCATTGTAGTTTTGATTTGCATCTCTATAATGGTTAATAACTGCAAGAATCTCTTCATGTGTTTGTTACTGGCTTGAATGTCTTCTTTGATTTTTTATTTTATTTTTTTATTTTGCTTTAGATGAAGGTTTACAGAATGAATAGTTTCTCATTAAACAGTTGGTACACATATTGTTTTGTGACATTGGATAACAACCCCAAAACATGTTAACACTCTCCCTTCTCAACCTTGGGTTCCCTATTAACCAGCTTTCCTGTCTCCTCTTACCCTCTAGTCTTTGTTCCTGGACTGTTATGCCCCATTAGTCTCATTTCGTTTTATGGGACTGTCTAATATTTGGCTGAAGGGTGAATCTGGGGAGTGACTTCATTACAGAATGAAAAGGGTGTCCAGGGGCCATAGTCTTGGGGTTTCTCCAGTCTCTGTCAGGCCAGTACATCTGGTCCCTTTTTTGTGAGTTAGAATTTTGTTCTACATTTTTCTCTAGCTCTGTCTGGGACCCTCTGTTGTGATCCCTGTCAGAGCAGTCAGTGGCGGTAGCCGGGTACCATCTAGTTGTACTAGACTCAGTCTGCTGGATGCCGTGGTAGTTGTGGTCCATTAGTCCTTTGGACTAATCTTTCCCTTGTATCCTGTTTTCTTCATTCTCCCTTGCTCCCGAAGGGGTGAGACCAGTGGAGTATCTTAGATGGCTGCTCACAGGCTTTTAAGACCCCAGACACTACTCACCAAGGTAGAATGTAGAACATTTTCTTTATAAACTATGTTATGCCAATTGAGCTAGTTATTCCCTGAGACCATGGTCCCCACAGCCCTCAGCCCAGCAATTCGGTCCTTCAGGGAGTTTGGATGTGTCCATGGAGGTTCCATGACATTTCCTTGTACAAGTTGTGCTGGCTTCCCCAGTATTGTGTACTGTCTTATCCTTCACCAAAGCTACCACTTATCTATTGCCTATTTAGTATCTCTCCCCATCCCTCCACTCCCTCGTAACCATCAAAGATTGTTTCTTTTTGTGTGTAAACCTTTTCATGAGTTTTTACAGTAGTGGGTTCATGTAATACTTGTCCTTTTGTGATTGACTTATTTCACTCAGCATAATGTCCTCCAGTTTCATCCATGTTATGAGATGCTTCACAGACTGATCATTGTTCTTTACCGTTGCATAGTACTCCATTGTATGTATGTACCAGTTTGTTTATCCATTCACTTTTTGATGGGCATCTCGGTTGTTTCCATCTTTTTACTATTGTGAACAATGCTGCAGTGAACATGGGTGTGCATATGTCTATTCATGTGATGGCTCTTATTTCTCTAGGATATATTCCTAGGAGCGGGATTGCTGGATCGTATGGTATTTCTATTTCTAGCATTCTAAGGAAGAGTCATATCATTTTCCAAAATGATTGTATCATTTTGCCTTCCCACCAGCAGTGCATAAGAGTTTTGATCTCCCCACAGCCTCTCCAGTATTTGTTATTTCCAGATTTTTTGATTCATGCCAGTAATGCTGGGGTGAGATGGTATCTCATTGTGGTTTTGATTTGATTTCTCTAAAGGCTAGTGATTGTGAGCATTTCCTCATGTGTCTGTTGGATGCTTGAATATCTTCCTTGGTGAAGTGTCTGTTCATTTCCTTTGCCCATTTCTTAATTGGATTATTTGTCTTTCTGTTCTTGAGGTGTTGGATTTTCTTGTGGATTTTAGAGATTAGACCTTTGTCTGACCTGTAATGTCCAAAAATTTTTTTCCCAGTGTGTAGGTTCTCTTTCTACTCTTTTGGTGAAGTTTTTTGATGAGCATAAGTATATAATTTTTAGAGGATCCCAGCAATCTAGCTTATCTTCTGGAGTTTGTGTGTTGTTGGTTATGGTTTGTATCTTGTTAATGCCATGCATTAGGGCCTCTAGCATTGATTCTACTTTTTCATCTATGAACTTTATAGTTTTTGGCTTTATATTTAGGTCTTTGATTCATTTTGAATTACTTTTTTGTATATAGTGTGAGTTATGGGTCCTGTTTCATTTTTTTGCAAATGGACATCCAGTTTTGCCAGCACCATTTCTTAAAAAGACTATCTGTTACCCATTTGATAGACTTTGGGACCTTGTTAAAGATAAGATGACCGTAGGTGGATGGATTTACATCTGGGTTCTCAATTCTCTTCCACTGGTCAATGTATCTGTTGTTGTACCAGTACCAGGCTGTTTTGACTACCCTAGCTATATAGTAGTTTATGAGGTCAAGTAGTGCAAGTCCTCCTACTTTATTCTTCTTCTTCAATAGTGCTATACTTACTTGGGGCTTCTTCCCTTTCCACACGAATTTAATGAATAGTTTTTCCATCTCTTTAAGGAATGTTGTTGGTATTTGGATTGGGATAGCATTGTATTTGTAAATTGCTTTGGGTAGAATTGTCATTTTCACAACGTTGAGTCTACCTATCCATGAGCATGGTATTTTTTTCCCTTTATGTAGCTCTTTTTTGGTTTCTTGCAGTAGTGTTTTGTAGTTTTCTTTGTATAGACATTTTACATCCCTGGTTAGATTTATTCCTAAGTATTTTATTTTTTTAGGGGCTACTATAAATGGTATTGTTTTCCTGATTTCCTTTTCATCATTCTCTTTATTGGTGTATAGGCATCCAACCGATTTTTGTATGTTTATCTAGTATCCTACTACTCTGCTGAATCTTTGTATTAGTTCCAGTAGTTTTCTCATGGAGTCTTTTGGGTTTTCTATGTATAGTATCATATTATCCACAAATAGGGACAGTTTAACTTCTTCATTACCAATTTGGGTGATCAATTTCTTTTTCTTGCCTTATTGCTCTAGCTAGGACTTCCAACACAATGTTAAATAGGACTGGTGATAAAGGGCGTCCTTGTGTTCCTTTTCTCAAGGGGAATGTTTTCAGCCTCTCTCCATTAAGAATGATGTTGGCCATTGGTTTTGCATAGATGCCCTTTACTATGCAGAGAAATTTCCCTTCTATACCTATTTTCTTGAGAGTTTTTATCAGGAATGGGAGTTGGACTTTGTCGAATGCCTTTTCTGCGTCAATTGAGATGATCATGTGATTCTTTTATTTATGTGGTGGATTACATTGATTGATTTTCTAATGTTGAACAATCCTTGAATACCTGGTATGAATCTACTTGATCGTAGTGTATTATTTTTTGATATGATGCTGAATTCTATTGGCTAGAATTTTGTTGAGAATTTTTCCATCTATATCTATGAGAGATATTGATCTGAAATTTTCTTTTTTTGTGGCGTCTTTGCCTGGTGTTGGTATCAGGTTTATGCCGACTTCATATAATTAATTCAGAAGTGTCACTTCCTTTTCTATGTCCTGAAATAGTTTGAGTAGTACTGGTGTAAGGTCTTCTGTGAATGTTTTGTAGAATTCTTCAGTGAAGCCATCTGAGCCAGGGCTTTTTTTTTTTGTTTTTTTTTTAATTACCTTTTCAATCTCTTCTCTTGTTATGGGTCTGTTGAGATCTTCAACAGCATTTTGTGTTAGTTTGGGTAGGTAGTGTTTTTCTAGAAACTTTTTCATTTTCTCTAGGTTTTGAAATTTGTTGGAATATAGTTTTTCATAATACTCTGTTATGATCCTTTTTATTTCAGTTCGGTCTGTTGTAATGTCCCCCATTTCATTTCTTATTGGATTGTCTGCATCCTCTCCTGTTTTTCTTTTGTCAATTTACTTAGTCAATCTTGTTGATCCTTTCAAAGAACCAACTTTTGGTTTTGTTGATTCTACTTTTTTTATTCTCTATTTCATTTATTTCTGCTCTGATCTTCATTATTTCCTTCTTCTAGTGGCTGTGTGCTTTTTTTTGCTGTTCTCTTTCTATTTGTTTGAGTTATGTAGTTAGTGTTTTGATTTTGTCCCTTTCTTCTTTTTTTTTTTTTAAGGTATTATATTTGTTTATTTTTAATTCAAAATCAGCTTCATTACAAAAATTTTGTAGTTCAGTTACTGTAGCACAACACACACAATGTTATTGTATCATATCATATTGTATTATATCAATGTTAATTATTTTGAAATTTGCATCTCATACTTCAATTGCTAGAACACTACGGCTTGTTTGGATGCAATTATAAATTTTGAGTATACTACACACAATTCCAAGTAAACTTTTTATCTAAAGTTTTTTTTAAGTATTTTAAATTTAATTTTTAAACATTTTTACAACTTGATTGAAATATAATCCCTATACAATAAATTCACCCTTTTAAAATATACAATTTAAGATTTTTAATATATTCAGTTTTACAAGCATCATAAATCAAGTTGGTCTGAAATTCAATTATTAAATTGTAATATGAGACCATATTTATTTTATAAATATCACATGTATTGTCTCATCATTTTAATTTTTTTCTTCATGCTTTCTTTTCACTTTTATAGATAAACTTTATCTCCTAGTTGTTAGGGGAAATTTACTATCACCTCCATGAACTAATTATGGAAAACCCTGCTATACTATTTATTCAACAAAGAAGAACTACAGAAAATCTAGACTTATGAAGTAGAATAGCACAAAGATTAAAGTCATGAACTTTGGAGTCTGTCAAATCTGGGTTAATCCTAGCTTTCCTATTTCTAAAGTATATCATCTACATATATAAACTCTATTTCTGAACTATATAATCTTGAGCAAATTTTATGAATTATATAATCTCTTTGGGACTGTCTTCTCACTAGCAGAATAGAAATTATATTTTTAAACTTATTGTAAGGCTCAAGTAGCCAATGTACCTAAAACACTTTATACAGTGCCCAGAATGTGGTTAAGAGTCATAATACATTCCAGAAATGGTGCTTGGAGCTTTACACTCATTATTTATTTAGTCCTCAGAACAACCTTATATGTTAAGATACATACTATTATTACTACTACACCAACAAGAAACTGAGACTTAAAGAAGTCAAGCTATTTTAAACCCAGAAGTATTTAACTCCACTGGCTAAATTCTGTTTGTTTGTTTTTTTTTTTGTAGTTGAAGTGTAACTTACATAGTAAAATACATAAGTCTTACATGTACAGCTTAAAGAGTTTTACATACAAATAGACTCATAAAGACCACACAAAACAAAATATAAATTATTTCCATCACTCCAGAATACTCCCTTATGGACCCTTCAATCCGTGCCCTCTATCCCCCACCAAAAGTAACCACTAGTCTGAGTTTTAACAAAGAGTTTAGTTTTGCTGTTTTTGAACCTCATAAAACTGCAGTTCCACAATACACAATCTTTTGTGTCTGGCTTCTTTCATTCATCTTCTTATCTGTTAGATTTATCCCATGCTTTTATATATATGAGTAGCATATTCTTTTCAATTGCTGTGTTGCGGTCAATAGTATGATTATGCCACAGGTTAGCTATTCTACTGTCTATGGACATTTGGGTTGTCTCCATGTTTTGTCTTTTATGAATAAAGCTGGTATGAGCATTCTTGCTTATCTTTTCCAGTGGGCATATTTATTCATTTTCCTTTGGTAAAATTGTAAGAGTTAAATTAATTGGTCGTGGGTTGTTGTTATTGTTAGGTGCCATCGAGTTGGTTCCAACTCATAGCGACCCTATGTACAACAGAATGAAACACTGCCCAGTCCTGTGCCTTTCTCACAGTCATTGATATGTTTGAGCCCATTGTTGCAGCCACTATGTCGATGCATCTCATTGAGGGTCGTTCTCTTTTTTGGTGACCCTCTACTTTATCAAGCATGATGTCCTCCTCCAGGGACTGATCCCTCCTGATAACACATCCGAAGTATGTGAGATGTAGTCTCCCCATCCTAGGTTCTAAGGAGCATTCTGGTTGTACTTCTTCCAAGATGGATTTGTTTGTTCTTTTGGCAGTCCATGGTATATTCATGTTCTTCTCCAATGCCACAATTCAAAGGCATCAATTCTTCTTCGGTCTTCCTTATTATTCATTGTGCAGCTTTCAGATGCGTATGAGGCAATTGAAAACACCATGGCTTGGGTCAGGGGCACCTTAGTCTTCAAGGTAACATCTTTGCTTTTCAACACTTTAAAGAGGTCTTTTGCAGCAAAATAGCCCTATGCAATGTGTCTTTTGATTTCTTGACTGCTACTTCCATGGGTGTTGATTGTGGATCCAAATAAAGTGAAATCCTTGACAACTTCAATCTTTTCTCCGTTTATCAAGATGTTGCTTGTTGGTCCAGTGGTGAGGATTCTTGTTTTCTGTATGTTGAGGTATAATCCATACTGAAGGCTGTGGTCTTTGATCTTCATCAGTAAGTGCTTCAAGTCCTTCAGTGCTTGAATTCTTAAATACAACATTGTCATCATCATTGTCTCATCATCATCATTATTAAGTTTACTACCACTGTTGACAATTTTAGTAGGTCTATGTTGCCAATCTACTCCATGGCAACAGTTTTGTGTTTTTTTGTTTCTTTGTTTAATTGTTTATATTGCCAATGAGTTATTTCCCGTCTATTTTTCAAAATAATCCCCTAGACCATGAGAATATCATATATGTGTGTGAACTCAACACCACCGCCTCTCAGGCCTCAGTTTATTGGACCAGAGGTAGATATCAGGCTCAAACCAGGATGACTTTATTTTCTTTCAGGAATCTGGATTTGAGACTAAGAGAGAGCCATTCACTCTGTGTGGGTCTAGAAAGTGAAAACTTGGAAATGTAGGGAAGATATTATGACAAATAATTGGAGAGAAAAAGAGAGCCAAAGTGCAAGGCGAGAAGAATCAACCAGATATGCAGACAGCAGCAGATGTAAAAGATGGAGGGAAATACTTCCCGGGTTCCTGACAGTTTTCAAGTTACTCATTTAATTCTTAGAGATAGTTTCTTTTTTTTTCCTTCATTTTTCTTTTTTTTGTTGTTGTACTTCAGGTGAAGGCTTACA
>NW_004444018.1:399047-464564 GCF_000243295.1 Trichechus manatus latirostris
GCCTACTGGAACCATCCTGTCCTGTTTTTGTAAATATTTTGTTATTGTCTGCTGTCTTCGGGGCATTCAGTAGTTATTTTTCTCGTTAATTGATTGTAGATTTGTTTGTTTTGTCCCTTTTTAAATAAAAGAATTTGATTATGTCTGAGCAGGCAGACTGTGTGTTCTTTGTTGTTTGCTCATCTGTGGGCACAATACTTTTCGCCTCCTTCTTCAACTGGCAGGGTCAGTCCCTCAGATATGGTACAGCAGGGCAGGTCTAGCTGAAGAGGAGTTACTGGGATGAGTTGTTTGTGGCACTTAATACAGCCACCAGAGAGAGTCATTAATCAGTGCAGGGTAGGTTCCAGTAGGCTGTGCTTGTGCTGCTTGGTGGTGTGATGTCAAGCTCATGGTGCAGGTAGGCAGGATGCAGCAGGGAGATTGTTATGTATGGAGCTAAGATGGATATGGGAGAGAGGAGAGAAGAACAGGAGGCAAAAGTATACAAACAAACAAAAAAGGATGCTAGGGGAGCTTGCCATTGGAGTGGGGAGATGAGAGACTATGAAATGGAGAAAAACAGAAAGGGGAGGAGGAAGAAAAGAAAATAATGAATAAATAAGAATCAGAAAGGTTAAAGAACCACATATTTCCCAGGGATCCCACAAGTACAGCTATGAGGTCTGGGGAAGTTGCTCTCAAGTGTTGCAGTACACCCTGACTAGAAGGCGTAGAGGTATACAATGCCAAGTATTCAGGGAACAGATAGAGAAGGAAGATATAGAGAGATGAGAAACTGAGCAATGAAGAAAGACAAAAAGGGAAAAAGAGTAGAAAGAAAACAAAACAAATTAAAAAAAAAAAATAAATAAAGGCCCCCAAAGAAACAGAAAAAAAAAAAAACTCCAACGCAAAAAGAAATGCTCTCAGGGATCCCTCTGCACATGTGTGGAAGCCGAAGGGGAGTCTCCCTGCCACGCAGCTCAGCCTGGCCAGAAAGGGCTCCTAACTCAAGAAAAGGAAAAGAAAACAAACAAACAATTCAAAACAAACAAATGAACAAAAGCCCCGGGATCCCACCAGCGTGGCAGCCCAAACTTGGAAGCAGCTCCACACTCGAACGGAGCTCTGCAGCCCCTCAGGAAGAAGCAAAGATGGCGCACAGAGCGAGGTACTCGAGCAAAAAGACGGGGAGGTGGGGAGAGGCAAGGAAGAAATAAAAAGAAGCGGAAAAAAAGCAACACCAGCAGCCAACAAATGGCACTCAGAGAGCCACCCATTCGGGTGTGTGGAATCTAAGCAGCTGCTGTTTCCCAGTCAAGAGACCGTGGCCACGGGAAGCAGAGGAGGCCGAGTCGGGATGAAGAACGGTGGGGGGTGGGAAAGCGTATATCACCGATTACCAGTTGTTTTGTCTCCCGCTGGAAGCTCCGTGAGGTTGCTTTCTCGTACCCCCTGTTTGCTGGTCTCCAATAGGAGTCCAAGATGGAGGATCCGCACTGCATTAGCTGGTAGGGGACTTTTGCATGAATCTCTCCTTACTCTCCATTCTCTGTCTGTTTTATCACTCCATTTGGTGCTTGGCTGAGTTCTTTATCTCTTCATTTGATGTTTTAGGGTTTCAGGATTGTTGTATTCTCTGTTCGGCTTAGTTTTTCGGATCTTTGCTGTGGAGGGACAGCGTGGTGCTTCTGCCTAGAGCACCATTTTGCCGGAACTCCCCTTTCTTCTTTTTTGATGTGTGCATCTATTGGTATAAATTGACCTCTGAGGACTCCCTTTGCTGTGTCCGAAAGGTTTTGGTATGATGTGTTTTCATTCTTGTTTGATGCTGGAAGTTTTTGATTCCATCTCTGATTTTTTCTATTGCCCAGTGGTTTCTAAGCAGGGTGTTATTCAGTTTCTATGTAATTGATTTTTTTTCCCTTACTCTTCCTGTTGTTAATTTCTACCTTGAAGGCCTTGTGGTCAGAGAAGGCACTTTGTATTATCTCAATGTTTTGGATTTTGTAGAGGGTTGCTCTGTGGCCTAAGATGTGGTCTATTCTGGATAATGTTCCATGTGCATTCCAAAAGAATGTGCGGTTTTCAGCTGTTGGGTGGAGTGTTCTATATACGTCCATGAGGTTAAGTTAGCTGTGCCATTAGGTCTTCTGTATCTTTGTTGAGTTTCTTTCTAGATGTTCTGTCCTTTACTGAGAGTGGTGTGTTGAAGTCTCCTACTATTATTGTGGAACTGCCAGTTTCTCTTTTCAGTGCTATTAGTGTTGTTTTATGTATTTTGCAGCCCTGTCGTTTGGTGTGTAGAAGTTTATTATGGTTATGTTTTCATGATGGATCGACCCCTTAATCATTATATAGTGTTCTTCTTTGTCTTTTATGGTAGATTTTGTTTTAAAGTCTATTTTACCTGAGATTAGTATTGCCACTTCTGCTCTTTTTTGGTAATTGTTTGTTTGATATGTCTTTTTTCATCCTTTGATTTTTAATAAATTTACATCTTTGTTTCTAAGGTGTGTCTCTTGTAGACAGCATATTGATGGATCCTCTTTTTTTTTTGTCCACTCTGTTACTCTCTGTCTCTTTATGGGTGCATTTAGGCCATTTACATTTAGTGTAATTATTGATACGTATGAGTTTATTGTTGTCATTTTGTAGTTTTTTTGTTGGTGGTGGTGGTGCTGATGTTTTCTTTGTTCCTCTTACTATCCTGTGCTGAGAGAGGAGAGTGAAAAAGGAGCTAAAAACAAACAAACAAACAAAAAAGAGTGTTAAGGTAGCTTGCCATTGGAGTGGAGAGATGAGTGACAGAGAAATGGAGAAAAACAAAAAGAAAAAAAGAGTAAAAGAAAAATAAATAAATAAATAACAATTAGAGAATTGAAAAGTAATGCCTCCAGCAATCCCACCAATTTGACAGCGAAGACTGGGGCAGTGGCTCCCAGGCCCTGAAGTACAGCCTGGGTAGGAGGGGTAGAGGTATCACACAATGCCCAGCATTCAAAAGGCAGGAAGAGAAGGTAAGTATAGAGAGAGGAGAAACTGAGAAATGAAGAAAGACAAAAGTGGAAAAAGATAGAAAACAAAACAAAAAAGGAAAAAGAATTGCTCCCAGGGATCCCACCATGTGGTAGCACAGACTGAGGGAGTAGCTCCCAGCCTCAAGGTACAGCCCGGCTAGAGGGGGCTCCCAAGCTGAGAAAAGAAAAAGAAAACAAACAAACAAATCAAAACAAACAAATAAAAGCCCTGGGGATCCCACCAGGATTGCAGCATGGGCCGGGAAGCATTTCCACAGTCGAGCAGCATTTCACAGCCTTTCAGAAAGAAGCAAAGATGGCACATGGAGCCAGGTATTTGAGAGAAATGAGGCAGAGGTGGTGAGAGGTATGGAAGAAACCAAAAGAAGTTGAAAAAAGTAACACCAGCAACAAACTAATGGCACTCAGGGAGCCCGCTAGTGTGAGAGAGTGGAATCTAAGTGGCACAGGGCTGAAGCTTTTGCCTCCCAGCCAAGAGACTGTGGCAGCAGGAAGCAAAGGAGGCTGAGTGGGGTGAAGAACAGTACGGGTGGGAAATCGTATATCACTAGTCACCGCTTGTTCCGTCTCCTGCTGGGAGCTCCATGAATCTGCTTTCCCATACTTCCTGTTCTCCTATCTCTGACAGGAGTCCAAGATGGCAAATTCATGCTGTGTTAGGTGATAGGGGACCACTGCACATATCTCTCCTTGCTCTCTGTTCTCTATCAGTTTCTTATTCCATTCAGTGCTTGGCTGAGTTATCTCTTCATTTGATGCTTAGAATTTCAGGATTGATGTTTGTCTGTTTGACTTAGTTTTTCTGGTCTTTGTTGTGGAGAGATAGTATGGTGCTTCTGTCTATAACACCATGTTGCCAGGAAGTCTCCCTCCTTTGCCCATTTTTTGATTGGATGATTTGTCTTTTTGTTGTTTTTTTTAATGTATTTTAGAGATTAGACTCTTGTCAAATACATCTTTGCCAAAAATTTTTTCCACTCTGTAGGTTCTATTTTCACTCTTTTGGTAAAGTCTTTTGATGAGGATATATATTTAACTTTTAGGAGTTCCCAGTTATCTAGTTTATCTTCTGTTGCTTGTGCATTTTTAGTTACATTTAATAGTGCATTTATGCCGTAAATTAGGACTGTTAGTTTTATCTCTATTTTATCTTCCAGGTATTTTATAGTTTTAGATTTTATATTTAGGTCTTTGATCCACTTTGAGTTAGATTTTGTGTATGGTATGAGGTATGGATCCCGTTTCATTTTTCTGCAAATGGCTATCCAGTTATGCCAACACCATTTGTTAAAGAGACTATCTCTTCCCCATTTAACGGACTTTCGCCCTTTATTGAAGATCAGCTGTCCGTAGGTAGATGGATTTACTTCTGGGTTCTCAATTCTGTTCCATTGGTCCACGTGTCTGTCACCGTACTAGTATTAAGCTGTTTTGACTACTGTGGATGTATAGTAGGTTCTGAGATCAGGTAGTGTGAGGCCTCCTACTTTGTTATTCTTCTTCAGTAATGCGTTAGCTGTTTGGGGTCTCTTTTATTTCCATATATAGCTGGAGATTAGTTTTTCCATTTTGTTAAAGAATGTTGATGGAATTCAGATCAGGATTGCATAATAACTATAGATCACTTGGTGTGGTATTGACATTTTCACACTGTTAATTCTTCCAATCCATGAGCATGGTATGTTTTTCTACTTATGTAGGTCTCTCTTGTTTTTTAGCAGTAGTGTTTTGTAGTTTTCCTTGCATAAATCTTTTACATCTTTGGTTAGATTTATTCCTAGGTATTTTATCCTTTTGGGAGCTATTGTAAATGGTATTTCTTTTCTTTATTTCCTTTTAAGAGTTCTCCTTGTTAATGTGTTACATATTTTTTTAAAAGGCTATATTATTCCTAGTAATATGGAGCTTTGCCTACAAGTTTGGAAAATTCAACATTCATTCATACAACAGTCAACAAAAATTTGTTAGTTTACTATTTGATGAGCATTAAGTTAAATTCTGGAAAATGTGAGGATGAAACACATGACTATGTCTTCATTTATCTTACTAACAAGTGAGAGAAATAGATATTAAATAAATAGTAACACAGGTAATTATTGTATTACAAGTATAATCAATGTTATGCAAAAAAAACCCACAATCTACTTCACCTAACTTAGAATTATGAGTGTGCTGCACATTATAGTATGTGCAGATTATAGTTATACTATATGCCCATTCCCATATTTTGAGTTTTTTTAAACAAAATAATTCCTTTAATAAATCCTGTGATTCCATATAATCATACTACTATATAAGTAAGCCACCTTCTTCTTCCAAAGATGTTCTATTTCAAACAATAAATAGTATGAAGTTTAGAAATTGGTTAAAAGTCTAGAAAAACATCTTAAGAGAATATATTTCCCACTTCATTTCTCCAATAAAAAAGAATAATACTATTAATACACTTTAAGGTAGTAATGACAGTAAAAAATGTATTTTGGCAGTTTTTCGTTCAGAGGAAATTTATAGAATATGGTCTTTAGTTTATGGTTTATTATCCTTATTTGAAATGAAATATAGAAAGGTCCAACAATAAGCAGGCAGCTTGCCATTGAGCCTGAAGCATTTCAAGAATGACAAATGAAGAATGAATCATTCCCATACACACTTAAATCACAGTTTCATCTCTACTTATAGTTTTTATGGCACTTGGGATTTGTTAACAGCTCATTAAAATGATTTCAACATTCGAACCTACCATTTACAATTGTTAATATTTCATTGCCCCAAAAATGACCAGTTAGCTCAACCAAAGCTTGATTCATGTCCTACCACAAAGCATCTTTCTTCCAGCTAACTTTTGCTGGTTTGCATTATTTTAAGTGATTGACTGCTGCAATTTAGCAGTTTCAATTTTCATCTTTACTTGCCCTGATTTAGCCAATAAAGATACTTAGCTAAGGTGGTGAACTTGGCAAGAGAGCTGTCTTCTAGGATCTACATCTGGACAGCATGGAAAGATTCCAAGGATGTGTAAAATTACAAGACAGTGAAGAGCCATGGCTGTCCCTTGTCTAAGAGCAGACAGATAGGAAAACTGGGACCAAATGCAGGGCTGAATTTCAAATTAAACAATTTCAAGTCAAGCTAATGTTTGGCTTCAGTTTGAAATTCCTTAAATATAACCACTTTTCAGTTTTAAACAAGGTCTATCACTCCTCTTCTAATGACCCAAGGAAACTTGTGATTGAAGTATTGTAGGGAAATTTAGAGAAAGTCTTACAGCATTATAATTTTTTGTTTGCTTGTTTTGTCTAAAACCAAGACTGAGGAAGTAATAAATGGCAATCAAGTGTGGATGCTATTAATCATCTATATGTCAAGCAGATATCAAAATACAGTACATTTAAAAATATTAGATAGTTGATAGGAAGATTTCAGTAAGAATGGAAAGCCCTACAAACAAAACAAGCTTGAGGCTTATCTCTCTATTGTAGAAAAAAAGATATATATATATATATATATATAGATCGATAGGTATAGATACATCAGATTAGCATTGTTTATTGAATACAGTGACTAGGCTACTCATTACCTTCATATGCCTTCAGAGAGCCAAAAATGCTCCTTTATATTAAGAAATAAATTATTACCAATATTAGCAATCATTTTGATAGATGAAGAATTTAATGCACCAAAAAAAAACACATAATTTATGCAAGGTCACAAAGTTCATCAGCATTAAAAGTCAGATAAGAATCTAAGTTTGCTGATTTATAATCAAATGTTCTATTCATCTCATTAAGAGTTCTTAACCTGGAGCCAAGAGCTTCAGGGACTTTTGATCATCATCATCTTGAAATTAAATGTAATGTTATCTACATGTATGTTTTTGCCCCCCCTCAGAGAGAGGATGATATCATCAAAACGGGTCATGACACAAAACATATTAGATACTACCTTATTTGACTAACCCACTTCTGAATTAGATATCTCTAAAGAGGGATCATATTCATTTCCATAATAAAATTAAAGTTCAGCCAAAGTTTCTAAATGGTATGCTAATGTTGGAATACATTAATGTAACTTAGTAAATAACTTTGCAGAGAACAACTTAGGTTATGGCAGGCCTGAATCCTTAGTTAACATTCATATACCTTGACATTTATTCTTATTCAATTACAGAATTCACATAGGCAAATGCTACACTTAAACAGAAATGTATTTGAATTATTATTTCTGATTTATAACTTTTGATATGTAATAAAAACTTCATTCTTTGTAATAAAATTGTTCAAATGCAGAAGGCAATATTTTCCCCCACAAATGTGTAACATCAGATCATCTGTTTTTGACTGATGAGAACACAACCGAGTTTGCTTTCTTTCCCATTTTACCTTTTGACAATTTTGCACACACACACACACACACAATACTTTGATTCAGAACATAACAAAATATTAAATTCAATTTATGTAATTTTCAGAGTGGAAATGTCATAGTCTGTATTTGCATTTTCATGCTAAAAAGTTAAAGTTGAAGAAATTTAAATATTTATATTCATGTAAGCATATAGGCGATTTGAATTTGGCTCCAAGTTGAATATATTTACTGTTGCTCCACTAGAATTAAAAATGTACAGCCTTTATCTGAAATCTTATATTTCTTCACATGTGGCTGTATGAATAAGGAGCACCCAGACTGAGAACTTTGACCCAGCTATCCAATCAATTCAATAAAACTGCCTGTTTGACAATCTCTTCATGGATTTAATCAAATATTTTAGGTACGTGTTTAATATTTATGAAACCCTTGCCATGTTTTTCAAGGCAAGAAAGTCACCAGCACCCAGTTTCTCTAGGTTTGACCTATGAATTATATTTCAGGCCTTCCAAGGACTTCTCAGTCTTGGATATAATCTCAGTATCAACTGATGTACAGGTCAATCAGAGGATCTCCACGTTAGCTTAGATATCAGAGATTTCTAATATATTTCTTTTCAGAGACATAGCAAGTGTCTTGATGGCCATCATTATGAGGTTTGTTTAGTTACACAGGGAAACAGTAGAATAGGTCTCTGTATGTGTATTTATCCACAACCCGTCTGTCAGTTTGTCATACTGTGGTGGCTTGCATGCTGGTGTGATGCTGGAAACTATATCATCAGTATTTCAAATACCAGCAGAGTCATCAAGAATTTTACTCTCTTTGATGTGCAATCAATGTCCACTGAAGCAGCAGTCAGGAAATCAAATAATGTATTGCATTCGGCAAATCTGGTTCAAAAAGTGTTAAAAAGCAAAGATGTCACTTGATGACTAAGGTATACCTGACCAAAGCCATTATATTTCCAACTTCCTCATAGACTTATGAAAGCTGAACAATGAAAAAGGAAGAGAGAAAGAGAACTGACTTATTTGAATCATGGTGCTGGCAAAGAATATTGAATGGACTGCCAGAAGAACAAATAAATCTGTCTTGGAAGAAGTACAGCAAGAATCCTCCTTAGAAGCAAGAATGGTGAGACTTCATCTCACATACTTTGGACGTATTATCAGGAGGGATCAGTCCCTGGAGAAGGACATCATGTGTGGTAGAGGGTCAGAGAAAAAGAGGAGGACCCTCAACGAGATAGATTGACACAGTGGCTGCAACAATGGGCTTGAGCATAATGATTTTGAGTATGGCACAAGACCAGGCAGTGTTTTGTTCTGTTGCACATAGGGTCACTATGAGTCAGAACAGACTCGACAGCACCTGACAACAACAAGAAGCAGTTCAAACTCATAGGTGACATTTAAGTTGTTATAGGAGTATTTTATGGTCTCTGTGCTGAGAATTTGCACTTTGAATTATGCAAAAATAATTCATTACAGAATATAAGCTTTTCACATAAACATGGTAAACAGTGTGGGATTGAAGGATACAGTACAACAGATTGTTGATGCTTAAATATCATGATATCCAATAGGAACTAAGGGACCACTTTTGCTATTTAAATCTGTCCAGGTTGCCATCTTTCTTCTAGTAACCAATCTCAAAATCTGAGGATAAAATTGAGTCCTTTTTCTTCTGCCACAAAAGTCATGCACAAATTTCTTGGAATGCTTCCATAGGTCTACCACACTTAATTCTCCTTTCTATGGCACACTCTGCACTCTAAGAAGGGCTTTATTATTTCATCTTTAACTGGATCTCCAAGCTTCTAATTCTTCCCCTCATTGACACCTACACTCCATGTTTATACTCATTTTCTCCAATTAGTTGTGGGGCTAGGTGGGGTGAAGGAACTGACTACTTTGGTGGTCATAAGAAATATGGCAAATGTAATGGAAACACAGTCCCATTCCCCAGTTCCTTTCTTAACCTCTGAGCACCTTTCCCCAAAACCCTCACACTCAATTCCTCATTGTTCTATGATCTAAGAAACAAGCATAGTAATGCATGCACAAAGCCCTAAATTTCACTTTGGTTAAAAAAAGCAAAATTCCTCTTAGATCAGTACATCAGGTGAGAGTGCAAGAGTGTTAAGATGTAAAAACATTGTGATACAGTCATCATAGTATTTCGTTAAAGGTCATTAATTTTTCTATATAATTCATTTATTATTCTGTAATCCTAGAGTCTGACTTGATTTTATGTTCTAAGTAGCAAAATCTCCCATCATAACTTATTTTTATTGCTTCCTTTATATACACTGTATCCTTATATATACTAGAGACTGCTAAGGCACTATCTATACAGTTTAACTGACTTGTCTCAAGAGTTATTTTTTTTAAAGATGTTGTAACTGTTTGCTACAAATTGCATGACTTATTACAAAATATCTGAGTTATTCTTACTGCTATGAGTTGAAATTGACTCCACAGCACCTAACACCAATCCATCTTTCATCTATTTCAGAAGTAATTTAGATTTAATTGATCAAGTTTCTTTGAAAATAATGATAGAAATTTTAATAATGAGCATTATAAATTAATATGGGGATAATTTTTATTGTGCAATATTTAGACTTCTATCTATATGTGACTTCATATTTTCAAGTAAACCTTCAGGTATAACTTTTGCCATGTAAGTACTATTTTATAGTGTTATTCTTGAGTTGGCTGGCTAACATGGTTACTTCCATTTGTCTTTTAGTGATTTTAATCCATTTATTAGTTAGAAACATTTGCATTGCTTCTATTTTTTTTTTTTTTTTTCTTCATTTTTCCTTTTTGGTTTTTGTATATAGTGGTTGTGCTGGGAGAGTGTCATCTTTTTTTTTTCCTTTTTATAAGGTTTAAGACTTTATTTTCTAGTCAAGTTTTTGATGTATAATTTATATATTTACCCTTTTTAATGTATACTCCTATGAGTTTTAATAAATGCATAGAGACACGCAACCACAACCAAATCAAGATATAGCAATTCCAATGCTTCAAAAAAATTTTCATGCCCTTTTGTAGTCAACCTTTCCCCACAATCCAGCCTCTGTCTACCACTGATCTGTTTCTGTCAGATTACAGTAAATGGAATCCTTGTAGGCATATGGATATTATCACTGACAGCATTGTACTTTAGGATAGATCTTGAAACGTCTTTTACAACGATGAACATGACGCCATTCCTGTCCAATTTGTCATTCCCGGCATAGTAGATCATATCTGATTCGAAATGGCCAGTACCAGTCCATTTCAGCTCACTAATGCCTAGGATATTGATCTTTATGTGTTTCATTTCATTTTTGACAGCTTCCAATTTTTCTAGATTCATATTTCGTACCTTCCATGTTCCGTTATTAATGGATGCTTACAGCTGTTTCTTCTCATTTTGAGTCATGTCACATCAGTAAATGAAGGTCTTGAAAGCTTTGCTCCATCTACATCATTAAGGCTGACTCTACTTTGAGGAGACAGCTCTTCCCCAGTCATATTTTGAGTGCCTTCCAACTTGAGGGGCTCATTTTCTGGCACTATATCAGACAATGTTCTGCTGCTATTCATAAGGTTTCCACTGGTCAAATTTTTCAGAAGTAGACCGCCAGGTCCTTCTTCCTAGTCTGTCTCAGTCCGGAAGCTCTGCGGAAATCTGTCCACCACGGGTGACCCTGCTGCTATTATTAAGTTGGCTTTTTTTCACAGAGCGTAATGTATTCAAGATTCATCTATGTCCTTGAGTTATCAGTAGATTGTTCCTTTGTATAGATGTACTGCAGTTTGTTAACCTAGTCATACACTGAGGAACATGTGTGTATTTGTGTTGTTTCTAATTTTTGGAGATTATGAATAAACTTGCTCACAAACATTCACATATGTTTTTGTGTAAACATAAGTTTTTATTGCTCTTGGATAAATACGTAGAAGTGAATTTGCTAGATTGCATGGAAGTATATTTTTAACTGCATAAGAAACTGTCAATTTTTTTTTTTTTTACAAAATGGCTGTCATAGATTGAACTGTGTCTCCCAAAAATATCTGTCAACTTGGCTGGGTCATGATTCCCAGTATTGTATGATTTTGTAATCTGATGTGATTTCCTTATGTGTTGTAAATTCTATCACTGTGATGAGGTTATACTGATGAGGTTTACAAGATTACACAGTGTCTTGATCCAATCTCTTTTGAAATATAAAAGAGAGAAGCAAGCAGAGACACATGGGAACCTCATACCACCAAGAAAGCAGTGCTGGGAGCAGAGAGCATCCTTTGGACCTGAGGTTCCTGCACAGAGAAGCTCCCAGACCAAGGAAAGACTGATGCATCACAAGGACCTTTCTCCAGAGCCGACAGAGAAAGAAAGCCTTCTCCTGGAGCTGATCCCCTGAATTTGGACTTGTAGCCTACTGGACTGTGAGAGAATAAACTTCTCTTTGTAAAGCCATCCACTTGCGGTATTTCTGTTAGAGCAGCACTAGATGACTAAGACAATGGCTATATCATTTTGCATTCTCACATGCAATGTATGACAGTTCCAAATGCTTCACATCCTCATCAGCACGTGGCATTGTCAGTCTGATGTTGCTTTTGCTATTTTGATTTTTATTGTAGCCATTCTAGTAGGCATGTAGTGGTATCACACTGTAGTTTAATTTGCATTTCACTAACTACAAATGATGTTGAGCATCTCTTCATGTGCTTATTTTCCATCAATAGATTTCTATTGGTAAAGAGCCTGTTCAAATATTTTAGTCATTTGTTAATTGGGTGATATGTTTTCTAATTATTGAATTTTGAGGTTTTTTAAACATTCTGGAAGTAAGACCTTTATTAAGTATCTGTTTTGCCACTACTTCCTCCCAGGCCATGTCTTGACTTTTTCCTTCCTTAATAGTGTCTTTCAGAGAGCAGATTTTAATTTTGAGAAAGTCTAATTTATGATTGCTTTCTTTTGTTTATATCGAAGTAATATTTACCTAATGTAATATCACAAAAATTTGTTACCATGCTTTCTTTTACAGTTTTTATAGTTTTAGGTTTTCATTAGGTCTATGATCCATTTGTAGTTAATTTTTATAACGTGATATATGGTTTATAAGTTCCATTTTAGCATATGGATATTTGTTTCTTCATCATTCGTTGAAAATACCTTCTCTAGTGAAGTTTCCACAAATATATGTCAAAAATTAATTGACCACACATGTGCGGGCCTATTTCTAAATTGTCTATGCTCTTTTGTTCATCGACAACACATTCTCTTGCTTATGACTGCTTTGTAGTAAATCTTGCAGTCATTTACCCTGAGTCCTCCAACTTTATTCTTTTTCAATGTTGGTTTGGCTAGTCTAGATCATTTGCCTTTCAGCATAAATTTTAGAATCAGCCTGTTGATTTTTACAAAAATGCCTGAATTGGCCTTACATTTCATCAATAGATAAATTATGGGGAATTTATCATCTTAACATCTCCTAGCCTTCAAATTTAAGAATAAAGTCTACCTTTCCACTTACATAGGTTTCTTTCTTCAGTATTTTATAGCTTTCAGTATTCAGATCTTGCACATATTTTGTTAGATTTATGCTTAAGTATTTTTATCTGTTTTGGTGCTATTGTAAATGGCATGCTTAAAAAAATTAGTTCTCAGATGTACGTTGCTAGTATATAGAAAGAAAAACAATTTTTGTATATAGACTTTGTATTCTGCTAACTTGTTAAACTCACAGTTTTAGTTCTAGTAACATTTTTTTTTTTGTTTTGTAGACTATCATGTCATCTGAGAATATTGACAGTTTTATTTCTTCCTTTCCAATATATTTTTCTTTTATTTATTTTTCTTATTTATTGCATTGGCTAGCATCTCCAGTACAATGTTAAATAAATGTAATGAGAGGGGGCAATCTTGTTCCCAATTTTAAGGAGAAAGCATTCTATTTTTTACCATTAAATATGATGTAAATTGTAGATATTTTGTAGAAGACTTTTATCAGGTTGATGAAGTTTCCTTTTATTACTATATTACTACGAATTTTTATCATGAATGAATGTTGAATTATGTCAAATTTTTTCTCCATCTCTTGAGATAATTATATGCATTTACTTTTATTGATATAGTGAAATGCATTGATTTTCAAATATTCGACCAGCTTCCCATTCCCAGAAAAAGCCTCACTTGGTCATGATATATTATCTAATTTATGTATTGCTAATTTCAATTTGCTAATATTTTCTTCAGTATATTGTATGTATTTTCATGAAGGATATGTGTCTGTATTTTTCTTTTCTTACAAAGCCTTTTTATAGTATTAATTAATAGTAGAAAAATGCTGGCTTCACAAAATTTTCCCTCCTCTTCTATTTTTAGAAAAGTCTGTGTAGAATCAGTACTATTTATTCATTAAATGCTTGTTAGAATTCACCAGTGAAGCCCTCTGGATATGAAATTTTCTTATCGGAAGATTTTCAACTACAAAGTCAATTTCTTTAATAGATATAGAACTATTCAGAGAGAGTTTGGTAGTTTATATCTTTCAAATAATTTGTCTATTTCACATAAGTTGTTGAAGTTAGTGGCAAGCAGG
Organism: Trichechus manatus latirostris; assembly: GCF_000243295.1. Classification (NCBI taxonomy): domain Eukaryota; kingdom Metazoa; phylum Chordata; class Mammalia; order Sirenia; family Trichechidae; genus Trichechus; species Trichechus manatus. Next base: position 413,049 of record NW_004444018.1, read on the forward strand.
TTCTCATAATATACAATTATTGTCTTTTTAATGTCTGTAGGGTCTGTTGTTATATCCTGATTTTCACTCCTGATATTGGTAATTTACGTCTTCTCTCTTCTTGGTAAGCCTGTTGAGAGTTTTATTAATTTTATTGATTTTGGGGGAAGAAATAGTTTCTGATTTCATTACTTTTCCTTATTATTTTTCTCTTTTCAATTTTATCATGTCCACTTTTATCTTTTACTTACTACTTTCTGCTTCTTTTGGGTTTAATTTACTCTTATTTCTCTAGCTTCTTATGGTGGAAGTTTAGATTATTGATTATAAATCTTTTCTGTTTTCTAATATAATCATTTAATGCTATAAATTTCTCTCTAATCACTGTTGTACCTACACAACTCAAATTTTGATATACGTATTTTTATTTTCATTCTATCAAAAGTATTTCCAAGTTCATTTGTGACTTTCTCTTTAGCCCATGAGGTATATAAAACATATTTATTAATTTATGATCTTTAGAGATTTTCCAGCTATCTTTTTGTTGTTGAATTTTAGATTTATTAACTTATAGCCAAATATATATGATTTCAATTTCTGTAAACATTGTGAGGTATTTCTGTGTCTTACAATGTAGTCTATCTTGGTGAATATTCCATATGAACTTAACACGAATATGTATTTGTCCTAGGCTGGGTTCTCTGGAGAAGCAAAACCAGTAAAGCATATAAATATACGTAGAGAGAGATTTATATCACGGAAATGGCTCATGTGGTTTTAGAGGCTGGAACATCCCAAGTCCATGGGTCAGGATAGGGGTCTCTCCTGATTTATGTGGCAACAACAGCTGGCAAACCCAAGATCAGCAGGTCAAACAGCAGACCTCTTGCTCACAGGCTGCAAAGACTGACAAATCTCAAGATCTGCAGGCAAGACAGCAGGTAAGCTGCTAGCTCAAGCCCTAAGAACTGGAGGTCATACAAACAGGAGCCAGCTTCAGGATCCAGAGCAAGCAAAAGCTCACGAGCCTTGTCAGGAAGTCCGTCTTGTCAGGAAGTCCATTTATATTCGATGAGGACCACCCTCCCCCAAGAAACTCCCTTTCAACTGACTGTCTACTCACAGCAAATCACATCATGGAGATGATTACATTATATCAAATCTCATCACGGAAGTGAATACATCATCATAAAACTGCCAAACTACATCATAACTGCCAAACTACTGAGAATCATGGCCCAGCCAAGCTGACACACACCCTTAATGATCACAGTATTTTGCTGGCATTGTTCAGAGTGTTCTTTAAATGTCAGTTAGGCCAACGTGGTTGATAATTTTGTTAAGGTTGATAGTCATGTTAAGGACTTCCATGCCCTTACTGAATTTTTTGTTTACATTACTGATTATCAAAAGAAGAATTTTGAAGTATCTAACTGCAATTGTTGATTTGTCTATTTTTCTTTTCAGTTTGATCAATTTTGTAAAGAACCCCTCTTGTTATGTACAAACACATTTAGTATTGTTATATATTCTTAGTGATTTGACCACTTATCATTACTTAATATTCTTCTTTATTCCTGGTAATATGTCCTGTTCTAAATTCTAATTTGTATTATATTAATAGAAACACTACAGGTTTTTTTTAATTAATCTTTGCGTAATGTATCTTTCATCATATATTTAATTGTAATTTACCTTTGCTTTTACATTTAAAGTGATTTTGCTTTAGATAGTGTATAGTTGTGTCTTGCTGTTTAATGCAATTTGACAAGCTTTGTGTTTTATTTGAGTGTTTAGATAATCAAGAACATCATACATGAAGAAAGCAAATTGCCGTTAAAAAGACATGAAAGAGAGAAAAGACCAAAATGGATGTCAGAAGAGACTCTTAAACTTACTCTTGGACACAGAGTAACTAAAGTGAATGGAAAAAATGATGAAGTAAAACAGCTGAACAGAATATTTCAAAGGGTGGCTTGAGAAGACAAAGTAAAGTATCATAATGAAACATGCAAAGACCTTGAGTTAGAAAATCAAAAAGGAAGAACACTCTTGGGGTTCCTCAAGCTGAAAGAACTGAGAAGAAAATTCAAGCTTCAAGTTGCAATATTGAAAGATTCTGTAGGCAACAATTGAACGATGCAGGAAGCATCAAAAGACGATGGAAGGAATACACAGAGTCACTGTAAGAAAAAGAACTGGTCAATGTTTAACTATTTTAGGAGGTAGCATATGATCAAAAACCTATGGTACTGACAGAAAAAGTCCAGGCTGCACTGAGGGCATTGGCAAAAAATAAGGTTCCAGGAATTGACAGAATACCAATTGAGATGTTTCAACAAACAGACGCAATGCTGAAAGCAGTCACTCATCTATGCCAAGAAATTTGGAAGACAGCTACCTGGCCAGTCTACTGGGAGAGATCCATATATGTGCCTATTTTGAAGAAAGGTGATCCAACAGAATGTGGAAATAATTGAACGATATCATTAATATCACATGAAAGTAAAATTATGTGAAGATATTTCAAAAATGGTTGCAGCAGTATATTGGTAGGGAAATTCAAGCAGAGTTCAGAATAGGAATGAGGAATAACATTGCCAATGTCAGATGGACTTGGCTGAAAGCAGAGAATACCAGAAAGATGTTTGCCTGTATTTTATTGAATATACAAAGACATTCGACTGTGTGGATAACAAATTATCGATAACATTGAAAAGAAAGGGAATTCCAGACCACTAAATTATGCTCATGTGGAATCTGTACATAGACCAAGAGGCAGTTGTTTGAACAGAACAAGGGGATATTGCATGGTTTAAAATCAGGTAAGGTGGGTGTCAGGGTTGTATCCTTTTGCCATACTTATTCAATCTCTATGCTGAGCAAATAATCCGACAAATTAGACTATATGAAGAAGAACATGACATCAGGATTGGTGGAAGACTAACAACCTGCGATATGCAGATGACACAACCTTGCTTGCTGAAAGTGAAGGGGACTTGGGACTTGAAACACTTACTGAGGAAGATCAAAGACTACAGCCTTCAGTACGGATTACACTTCAGCATAAAGATAACAAAAATCCTCACAACTGGACCAATAATGAGCAACATCAAGACAAACGGAGCAAAGACTGAAGTTGTCATGGATTTCATTTTACTTGGATCAACAATCAACACCCGTGGAAGCAGCAGTCAAGAAATCAAATGACGCATTACATTGGGAAAATCTGCTGCAAAAGACTTCTTTAAAGTATTCAAAAGAAAAGATGTCACTCTGAGGACTAAGGTGTCCCTGACCCAAGCCATGGTATTTCCATTTGCCTCATATACATGTGAAAACTGGACAATGAATAAGGAAGACTGAAGAAAAATTGATTTGAATTATGGTGTTGGTGAAGAATACCAAATATACCATGGACTGCCAGAAGAATGAGAAAGTCTGTCTTGGAAGAAATACAGCCAGAGTGCTCCTTGGAAGTGAGGATGGTGAGACTTCGTCTCACTTACTTTGGACATGTTATCAGGAGGGACCTGTCCCTGGAGAAGGACATCATGCTTGGTAAAGTAGAAGGTCAGCAAAAAAGAGGAAGACACTCTATGAGATGGATTGACACAATGGCTGCAAAAATGGGCTCAAACAAAACAATTGTGAGGATAGCACAGGATGGGCAGTGCTTCGTTCTGTTGTACAATGGGTTGCTATGAGTCAGAACCGACTTGACATAACCTAACAACAGCAACAAGTTTGTTTTCTAAGATTTCCTCCAAAAATATTATTTCTTCAGCAAATAGCTACTTGCCCACCCCCTTTTATTCACTAGCTAGCTAATATTTCTGTTTCATATTTTACTGCATTCACCAGTACCTCCAGAGAAATAACGATGATAAAAATAAGCATATACTTTTTCTTATATTCTTGATTTTATAATTTCTCTATGTTCTTATCTTCAGTTTGTTAGAATTTTTGATAGTAGTAATTGAGTGTATTTTATTTTCACATGTATATGAGGCAAATGAAAAGACCATGGCTTGGGTCAGGCGCACCTTAGTCCTCAGAGTGACATCTTTTTTTTTGAATAAATGTCTGATAAATCTTTTATAATCCCAATTTCTCTGTTGTACAAACCTATTATAATCACATATTGCATTATTATGGAAACAAAAATTTATAAAACCAAAAAACTTTTGAGGGACAAGTAAAACATTTTCTAATGCAATAAAAATAAATCAATTTTATTCTTTATTTATATATTCTTATGAGATTGTCTATGAATATAATGGCATATGATTTGAATGTTTTTTCCTACTAGATAATTCAATAAATAATAATATTCAATAAACTTTTATTAACTAACTTTTATGGGCCAAAACATTTGCTCAGTTCAGAATGACTAACATTATCTTCCATATGTCAAGTGCTGAAAAAACAGAATTTTATCCAACTTTCAAATGGTGGCATTATATTGCTGCAATCTGTTCTATAACCAAATCCAAAATTTGGTTGATAATTTCAGTAAAGAACAGTGCTGAGTCCAGAACATAATCTTATCAGACACATTTTAAATGACTGTTTGTAATGCAGTCAATGCCTTACCATGTTCATCTACCATGTTTCATTTATTCCATCTGAAAGGGTAAATGGCAGATTCTTATAATACAAATATATCTGCAAGATGCCAGAAGTTCTATGGATTAGGAACCCAGCCACAATTTCTTACATAGCAAAGGAATCTCCATGACCTTGTCTTCTAAATATCCATCAATATGGATATCACCAACAAGATTGAGTCCATTAAAATGAAACTGAAATAAAAGAGTAAGCAAGTGATAACACTTCACTAATTTCTTCTTCCTCCAACTAACTCTAAGGCATTTGAAAGACTTGGGCATCATGAACACATTTTAATATACACACATTTCCTAATTGTATCATGTGGTTCATCTCTCTGTCAAAATTGATGTCTCCCTAAAGGACAGTCACACACACACACACACACACACACACACACACACACACACACACGTATACTTCATATAAGTACATATATATGTATATTTGTGTGTATTTTTTCTTCCTTTTCTCAGAGTCACTATCACAGTACTATGTAATAACTATTTGACTGAAAATCAAAGATAAACTCCCAAGTATAAAACAGGGTTACACAGATAGATCCTATTATGGATTGAATTGTGTCTCCCAAAAATATGTGTCAACTTGGCTAGGCTATGATTCCCATTATTGTGTGATTGTCCTCCATTTTGTGATCTGATGTAATTATCTTATGTGTTATAAATCCTAACCTCTATAAGTTAATGAGGTAGGATGAAACTTATAGGATTAGGCTGTATCTTGTATCTGTTGAGATATAAAAAGAGAAGCAAACAAAGAGCAGAGGGATCTCATTACCACTGAGCAAGAAGAGCCAGGAGTGGAGCACATGCTTTGGACCCAGAGTCCCTGTGCTGAGAAGCTCCTGGACCATGGGAAGACTGATGAAAAAGACCTTCCTCCAGAGCCACCAGAGAGAGAGCCTTCTCCTGGAACTGGTGCCCTGAATTCAGACTTCTAGCCTACTAAACTGTGAGAATAAATTTCTGTTTGTTAAAGCCATCCATTTGTGGTATTTCTGTTATAGCAGCACTAGATAACTAAGACAGAATTTGATACTGGGAGTAGGGTGCTGCTCTAAGAGATACTACAAAGTGGAAGCAGTTTTGGAATTGAGTAATGGGTAGAGGCTGCAAGAGTTTTAAAATGACTAATAATAAAAGCACAGATTGCCTTGAAGAGACTGTTGGTGGAATTACGGACACTAAAGACAAATCTAGTGAGGACTCAGAAGGAAGTGGGGAGAGCTCTAACACTGGAGACAGCACAGACAGAGAGAAGAGGTTGAAGAGGAATTTTGCCCCAGGTTGGAATTTGGACTTGGAGTTGATTTAAGACTTTTGGGATAATATGATGGGGTGAATGTGCTTTATATGTGGCAAGGACATGAATTTTGGAGGTCCAAAGGGTGGAATGTTATGGATTGAATTGTGTCCTCCCAAAATATGTGTCAACTTAACTAGGCTATAACTCCCATTATTGTGTGATTGTCCTCCATCTTGTAATCCGATATAATTATCCTATGTGTTTTAAATCCTAAACTCTACAATGTTAATGAGATAGGATTAAAGGCAGTTATGTTAATGAGGCAGGGCACGATCTACAGGATTAGGTTTTATCTTAAGTCAATCTCTTTTGAGATATAAAAGAGAAAAGAGAGAAGATGGACCTCATTACCACCAAGCAAGAAGAGCCAGGAGTGGAGTGTGTCTTTTGGATCTGGGGTTCTTGTGCTGAGAAGCCCCTGGACCCAGGGAAGATTGATGACAAGGTTCTTCCCTCAGAGCTGTTAGAGAGAAAGTCTTCCTCTGGAACTGACACCCTAAATTTGAACTTCTAGCTTCCTAGACTGTGAGAGAATAAATTTCTGTTTATTAAAGCCATCCCCTTGTGATATTTCTGTAATAACAGCACTAGATAACTAAGACAGCCAAAACCAAATTTCTGGACAAAATTTCTAGTTACTTCTAAGGCTGCACTATCCAATATGGTAGGCACTAGCTACAACTGGCTCTTTAAATTACATTTAAATTAAATAAAATATAAAATTCACTTCCTTGGTCACATTTCAAGAGCTGAATGTCATATGTGACTAGTGGCTACTATATAGGACAGCAAAGATACAGAGCATTTCCATTGTCACAGAAAGTTCTATTGAACAGCACTGCTCTGAGGATTACAGATGGTCTTCTCTCATCACTGAACAAGAAATTCTACAAATGTGCTGCAACAGTTTAAAATTTTCTTCACACAGATCTGACCACGAGGACTCAAGTCTTACTAAACACAGACAGCCTGAAACAATGGATCCTAGACTATATATGACGGGAAGTCTTTAAGCAATAAAGCCCCTGAGCCACTTCTGAATTATGACTGCAAAGGGGATATTTAATAATGCCAAAGTGGAAACTTCATGGTGCTGAAAAGACGGAAGATCCATTTTTTTGTCTGCATCTAAAACAGGTAGTAATTCTTCATAAGAAAGGGGTTCAAAACTCCATACGATCATGAGAGCAAGAGGAACATGTACTGACCAGAAAGAACATAGCTGTTAAAGGCAAGAGCTAAAACATCACTCCACTATAGCTAGCATATTGGAGAGAAGCAAAACCTTGCATAAAAATGAATTAATTAAGACTCATTACTTGAAAACAAAATTTTTAGCAAGTATATAAGCAATACATGCATATATACATACACAGATAAAATTTGGTAATAGAGCCCGAAAGTAAGAAGTGGTCACAGAAAAGTAGATCACATCTCTTGAAACAAACATAGTATACAATAAAAAGGTCTGACAGTGTTTTTGAGCCATGCTGTCTAAGGTTTATCATCATTTTCTTAATCAAAGTTGGCAAATTCATATTAAAATCAAATACGTATCTAACATATCTTTTATGTATGAGAAAATATAACATTTTTAGCATTCTAATTTGGTGGACTGGGTTCTATCATTTTCAAAATATCTCTTTTCTATGTTCAAACACTCCTGAGTTAAAGGACATCTAGTTATTACCATCTAAATAGACCTCAATTGAATGAAAGCTACCCATCTATTAAGAGTCAAAATTACTGTTTCTATTGTAGAAAAACCAAGCCACCACTTTTTCCCCCTTTAAAGGGTTCTGGTGAAGCTTATTTCTACTTGTGTGTGTGTGTGTTATGTAGTACAATCACACAGATTTCTCTACATTTTGTGAAGACATCACCTTTTGGTTGAAATAGGAAGCAGATAAAACTTTCAGGAAGAGACTGTAAATCTACTGAGATTTTTTCAGCAGTTGTGATAGTTACCATTATACACAGATTCTTTCTCAAGATATAAATCATTAAAAAATATTCAGAGAATGTCATCCCTTATTATGCTCAAGAAGGTTAGAAGACCACCTTGCTTGATTCTTGCATGTGACCATGCCATAGCAGAATATAGCAGGAAAAAAAAGGAGAAGAAAAATTAAAGAAGGCAGGCCAAATTTACCTCCACTAGTTGAAAAAACATTCAAAACAGTTATTTGTCATGTATGACAACAGTAACATCAACCACAATGTAACAGTAACTTCAAACAACTTCCAACTTCAAATAAGGTAAGCAATTATATGATATGTACATGAATTTGTAAACAATTTCATGTACATTCAACTTTCTGACGTTTATCAAATAAAGTTGAGAATGAAGTATAGTGTCATTCAATATCCTTTCAGATAAGTGAGTTTTGACTATCAGCTCAAGTTTTTTTCCTTCTTATTAACTCCCCTCTGCAGCTATCATCTTGGCTCTAACTGGTCCTGCTTCTGAGTGAGGTCCAATAGCATGATTTAGAGCCTGGCTCTCTACTCATTTCCCATAGTAGTTAGTCTGCTTTGCACAAGAAATTTGCATGCCAAGGAACATTTTAATAGTTTCTATAACTAACTATAAGTCAAGGTTGATGGCCCTAAGAATTGAAGCTGAAACATCCAGATGACCTAATATCAGTGGACCTAGGTTTGGCTGGAAATTTTAGTTTCTTCTAATGATTGTTGAATGAGAAGTATTGTCTTAGAGTCACTAAAGTCTAGGTTCGGTCTCACACAAACCACCCAGTAATTATGAAAACCTGCATAGTGATTCAAGATCCCAGACTTGGTACTTTAGGGTTTTATAGGATATAGTTCCTACTCCACCCCAATTTTTTTTTTTTTTTTAACACTGAGGGTATTTCACCAAAAGCTCACAAAGTTGAATGGGCCCTTATACGAATGAGCCTAATTTATTAACATCAACAGCAACTGCATCTATCCTTATATTTTACATTAGGTAGTATAATCAGCTAACCGTTACAGTCGAGTTGGTTCCAACTTGAGGCAACCCAATGTGTGGAACTTACTGGGAGGTTTGTGTGAGACTGAACCCAGACTTTAGTGACTCTTAGACAATACTTCTCATTCAATAACCATTAGAAGAAACTGAAATTTCCAGCCAAACCTAGGTAGGTGCTGTAGAACTGCACTCCATAGGGTTTTCTTTCTTTTTTTTTTTTTTATTTTATTGTGTTTAAGGCGAAAGTTTAGAGCACAAATTAGTTTCTTATTCAAAAATGTATACACAAACTGTTTTGTGACATTGGTTGCAATCCCCACAGTGTGTCAGCACTTTCCGCTTTCCCTTTACAACCCAGGTTCCTATGTCCTCTCTTCCAGGTTTCCCGTCTCTTTCTACATTTGCGTCTTTGCTTTTGGGCAAGTACTGCCCATGTGGTCTCATATACTCGACTGAACTAAAAAGCATGTTCCTCATGTGTATTATTGTTTCTTTCATAGGCTTGTCTAATCTTTGAAAGGTGGACTTTGGGAGCTGCTTCTGTTCTAAGATAGCAGGATGTACAGAAACCTTAGTCTAGGGGTTCCTCCAGACTCTGTCAGACCAATAAGTCTGGTCTTTTTTTGTGAATTTTAATTTTGTTCTACATATTTCTACTGTTCTCTCCAGAAACTTATTTTGTGATCTCTGTCAGAGCAGTCACTGATGGTAGCCAGGCATAATCTAGTTTGTCAAGAGCTCAGGCTGATGGATGTTGTGATTCATGTGTTCCATTAGTCCTTTGGACTGGTATTTTCCTTGTGTCTTTGGTTTTCTTTATTCTCCTTTGCTCTAAGTGTGATTGGACCAGTAGAGGTATCTTGGATGGCCAGTGACAAGCTTTTAAGACCCCAGAGGCTACTCACCAAAGTAGGATGTAGAACATTTTCTTTATTAACTATGTTATGCCAAATGACCTAGATGTCCCCCAAGACCATGGTCCTCAGCCCTCATGCCCAGTAACTCGGTCCGTCAAAGTGTTTAAATACGTCTAGGAAGCTTCTATGACTTTGCCTAGGTCAAGTTGTGTTGCCTTCCCCTATATTGTGTGTTGCTTTTCCCTTCACCAAAGTTAACACTTATCTAGTATCTAGTCAGTGATTTCCCCTCCCCAATGCTCCCCTTCCTAGTAATCATCAAAGATTGTTTTTTCTGTGTGTAAACCTTTGAGTTTTTTAATAGTGGTATTATACAATATTTGTCCTTTTGTGATTGACTTACTTCACTCAGCATAATGCCCTCTAGGTACATCCATGTTGTGTGATGTTTCTTGGATTCATCATTATTCTTTATTGTTACATGGTATTCCATTATGTGTCTGTACCATAATTTATTTATCCGTCTGTTAATGGGCTGTTTGGTTACTTCCACCTTTTTGCTATTGTGAATAATGCTGCAGTGAACATGGGTGCGCATACGTCTATTTGTGTGACAGCTCTTATTTCTCTAGAATATATTCCTAGGAGTAGGATTCCTGGATTGTATGGTATTTCTATTTCTAGTTTTTAAGAGGCACCATATCATTTTCCACAGTGGTTGTACCAGTTTACTTTTATACCAGCAGTGCATAAGAGTTCCAATCTCCCCTAAACCTATCTAGCATTTTTTTTGTACCAGTAATGTTGGTGTGAGATGATATTTCATTGTAGTTCTGATTTGCATCTCTAGGGTCTCTATGAGTCAGAATCAACTCAAGGGCAAAGGGTTTGGTTTGGTGTTTTGCAATGGCTGATGATCACTAGCATTTCCTCATGTGTTAGCCACCTGAATGTCTTCTCTGGTGAAGTGTCTGTTTATATCTTTTGCCCATTTTTTAATTGGATTTTTTGTCTTTTTGTTATCGAGCTGTTGAAGTATTCTATAGATTTTAGAGATTAGACCCTTGTCGAATAGGTCATAGCCAAAACTTTTTTTCCCATTCTGTCGGCTCTCTTTTTACTCTTTTGGTGAAGTCTTTTGATGAGCCTAAGTGTTTAATTTTTAATAGCTACCGTATATCTAGTTTCTCTTCTGGTATTTGTGCATTGTTAGTTACCATTTGCATTGTATTTATGCCGTGTATTACGGCCCCTAGGGTTGTCTCTATTTTTTCTTCAATGATTTTATTATTTTGGTTTTATATTTAGGTCTTTGATCCATTCTGGAGTTAGTTTTTATGAATGGTGTGAGGTATGGGTCCTGTTTCATTTTTGTACAGATGGACGTCCAGTTTTACCAGCATCATTTTTTAAAAAGACTTTGTCTTTTGGCAATTTAATAGACGTTGGCCCTTTGTCAAAGATCAGTTGACCGTAAGAGGATGGATTTCCCTCTGGGTTCTTGATTCTGTTCCATTTGTCTATATGTCTATTGTTGTACTATTACCAGGCTATTTAACTACTGTGGCCATATAGTAGGTTATGAGATCAGGCAGTGTGAGGCTTCCTACTTTGTTCTTTTTCTTCTATAATGCTTTGCTTGTCCAGGGCCTCTTTCCTTTCCATATAAAGTTGGTGATTAGTTTTTCCATCTTGTTAAGAATGCTGTTGGTATTTCAATTGGGATTTCATTATATCTGTAGATTGCTCTGGGTAGAATTTACATTTTCACAATGTTGACTCTTCCTATACATGAGCATGGTATGTTTTTCCATTTAGGTACATCTCTTTTGGTTTCTTGCAAGAATCTTTTGTCATTTTCTTTGTATAGGTCTTTTACATTCCTAGTTAGATTTATTCCTAAGTATTTTATCTTTTTAGGGGCTATTATAAAATGGTATTGTTTTCCTGATTTCCCTTTCAAAGTTCTCATTGTTGGTGTATAGGAATCCAATTGATTTTTCTGTGTTGATCTTGTATCCTGCTACTCTGCAGAATCTTTCCATTGGTTCCAGTAGTTTTCTTGTGGAATCTTTGGGGTTCTCTATTTATAGGATCATATCATCTGCAAGTAGGGATATTTTTACTTCTTCCTTTCCAGTTTGGAAATTTATTTATTTTTCTTGTCTTTTTGCTCTAATTAGGACTCCCGGCACAACGTTAAATGGGAGGGGTGATAAAGGGCATCCTTGTTCCCAGTCTGAGAGGGAATGCTTTCAGCCTCTATCCATTTTGGAAGATGTTGGTGATTGATTTTGTATAGTGGTCCTTTATTATGTTGAGGAATTTCCCTCCTATTCCTATTTTATTGAGAGTTTTTATCAGGAATGAGTGTTGAACTTCATCAAATGCCTTTTCTGTATAGATTGAGATGATGATGTGATTCTTTTCTTCTGTTTTACTTATGTCCTGGATTACATTGGTTGATTTTCTAATGGTGAACCATCCTTGCATCATTAGTATGAATCCCATTTGGTCGTGGTGAACTGTTCTTTTGATATGATGCTGAATTCTATTGGGCAGAATTTTGTTGAGAATTTTTGCATCTACATTCATGAGAGACATTGGTCTGTGATGTTCTTTTTTTGTGATGTCTTTGCCTGGCTTTGGTATCAGGGTTATGCTGGTTTCTAAGAATAAATTTGGGAGTATTCTTTCCTTTTCTATACTCTGAAATCATTTGAGCAGTACTGGTGCGAGCTCTGAATGTTTGGTAGGATTCTACAGTGAAGTGTCTGGACCAGGAATTTTTTTTTGTTGGGAGCTTTTTTATGATGGCTTCAATCTCTTCTCTTGTTATGGGTCTATTCAGATATTCTATCTAAGTTTGTGTTAGTTTAGGTAGATAGGGTGTTTCTAGAAATTTGTCCATTTACTCTAGGTTCTCAAATTTTTTGGAGTGCAATTTTTCATAGTATTCTCTTATGATCCTTTTTATTTCAGTTGGGTCTGTTGTAAATGTCCCCTGTCTCATTTCTTATTGGGATTATTTGCTTCCTCTTCTGTTTTTCTTTTGTGAGTTTGGCCAGTGGTTTGTTGATTTTGCTGATCTTTTCAAAGAATCAACTTTTGGTCTTGTTGATTCTTTCTATTGTTTTTCTGTTCTCTATTTCATTTATTTCTGCTCTCTTTATTATTTCCTTTCTTCTGGTGCCTGTGGGCTTCTTTTACTGCACTCTTTCTATTTGTTCAAGTTGTAGGGCTTATGTCTTGATTTTGGCTCATTCTTCTTTTTTGATATGTGCATTTGTTGCTATAAATTGACCTCTGAGCACTGCCTTGACTGTGTTCCAAAGGTTTTGGTATGATGTGTTTTAATTCTCATTTGATTCTAGCAATTTTTTGATTCTCTCTTTGATTTCTTCTTTTACCCAGTTGTTTTTAAGCATGGTTTTATTCAGTTTCCATGTAACTGATTTTTTTCCCTTGCTTTTCCTGTTATTGATTTCCACTTTTATGGCATTGTGAGCAGAGAGAATGCTCTGCCTTATTTTGATGTTTTGGATTTTATTGGGGGCTGCTTATTGTTCTAAGATGTGCTCTATTCTGGAGAATGTTCCATGTACATTGGAAAAGAATGTGTACTTTGCTGTTGCTGGGTAGTGTGTTCTATATTTGTCTATGAGGTCAAGTTGGTTGTTTTTTGCCTTTAGCTCTTCTATATCTTGGTTGAGTTTCTTTCTAGATGTTCTATCCTTTATTGAGAGTGGCATGTTGAAGTCTCCTACTATGATTGTGGAACTGTCTTTTTCTATTTCAGTGCTGTTAAAGTTTGTTTTATGTATTGTAGAGTTCTGTCGTTGTATGTGTAGATATTTATTAAGGTTTTGTCTTCTCAGTGAATTGTCCCTTTAATCATTATGTAATGTCCTTCTTTGTCTTTTATGGTAGATTTTGTTTTAAAGTCTATTTTATCTGAGATTAGTATTGTCACTTCTGTCCTTTTTTGGTTATTGTTTGCTTGATATATTTTTTCCATCATTTGATTTTTAATATATTTATGCTTTTGTGTCTAAGGTGTGTCTCTTGTAGACAGCATGTTGATGGGTCATATTTTTTCTTCCACTCTGCCACTTTCTGTCTCTTTACTGTCACATTTAAGCCATTTACATTCAGTGTGATTATCAACAGGTATTAGTCTATTGCTGTTATATTGTGCTTTTTTGGGGGAGGTGCTTTTGTTTTCTTTGTTACTCTTACTTTCCTGTGTTCAGCTCCTTTTGTTTGTGAATATTCTTTTCTTTTCTTTCATTATTATAAATTTTGTGTTTACTGAGTCTTTATATTTTTTTTTTTATTCTTATGACTATGTTTGTTAGCTTTCTGGAAAATTTACCCTTATCTTCCTAAGTTTGAACCAGTCTTTCATTACTTGACATCACCTTGACTTCCTCTCCATTTGAAAGTTCTATACCTACACCGTTTATTCTCCATTTTATTGTTTTGACCTTGCTGTCATTTACAGATTGACATCTCTGTTTCCCAGTTTCAAGTTTTTAGCTTTGTTTAATTACTGAGTTATTTACCTAGGTTGCTATCCGGCTGATGCTGTCTTGTGTCTAGACTCCAGTTTTTGTCTGATGTTGTTGGTTGTCTATCTGAAGGACTCCCTTTAATATTACTTGTAAGTTTCATTTGTTTTTTTACAAATTCCCTTAAATTCTATTTATCTGGAAATATCCTAATTTCACTATCATATTTGAGAGAGAGTTTTGCAAGATATATTATTCCTGGCTGACAATTTTTTTTTCAAGGTTTTATATATGTCATCCCATTGCCTTCTTGCCTGAATAGTTTCTGCTGAGTAATCAGAGTTTAGTCTTATTGTTTCCCCTTTGTAAGTGACTTTTTGTTTTTCTCGAGCTGCTTTCAGGATTCTTTCTTTGTTTTTGCTTTTAACAAGTGTGATTATGATGTCTTGGTGACTTTCTTTTGGGGTCTATCCTATATGAGGTTCATTTAGCTTCTTTGATGATCATCTTTTCTTCTTTCATGGTATTTGGGAAATTTTCTGCCAGCAAATCTTTAACCATCTTCTCTGTGTTTTCCATTTTCTCCCCGTTCTGTAACTCCGATCACTCCCATATTTTTGTTCTTGATTGTGTCCCACATAGTTCTTAAGTATTCTTTATTCTTTTCTCTGATTTTTCCTCAAACAAAATGTCGTCCATGAATTTGTCTTCAATCTCACTGGTTTTGTCTTTGAAACAAATTTGCTCCTAGAGCCTTGTATTGAGTAGTCCATTTCTGAAATTTTGTTGTTTATCTTTTGGATTGCTAGTTGCTGTTTTTGTATGATTTCTAATTATTTATCTTGATATTTTGTTCTAGTATTATTTTTCTGAATTCTTTTATTGATTTGTCTGTGTTTCTTTGATTTTGTCTATTTTTAATTTGGTTTTGTCTATGTTTTCCTTTATCTATTTCCTAATCTTTTGGAGAGCCCCAAATATTAGTCTTTTAAATTCTAGGTAGTTCCACTGCCTTTTCTTTTACCGGAAGGTAGTCTGTTCTTTATTTTGGTCACTTGCTAAAGCCATCTTGTCCCACTTTTTGATATGCTTTGATACTATCTGCTGTCTCCAAGACATAAAAGTATTATTTTCTTTATTTATTGATTGTATGTTCATTTGCTTTATCCTGATTTTTGTTTTGTTTTGATATGTCAGGGTGGTGGGCCAGGTGTGCTTTGCTGCTTGCTCATCTGTTGGCATGATAGCTGTCACCACCTTGTCCTGGAGGGCAGGGCAACATCAGACAGGGCTAGCCCACTTCACTGTATGGCATTGTGTCTGAAGGTGGACTAGGCAGGTGCTGTCTACCTCTTGATGTTGGTCCACCTTTGTGGGAGCGATCATAGCCTCTTGACACATAGATGAGGGTGTCGGACAGGAAGTTGTATGGGCTCACTTCCCACTGTTCAGCAGTTGATTGAATGGCAGGAGAAGTGGGACGGTGAGGGCCTGGAGCAGCAGCGGGCTTGAGCACCAGACCCGCTCTAGCCATGGTGTCATGGTGGTGGCCAGGAGGAAACCGGGGTGGCATACAGGGTAAGGGTGGGAGAAAGAAAAGGGAAGAAAGAGGAAAGAAAAAATATGACAGCATGGTGAGAGTCAGCCCATGAGTTGGGGTCAGACAGGAGGCTGGTAGGAAGGGAGGTGATGTATCGGGTTAGGTGATGTACTGGATGGGAGAAAGAAAAGGAAAAAAAAAAAGGAAGCAAAAAAAAAAAACCACTTAGCGACATGTTGGGGGTCATGGTTGGGGGCATGGCAGACCCAGGGCAGAGGTGGGCTGTTACACCTGTGGCTCTCTAGCCAAAGAGAGCAGTGTGTTATGGCAGGAATAGGGGGAGGTGGTGTACAGGGCTAAGTGGGAGGGAGAAAGAAAAGAAGAAAAAGAAAAAAACGTAGATTTAAAAAAAAGCTTGTAGTACAGTCAGGACCCATGTATGGGGGCAGGGCAGACCTGAGGGCCAATTGGAAGGGAGAAGAGATGAAGTATGGGCCAAGGGGAGAGGGAGAAAGGAAAGAAAGAAGAGAAAGAAGAAAAAGCAAATAAAATAAAATGTCAGCATGGCCACAGCTGGCAGATGGGAACAGGATTAACCCAGGGTGGCAACAGGCCAGTGGCTTTTTAGCTGCAGTTGTGTGGCATGGCCCATCAGGAAGGGTGGAGGTGGTGTACAGGTCTAAGTGAGAGGGAGAAAGAAAAGAAAGAAAGGGAAAAAAAGAAAAAAATATATAAAGTTTAAAAAATAGCATGGTGGGAGTCAGTGGGTGGGGTTAGGGCAGACCTGGTGTGGTGGTAGGCCGGTGGTTCTCTGGCCGATGTGGTGCAGTGTGGCCCACTGGGAAGGAGTGGTGGTGGCATACAGGGCTAGGTGGGAGGGAGAAAGAAAAGGAAGAAAGGAAAAGAAAAAAAAAATACATGATGGCCAGAGCTGACTGGTTGGGGCATGGCAGACCTGGAGTCACAGCCAGCTGGTGGTACTCTAGTTGAGCAAAGTGACACGGCCTGTTGAGAAGGGATGGAGATGGCATATGGGACAGAAGGGTGAGGGGTGAGAAAGCATGTTTCTCTGATTACTGGGTGCTCTGTCTCCTGTTGGGAGCTCCACAAATTTGCCTGGCTGTGTTCTAAGATGGCAACGCTCTGCAGTGTTAGTTGGCAGGTGGACTCCACCTCTCATCTCTTCTTGTTATCTGCCATTTTCTTCTTCCATTCAATGTTTGATCTAGTTCTCTATCCCTTCAATTGATGCTTAGGATTCCAGGATAGACATTTATATCTGTTTTACTTAGTTTTTTTGATCTTTGCTGCAGAGGGTCAGCATGATGTATCTGTCTATAGTGCTATCTTAGTTACCTAGTACTGCTATAACAGAAAAACCACAAGTGGATGGCTTTAACAAACAGAAATTTATTCTTTCACAGTCTAGGAAGCTAGAGCCCAAATTCAGGGTGCCAGCTTCCAGGGAAGGCTTTTTCTCTCTCTGTCAGTTCTGGGGGAAGGCCTTGTCATCAATATTCTCCTGGTCCTGGAGCTTCTCAGTGCAGGGACCCCAGAGTTCAAAGGGCATACTCTGCTCTCAGCACTTCTTTCTTGGTGGTATGAGGTCCCTTTTCCTCTCTGCTTGCTTCTCTCCTTTATATTTCAAAAGAGATTGACTCAAGATACAACCTAACCCTGTAGATTGAGTCCTGCCTCATTAACATAACCGCCTCTAATCCTGCCTCATTAACATCATAGAGATTAGGATTAACAGTATATAGGATAATTACATCAGATCACAAAATGGAGGACAATCACACAATACTGGGAATCATGGCCTAGCCAAGTGGACACATATTTTGGGGGGGACATAATTCAATCCATGACAAGTGCCATGTTGTCTCCTTACCCCACTCCATAGAGTTTTCAACAGATGTGACCTTTCAGAAGTAGATCACCTGATCTTTCTTCCAAGGAGCCTCTGGGTGGGTCTGAACCACCCTTTTTGTTGGTAGCCAAGTGCTTAACCATTTGCACTACCCGGGGACTCTTATTAGGTGCTATATACTTAGGATATTTGGTGTGCAATTATTATCTCTAGGAATTTACAATCTAAGAACATAAATTTAAAGCACCTTTCCTTAAGCAAATGCAAATTTTGAATTTTCTTTAATCAGTTATAATCTAACACTTAGCTCTTAGTATAACACGGTACCCTCTTAGTTTCATTTCTTTTTCTTTTTTCTCCCCCTTTTTTTAAAGACCTCTAAAGAGATTGCAATCTCAGGTGTTAGAAAATAATGGAGAAAATACAGTGACTTTGGAGCTAAATAAAACTAAGTTTCAAATATGCCTCTACTGCTTATTGATTGTGCGACTTTGAGGAAGTTTCTTAACTTCGCTGAGCCTGTTTTCTAAGCTGTAAAATAGGAATATAAAATTTTATCTTCATAGCTCATGAGGAGAAAGAAAGCCATATGTAGGTCATGACTCCCAGGTTGTGGCCTCTAGAATAAAGTCAACATATGGCTGCCCTTATTACTCTTTAAAAGTATCAATAAAGCAAACACAGAGACAAGAGAAAAAAACCCTTTTCCAAAAGGTATGTGTGAAAGCACCTCTAAACTCTTCTAGACATGCTTTTACTGGTTGGCCTTGCTTTTACTATGTGATTCACACACACTGTGTTTAATAAATATTTGCAGAAGTCTGCTTGCTAATCTAAATAAGTATCTCCTTTTCAGGTCAAAGAGGAGTCTTCAGGTGAGCAATATTTTTAAAACAATATTTTTAAAAGGTCACTTTCTACAATCCTCAAATTTCTGTGCTTACACCTTATGAAAACAGTAGGATCCACAGTATATAATAATATAGTCACTTAACATGATCTGATCATGGTTACCTAAATCTAAAGAGTCCATTATTTTGAAAAGGATACAAAAGACATATACCACTACACATGCTCATACATATTTACAAATTAAACTTGTCAATTTTATCTTCAATTTATGGGAGATTTTGGTTGTATTTTTCTCATTTCCTATGATATGCAAAAGGTGGCTTTCATTACAAGGACTGACTTATTCTTTTAAGTGCAATGAAATTATCATTTGCATTTCACAAGCATTTTTTAATATTATACAAATACTTCCACCTCAGAACTTAGAACAGAGGACTCCTCCTATAATTCATTTGAAAAAATATCACTTCATGGAATGAATTCAACCTTAGCACAAAGCTAAATTTTTAACTGAACCAGCTTCTCTGCATGCGAAATGCTACTAGAGAATCAGATAAGGAATGTTAATTCTTTATCGCTCATGTAACAAATCTCTAAATAATATGGAATGGCACATTAGTTATTTCTAGTGACAATATTAGGATGGTAATGAGAAAAGAGAAGTGTTACATGTTCATTCTCCCTGACAAGTATTACAATAAGATTGGGGACAGACCAGAAAAGAAATAAATAAATTCAATCAATTACACTTGGCGAAAGGGAAAGAAACAGGGATGGTAGGAACAGTCCTGGAAATAAAAACAACAAGAAAAAAATATCCACTGTGCTGGGTTAAGTTCAATGCCTGTCCATTTCTAGAGACTGTTATCAAGCTCTTGTCAGAACCTACTTAAATTCCTGTTTCTTGCTCTCAGTTTTCTATTGATTGCCACCTCATTGAAAAATACCTCCACTAGTTATCCTTCCTTAACTGCCTCTGCCATATAATCACTGGGCACTGATTTCTTCTATCTCCTGGATCAACTCTCAAATCAACAGTCCCAGAAATAAAGCAAAGGAAACAGCCTGTGGTGGAGAAGGAAGGATCCCTAAGTGTGGTACAAAAACCTGGGGACCTCAGTAATTGTCATTTCAGGAAATCCATTATGGATGTTCCTAATTCAGTGGGGAGAAAATATTTTGGTGAAGATGCGTGGACCTTAACCTGTATTATTTCTCTCTTTAGTTTTCTCTTTTCCCTTCCTTACCTCAGTGAAGAAATATAGATTGCAGAAAGATAAATAAGTCGAATCTTCCAGGCTTTTCACTTCAAAGGCCTATATCTTTATGGTTACTTAGATGATTTAAGATATACATAAAAGCAAGAGAATTGGGGCATAGACAAAATAGTTTGTCTAATAGCAAGTAGAGGTCACTCCTTACCCCATTCCCAGTCTAGATCTAGTATCCTAGAGAGTGGTTTTAGGGAGATGATAGGAGATTGTCTTAGGCTGGGTTCTCTACAGAAGCAAAACCAGTGAAGTTAAATATACATACATACATATATATATATATACGTAGAGAGAGAGAGAGAGAAAGAGAGATTTACATTGAGGAAATGGCTCAAGTGGTTGTAGAGGCTGGAAAGTCCCAAGTTTGTGGATCAGGCTGGAGCTTCTACTGATTCACATAGCCTCAGGGGCCAACAAACCTAAGATCAGCAGTTAAGAAGGCAGGCTGCTGGCTTATAGCCTGTGGAGGCTGAGGAATTCCAAGAAGGGCAGGTAAAATGGTGGGCTGCTGACTCACAGGCTGCAGAGGCTCATGAATCCCAAGAACGGCAGGTAAACCTCTAGCTCAAGTCCCAAGAACCAGAGGTCAGATGAGGATACAGAGCGAGCAAAAGCCAGAGAGCTTTGCCAGAAAGTCCTCATATATTTGACACGGGCCACATCCCCAAAGAAACTCCCTTTCAACTGATTGGCTGCTCATAGCAGACTTTCATCATGGAGATGATTATATCAGATCTCATTATGGAGGGGATTACTTCACTACATAGCTGCCAAACTGCATCGTAACTGCCAAGCCACTGAGAATCATGGCCCAGCCAAGTGGACACACAACCTTAACTATCACAGTCAACTTTTTGTCAACTTGGCACCCATACACATCTCCCTAAATCATACACAATCTCTAAATAAAGACAATTATAAAGTCTTACTTAGGCCTAACATGATACAACTAACATGTATACAACCAAAAACTCACTAGCCCTGTTTACATCTTGTATTTTATAAGTGTAGAAAACAAAATAATAGATTGTTGTTGTTAGGTGCCATTGAGTCCATTCCCACTCATATCGACCCTATGTACAACAGAACAAAACACTGCCCAGTCTTGAGCCATCCTCACAATCATTGTTATGTTTGAGCTGTTGGAGCCACTGTGTCAATCCATCTCATTGAGGAGCTTGCTCTTTTCTGCTGACCCTCTACTTTACCAAGCATGATGTACTTCTCCAGGGACTGATCCCTCCTAATAACATGTCCAAAGTATGTGAGACATAGTCTTGCCATTCTTGTCTCTAAGGAGAATTCTGGTTGTACTTCTTCCGAGACAGATTTATTTGTTCTTCTGGCAGTCTATGGCATATTCAGTACTCTTCCCAACACCACAATTCAAAGGCATCAACCCTTCTTTGGTCTTCTTTATTCATTGTCCAGCTTTTGCATCTATATGAGGTGATTGAAATCACCATGGCTTGGCTCAGGTGCACCTTAGTCTTCAAGGTGACATCTTTGCTTTTTAACACTTTAAAGAGGTCTTTTGCAGCAGATTTGGTCAATGCAATGCGTCTTTTGATTTCTTGACTGCTGCTTCCATGGGTGTTGATTGTGGAGCCAAGTAAAATGAAATGCTTTACAACTTCAATCTTTTCTCCATTTATTATGATGTTGCTTATCGGTCCAGTTGTGAGGATTTTTGTTTTCTTTATATTGAGGTGTAATCCATACTGAAGGCTGTAGGTTGTGTCATCTGCATAAAACAGGTTGTTAAATATTAAATATTTAATGGAAAAATAAAAGGAAGAAATACTCATAATGATTACTGTCTTTTTTCTTGCTACTGGTCATGTGGTTGTCATATATTTAGAACTATCTTCTTCCATCATCCATTTTGTTCCCTTTACTCTTAGCAAGCACATCAGCTAGTTGTGGTTCTTAGCTTGTTGTTTTTAGGTGGCACTGAGTCAGTTACAACTTTGATGACCCTATGTACAACAGAACAAAAAACTATCTGGTCTTGTGCCATCCTCACAGTCGTTGTTATGCTTGAGCCCATCAATGCAGTTACTGTGTCAAACCATCTTGAGGGTCTTCCTCTTTTTCACTGATGTCTTTCTCCAGGGATTGGTCCCTCTTGATAACACGTCCAAAGTACATGAAGTGAAGTCTCAACATCCTTGCCTCCAAGGAGCTTTCTGGCTGTACTTCTTCCAAGACAGATATGTTTGTTCTTCTGGAAGTCCATGGTATATTCAGTATTCTGTTCCAACACCATAATTCAAAGGTGCCAAGTCTTCTTCAGTCTTCCTTACTCATTGTCCAGCTATCACATGCATATGATGCTTGGGTCAGGTGCACCTTAGTCCTCAAATTGACATCTTTGCTTTTTAACACTTTAAAGAGGTGTTTTGCAACAGTTTTGCTCAATGTAGTACATCGTTTGATTTCTTGACCGTTGCTTCCATGGCTGTTGATCGTGGATCCAGGTAAAATGAAATCTTTGAAACTTCAATTTTTTCTCCATTTATCATGATGTTTATTGGTCCATTTGTGAGGATTTTTGTTTTCTTTATGTTGAGGTGTAATCCATACTGAAGGCTGTAGTCTTTAAACTTCATCAGTAAGTTCTTCAAGTCCTCTTCACTTTCAGCAAGCAAGTTGTGTCATCTGCATATACTAGGTTGTTAATGAATCTTCCTCCAATCCTGATGCCCCATTCTCTTCACATAGTCCAGCTTCTAGGATTATTTGCTCAGCATATAAATTGAATAAATATGGTGAAAGGATACAATCCTGATGCACACATTTCCTGACTTTAAATCATGCAGTATCCTCTATTTCTGGTTAAAAAACTGCATCTCAGTCTATGTACAGGTCATACGTGAAAACAATTAAGTGTTCCAGGATTCCGTTATTTACAATATTGTCCATAACCTGTTATGATCCATGCAGTCAAAAGCTGTTGCATAGTCAATAAAACACAGGCAAACATCTTTCTGGTATTCTCTGCTTTCAGCCAGGATCCTTCAGACGTCAGCAATGATATTCCTCATTCCACATCCTCTTCTGAATCCAGCTTGAATTTCTGGCAATTCCCTGTCGATATACTGCTGCAACTGCTTTTGAATGATTTTCAGCAAAATTTTACTTGTGTGTGATATTAACGATATTGCTTGATAATTTCTGCATTTTGTTGGATCACCTTACTTTGGAATGGGCACAAATACGGATGTTTCAGTCAGTTAGACAGGCAGCTGTCCTCCACATTTCTTCACATAGATGAGTGAGCACCTCCAGGGCTGCATCCCTTTGTTGAAACATCTCAGTTGGAATTCCATCAATTCCTGAAACCTTGTTTTTCATCAGTGCCTTCAGTGATGATTCAACTTCTTCCTTCAGTACCATCAGTTCCTGATCATATGCTACCTCTTGAAATGGTTGAATGTTGACCAATTCTTTTTGGTATGGTGACTCTGTGTATTTCTTCCATCTCCTTTTGATGCTTTGTGCATCATTCAATATTTTCCCCATAGAAACCTTCAATATTGCAACTCGAGGCTTGAATTTTTTCTGCTGTTCTTTAAGCTTGAGAAATGCTGAGTGTGTTCTTCCCTTTTGATTTTCTAACTCCAGGTCTTTGCACATGTCATTATAATATTTTACTTTGTCTTCTCAATCTGCCCTCTGAAATCTTCTGTTCAGTTCTTTTACTTCATCATTTCTTCCTTTTGCTTTAGCTATTCAACTTTCAAGGGCAATTTTCAGAATCTCTTCTGACATTCGTTTTGGTCTTTTCTTTCTTTCCTGTCTTTTTAATGACCCCTTGCTTTCTTCATGTATGACGTCCTTGATATCATTCCACATCACATCTGGTCTTCGGTCATTAGTGTTCAATGCATGAAATCTATTCCAGAGTTGATCTCTAAATTCGGGTGGGATATACTCAAGGTAGTATTTTGATTCTCATGGACTTGTTCTAATTTTCTTCAGCTTCAATTTGAGTTTTCATTGAGCAGTTGATGGTCTGTTCTGTAGTCTTCCCTTGGCCTTGTTCTGACTGATGATATTGAGCTTCTCCATCATCTCTTTTCACAGATATAC
Organism: Trichechus manatus latirostris; assembly: GCF_000243295.1. Lineage (NCBI taxonomy): Eukaryota > Metazoa > Chordata > Mammalia > Sirenia > Trichechidae > Trichechus > Trichechus manatus. Next base: position 436,935 of record NW_004444018.1, read on the forward strand.
TTGATGTGTTCCTGGGTATTGCACCTGGCAAGGTTCACGTGTATAGTCGCCGTTTATGTTGCTGAAAAAAGGTATTTGCAATGAAGAAGTCATTGATTTTGCAAAATTCTATAATGCAATCTATGTTGTAGTTTCTATCACCAAGTCCATATTTTCCAACTACTGAGCCCTCTTCTTTGTTTACAACTTTGTCATTCCAGTCACCAGTAATTATTAATGCATTTTGATTTCATGTTTGATTGATTTCAGACTGCAGAAGTTGGTAAGAATATTCAGTTTCCTCATCCTCGGCATTAGTGATTGATGCATAAATTTGAATAGTAGTCATATTAACTGGTCTTCCTTGTAGGCATATGGATATTATCTTATTATTGGCAGTGTTGTACTTCAGGATAGATCTTGAAATATTCTTTTTGATGAGAATGCAATGCCATTCCTCTTCAATTTATCATTCTTGGCATAGTAAATGATATGATTGTCTGATTCCAAATGGCCAGTATCGGTCCATTTCAGCTCACTAATGCATAGGATATCAATTTTTATGCATTCCATTTTGTTTTTGACAACTTGTAATTTTACTAGATTCATACTTCATACATTCCTTGTTCTGATTATTAACAGATGTTTGCAGCTGTTTCTTCTCATTTTCAGTCATGCCAAAACAGCAAATGAAGGTCCTGAAAGCTTGACTCCATCCACGTCATTAAGGTCAACTCTACTTTGGTGAGGCAGCTCTTCCTCAGTCATATTTTGAGTGCCTTCCAACCTGAGGGTCTCATTGTCCAGCACTATATCAGACAATATTCCACTGCTTATTCATAAGGTTTTTACTGGCCAATCTATTCAGAAGTAGAATACCAGGTCCTTCTTCCTAGTCTCTCTTAGTCTGAAAGCTTTGCTAAAACCTGTCCACCAAGGGTGACCCTGCTGGTATTTGAAACACTGGTGGAAAACTTACAGTATTATAGCACCACGCAAGTCACCAAAGTACAACAAACTGACAGACACGTGTTGGGTTGACCCACATCTTCATTCCTGAAGGGACTGGGCCATTAGTAGTCATATCGGAATTGGGTTGTCATAGTTTTCCACTGACTTTAATCACAAGGCATGGTAGTACTAAGAGACGTCTTAAGGGATGTCCTGTATTCCAGATATACTCTTGTTTACCTCCACTATGTAATATCAGTCTGATTTCCTCTAGGTAATCAGGATCAATTACACTAGCCAGTACAGTAACTCATTTCTTTACCTATGGATCCAGAGGCATGAGGAGCCCAATGTGGCCAGGGGGCATTCTTAACTTTCAGTTCAATAGAATCAGTGTTGTGTCTCCTGGTGCGAGCATTCCTCCCTTTGGAACTAAGACCTCTAGACACTCAGAGCCTAGGGTTGTGGGGACGGGAAGCAAAAATTTTGTGAGTGGGCACTAGGGGTAATAGTGCAGGGTGCCACTCCCATTTCCACCCCTTGATTCCTGGACCCATGAATCCTGGCTATGGGAAAAACAGCACCATATACTCGAAGCTGGTTTAGAGCATATACAGCCTCCTGGAGAACATTGCCTCAACCCTGCAAGGTATTGCCACTTAGATGGCACTGTAATTGTGTCTTTAGAAGGTCATTCCATCATTCTATCAAGCCAGCTGCTTCAGGGTGATGGGGAACATGGTAAGACCTGTGAATTCCGTGAACATGAGCCCATTGCCAAATTTTATTTGCTGTGAAATGAGTTCTTTGAGGTGATTCTGTGTATGATACAATGACAGTGGATAAGGCATTCTGTAAGTGGACTGATGGTAGTATTGTCAGAGCATTGTGTGCAAGGAAGGCAAATTCATATACAGGCTAAGTGTTTATTCCAGTAAGAACAAAACTCTGCACTTTCATGATGGAATCTGTCTAAGGTAATCAATCTGCCACCACACTGCTGGCTGATCACCTCAAGGTGGTGAGTGGAAGTCCATGTTACTGAATCCATACATAACCTCCATCCCTGCCACCATGGCCACTTTGTTCATGAGCCTGTCGGGCAATGACAGGAGTGGCTGGGGAAAGAGGATGACTGGTTTCCACAGAATGCATCATCCTATCACTTGATTGTTAAAATCTTCCTCTGCCAAGGTCACCCTTTGGAGACCATTCACATGAGACAAAAATATCTTCACTTCTTTGCCCCATTCAGAGAAGTCTATCTCATACCTCTTCCCTATACCACCTTGTCATCAATCTTCCAATCATGTTCCTTCCCAGACCCTGACCATCCAGCCAAACGATTGGCCACAGCCCATAATCGGTATACAATTGCACATCTGGCCATTTCTCCTTCCAAGCAAAGTGAACTATCATGTGCACTGCTCAAAGTTCTGTCCATTGGGAGGATTTCCCTTCACCACTGTAGTGCTGCCACTGTCCACTTTCAAGTGGTGCCTGCATGTCACACAGAACTATCTGTAAACCAGGCATGATTTTTCTCTTCTACAGTCAACTGATCATAAGGAACTCCCCATGAGGCCATAGGTGCAGACTGGGAGATGGAAGGTAATGTGACAGGAGTGGAGACCCTGGGCATTAGGGCCACTTCCTCATGCAACTTACTTGTGCCTTCAGGTCCTGTTCAGGCCCACTCTTGTGTATACCACTTCCATTAAATGATGGAGTTCTGTTGTGCACATCTGACTTTATGACCTTGTTGGTCAGACAACACTCAGTTCATAATGGACAGCTCAGTCTGTGTTGTGAGTTGGTGGCCCATGGTTAAATGTTACATCTCTTCTAAGGCCCAGTAACAAGTCAAAAGCTGTTTCTCAAAAGGACAGTAGTTACCTACAGATGATGGCAGAGCTGTGCTCCAAAATCCTAAGGGTCTTCACTGTGATTCACAAATAGAGGCCTGCCAAAGACTCCAAGGAGTATCTCTGTCTTCCACTGACACCTAAAGCACATTTGAATCAGCTGGATCATATGGTCCAAGTGGCAGAGCCACTTGCACAGCAGCCTGAACCTACCGCAGAGCCTTCTCTTCATCCGGGCCCCACTCAAAACTAGCAGATTTTTGAGTCACTTGATAAATAGTCCCGAGTAGCACACACAAACAAGGGATATGTTGCCTCCGCAATCCACACAAGTTCATCAGGTGTTGTGTCTCCTTTTTAGTTGTTTAAGCGACTAGGTACAATAACTTCTGCTTCACTTAAAAGGCATATCTTGACATGCCCCACACCACTGGGCCCCTAGAAATTTCATTGTGGTGGGAGGTGCCCTGAATTTTTGTGGGATTAATTTCCTACTCTCTAGCATACAAATGTTTTACCAATAAGTCCAGATTCATTGACACTTCTTCCTTACTAGGTCCAATCAGCATAATTTCATCAGTGTAATGGAACAGTGTAATGTCCTGTGGAAGGCAAAGGCGATCAAGTTCCCTGCGGACTAAATTATGACATAGGGCTGGAGAGTTAATATACCACTGAGGTAGGACACTGAAGGTGTATTGCTGGCCTTGTCAGCTGAAGGCAAACTTCTTCCAGTGGTCCTTCAAAACAAGTATGGAGAAAAAGGCATTAGCCGGATCAATAACTGCATATCAGGTGCCAGCAGATACATTAATTTGCTCAAACAATGAAAAACCACATCTGGATGAGCAGCTGCAATTGGAGTCACCGCTTGGTTAAGTTTTTGATAATCCCCTGTCATTCTCCAAGATCCATCTGTTTTTTGCACAGGCCAAATAAGTGAGTTGAATGGGGATGTGCTGGGAATCACCACCCCTGCATCTTTCAAGTCCTTGATGGTGGCAGTAAACTCTGCAATTCCTCCAGGAATGCGGTATTGCTTTTGGTTTACTATTTTTCCAGGTAGGGGCAGTTCTAATGGCTTTCACTTAGTCTTTCCTACAATTAATAGCCCTTTCTCCACTTGTCAGAGATCCAACGTGGGGTTCTTCCAGTTGCTGAGTATGTTTATTCCAGTTATGCATTTTGGAACTGGGGAAATCACTACAGAATGGGTTTGGGGACCCACTGAACCCACTGTGAGCTGAAGCTGAGTGAAGACTCCGTTAACAACCTGACCTCCATATACCCCCACTCTGACTGATGGGTCACAGTGATGTTTTGGGTCTCCTGGAATTAGTGTCAGTTCAGAACCAGTATCCAGTAAACCCTGAAAAGTCTGATTATTTACTTTTCCCCAGTGAACAGTCACTCTTGTAAAAGGCTATAGAACCCTCTGGGGAAGGCTGGGAGAAGGATTAACAGTATACATGTTTGGCTGTGCAGTGGGGCTCTTCCTCAAGGGGAACTGACTTCCTCTTCATTCAAGGGGTTGTGGGTCTGTAAACTGGCTGAAATCTGGGAATAAATTGAGGGGTTGTGACTCTCTCTTCTGAATATTCGAGTTAGACTACTCTGAATATTCGAGTTGACTTTACCTAAAATTTTTACGCTTGTACAGATGGAGTAATATTTAGTAGATTTCATATCTATTTCACTCCTAGGGACACCATGACTAAGTAGCCAATGCCATAAGTCCATACGAGTCAGACTATTCTGATTACTGTTTTGAATCTGCTGTCCATTACAGTAACCACACCTACCTTATCTTTGTTGATTGAGTTCCGCCACTCGTACCCTGCCACCATGAGGTCTAATCAGCATCATTGTAATTAAGTGTCTTAATTCAGTTAGGATAGTTTCCACTGTCAAATCTGACTTATATATCATAGCAATCACAGCAGTCTTCAAGGATGCTGGTGCTCCCTTCACAATTCTTTTCCTCACCATTATGGTAAAATATGTGTTCTCCGGGTACTCCAGGTGCGGGTCTGTGGGTCTAACCTGATAAAGTCATTCTAACATGCCAATTTTCCTAAGGCCTTGGATACCTTCTTCTACAGTATACCAAGGCAGGTCTGGCACTTCAACTGGATTTAGTGTGGGCCACTATGTAATCCATGCTTCAGCAAACCAACAAAATAAAGTATTAGATCCTTTCCTATCCTCTCAAGCTAAAACAGTGAGTGAAGAATCTATGCTTAGTGGGCCTATATCAATAAATTCAGACTGATCCAACTTTGTTTTCCTTGCACCATTATCTCACACACTTAATAGACATTTCACATACATATTTCCCAGGTGTCTGTTTGTACATATTAGAAAACTCAAGCAGTTCTGGAGTTGTAAAAATGGCTTGGGAGCAGTGTCTGACCTCCTCCAACCCCACAAGGGAGAAGGAGAACCAAGATCAACAGCCCAAAGCTGATTCCTATGAGGTGGAAGTCAGACACACCTCCTTTCTCTGCTATTTCTACCAATTCTGACACCAGCTGTCCCTCCCACAGCACTTTCTACTGGGTTTGATAATTCATTGCAATGGCCACACAGAACTCACAAACCATACTTAAAATTATGGGGTTCATTAGGGAAATGGCAGTTACAGTTCAGGTTCAAAAACACTCAGGAAACAATTCTTCCATCAGGATAGCCTCTCCCAGCTGTGCTCAAAGTCATACCTCAACCTGGCCCTCAGTCTCTGCCCAAGGACACTCAGATTTCTCTCTCCATGGGCCAGGAAGCCCTCCATGTCATCTCCTGCTGGTCTCTCTTTCCTTGGTGGTGGTGGACTCCTCCTCCCTGCTCTGGAATTGGCTCTCTTTTAAGGCAAAACTGACCAATCTTCTTTGTAGGCAACAATTACACTAGCACACAATAACCTGGGTGGGAGTTATAAGCCCATGACTAGAAAGGCCCACACAAAAGTAATTAATCACACCACAGGCTGCCCCCTGGCTTTTCTAGCCACGGATCTTTTATATTGAGAGGATAACTCCCCCTTACCAATCATTTTACCAGTCAAAAACAGTCATTAACAATTAGTCTTTCAATTGGGCGGAGTCCACAGCGTGAACTTACTCAGGTACCCGCTGTTCAGGTCTGCTGCAGGTATTCATCTGATCTGGTCAAGTTCTCCAAAAGTCATCTGGGGTTCGTCCTTTCTGGCCTCTAATAAAATTAACCGAGAGAAGATTATTCCTTTGCTCTAAGCCTCACGAGATATCAGTGTAGCAAAACCTTTAAGGAACTTTAGGTTTGGCCACTGTACTCATGTCCAGCAGTGCCTCCCCCTTAGTCCACCCTTTCACACTTATAGCTTCTGTATTCGTTTTTACAATCACAATTAACCTTGTTAACAATTAGCACTCACAGCTGAATCATATAATCCTATCAGCATCTTCCCCCATACTCTTCCCCAGACCCATCAGGAAAAGAGGAATCTATTCAGTGGGGATCCTTCCTTGTCCCCCTAATTTAATATCAGCACACTCATGAAAGCATTAAGCCAGCTACTTCATGCCCTTATCTGCTCCCTGTTTTAGATAGCCAATATTTAAATTGCCTGTCCCTGTCAAACCAGTACTGAGGAGACAAGCATGTTCCTTAGTCTTGAAGAATCTCTAGTCCAGAGCAAGCCATCAAATTGCAGCAATCTACTCCAGCTCACAGCGTCAAACATCTTTCTCTTCATTCTGTCAGATTCTAGTCAGCTCATCCCTAGCCATCCAAGCTAGGTCATAATTGGTGAGCCTCAGGCTCCAGGATTCACGCACACCTCCAGGCACTTCAGACAGCCCCTTCAAACACTGTCATCCCTAGCCCCCTTAGGCTAGGTCAATGAGTTCCACCCTTAAACTTCAGGAGTCTAACAACTTTTTCTTCTGACAAGCCAGCCTTTCCTCTCACATACGTAGCCCCTGTGGGCTAGGTCAACAGGTGCCGGTGGAACATGTCCAAACTCAGCCCGTCTCTTTATTGCTTCACTTCCCCTACTTCCACTCATTAGTGGACCCAGGTGGTCACCACGAGTGAGCAGACCGAGCTGTCTACTCACTGGCTCCCTTTAACATCCAGTCCTGGAAGAGGGTTCCTTCCCAGTGGCACTGACTTTTCCTATAATTTCTTCCTTCAAATGCAAATCTTCCATTCTCTCAGCAGTTCTGGGTGGTTCTGCATGTCTTCTCAAATGCAAGATCTGGGTGGGGCTCAGGTTTTTGGCCTAAACCCCCGCTGCATGCACAAGGCTACAGCATTCAAACAGCCTGTGTTTCCCTCTGGCAAATCCTAGTTCCCCTTTTAGCATATCCAATCAAATATTGGATGAAGGCAGAGTTACATCTCTTGGTAATCTATAATACCCAATATTCATTTCTAGCATACATTTATATCTGCTTTACAATATTACGTAGGAGAAACATTCAATATCCATAGTACATTCACATAAACACATAACCCTTTTAAAACATTCCAGTTTAGTCTTCTCTACACCTTAACTATCTTCCCATTCGCATGCATATGGCCTTGGGCCTCTGGGAGGGTGGAACCAGAAGAGCCTGGCCCCCAATCAATCATCCTGCTTATCTGGCCTGGCTTTGGCTCCAGGCCACTCTAGGTGGGGTTTTTCTCCTCTCAGCTGCAGCATAACCTTATCTGGCCTGGCTTTGGCCCCAGGCCTCTCCAGCTGCAGCTTTTCAGCCATTACAGGTAACAACAACCAAAGTAACTATCTTAAGAATCAAAAGTTTCACTTCCCAAGTCCCTTCATTCTTTCTCCTACAAAGTCCCATGCTTCCATGAGTCTGGAGCCATTGCAAAGAACCCCACTTCTGACGCCCACTGTAAAAACAGCTTGGGAGTGGTGCCTGAACCTCTCCAACCCTACAAGGGGGAAGGAGTACCAAGATCAACAGCTTAAGCCTGATTCCTATGAGGTAGAAGTCAGGCACATCTCCTATCTCTGCTATCTCTACCAATTCTGACACCAACTGTCCCTCCCACAGCACTCTCTACTGGGTTTGATAATTCATTGCAATGGCCACACAGAACTCACAGACCATACTCACAATTATGGGGTTCATTAGGGAAGTGACAGTTACAGTTCAGGTTCAAAAACACTCAGGAAACAGTTCTTCCATCAGGATAACCTCTCCCCAGCTGTGCTTAAATGCACGCCTCTCTCTGGCCCTCAGTCTCTGCCCAAAGACACTCAGCTTTCTCTCTGTGTGGGCTGGGAAGGCTCCTGTGCTGTCTCCTGCTGCTGGGTCTCTGTTGCCAGGTCTCTTCTCCTGGTCTCTCCTTCATTGGTGGTAGTGAGCTCTTCCTCCTTGCTCTGGAATTGGCTGTCTTTTAGGGCAAAACTTTCCAATCCCCTTGGTAGGCCACAATTACCCTATCACACAATAACCTGGGTGGGAGTAACAAGCCCATGGCTAGAAAGGCCACACACAAAAGTAATTAATCACACTGCAGGAATGTAGCCTACCTCCTCCTGGTTCATGCTCTGTACTTTACCTTTTGTGGCTCGCTGGGACTTTAGTTATAGGTTTAGAAGCAAAAATGGGTGGTGGGAATGTGTTCTGAGAACATTCAGTAATGTTTTATAAGGCAGATGCCTCCCCAGGGGACGTCTCAGACAAAGGCTTTTGAGACACAGCTGGGTTAATCTTATTAGATGGGAGTGGAGGGACTGATGATTTTCCTGGGGAGGATGGCCTAGCAGTCAAAGATGGAGTAATCTCTTCAGATGGGAGTGAGAGGGCTGGTTCTGTTGACACGAGTGATTCAACAGAATTTAGGGGCTCAGTGACCTCAGCTTCCTGATTATCTGCCCATATGTGCCAGTCCAAGTTTCAGGATCGGATTTCTTCCCAATCAATGCTCTCACTTTAAATTTAGACACCATTCGAGGTTGGGAATTCAACTGACATTGTAATTCAGCCACTTCTACGATAAGACTCTGGGTTTGGTTTTCGGCAATATCAGCTCTGTTACTACAAGAAATAAGGCTTTCTTTCAAGGTACATGTAGAAATGTTGAGGTCATTTATGTGGCACTTGAGCTGTGACTATGAAGCCCTGGGCTCATCTCTTTCTTTCACCACTTTATCTAGCAAAATTAGAAACAACCAACCAGCTTCCTCATACTTCTCATTCTGACAAAATTGTAGAAAGGTATCAAACATATTATTACCCGGAGCCTTGACTCTCACCAATACCTTATCTATTGGTGGTAATATTTTGGGTATTTCTATTGTCACCTCACGCCATGGACTAGCAGTGCCCTCTTTAGTACTAGAAGCAGAGTCATCAGCATCTTTAATGCTAACCAGACTTGAGAACCAATTTAGAATACTCATCCTTACAATTTTGTTTCTCTAGAACCACTCTCGGTACCAAATGTCTTAGGCTGGGTTCTCTAGAGAAACAAAACCAATGAAGTGTATATATATATGTCTCTATCTCTATCTGTCTGTCTGTATGTCTGTCTATCTATCTATCTATATAGAGAGATTTATATCAAGGAAATAGCTCACACGGATGTAGATGTTGGAAAGTCCCAAGTCCGTGGGTCAGGCTGGAAGCTTCTCTTGACTCATGTAGTTACATGGGCTAATGAACCCAAGGTTGGCAGATAAGATGGCAGGCCTTTGGCTCACAGGCTGCGGAGGCTGACAAATCTCAAGATCAGCCATATAAGCTGTTAGCTAAAGTCCCAAGAACCAGAGGCCAGATGCAGGATCCAGAGTGAGCAAAAGCCTGTGAGACTTGCTAGAAAGTCCACATAAATTGGAGGCAGGCCATATTCCCAAGGACATTCCCTTTCAACTGATTGGCCACTTATATCAGATCTCATCATGGCGGTGATTACATTATATCAGATCTCATTTTGGAGGTGATTACATTATTACATAGCTGTCAAACTACATCATAACTGCCAAACTACTAAGAGTCATGGCCCAGCCAAATTGGCACACAACCTTAACCATCACAGAGACAAAGGAGGAGGAGGAGTGGGCAGGGTATGAGGAGGAGGAGAAAGAGAGAGAGAGGTAGGGGAAGGGGGAGAGGGAGAGGAAGAGAAAGAGAAAGAGAAGAAGAAGAAGAAGAAGACTACATTCTAGTATAAAATTGAACCTTATGTTATTCTAAAAAAAAAAAAGTTTGAAAATTCCCAGAATACACCTCTTTATTATTTCCTCTGTTCATGCAAGCTGACAGCTTTCATGGATTTATTCATCCGTTAATGCATTTAATCAACAGATATTTCTTGAGTGTTTTTTATGTGCCATCTTCTGTTCTAGGATTTGATACAAATTGTGAACAAACAGATCCAGGTATCTGCCTTTGAAGAACTTACACTTCAGTGGGGAAGATAGACAATAAATGATGAGCATATGGCACTGAATTTGTATGTTTTATATGTTAATAGGTAGCAAGAAAATAAAGGAAAAATTAGAGCAAGGTAAGTGAGACCAGAATTGTCAGGTGTGGGAGGGTAAGAAGGAAGGATTAGCTAGACAAAGGCCTTCAGGAATCTACAAGGAGGCCAAAGAGGCTGGAGCTTTTATGGCTCTGGTTTACAATCAGAAAGGCCAGAGGGAAACAGAGGACATCTTTGGATCCTCTGAGGAATCACCAACAGACACCTCCAGTTGTCAAGTTGACTCTGACTCATGGCAACCCCATGTGTGTCAGAGTAGAAATGTGTCCCGTAGGGTTTTCAATGGCAGTTTTTAAGGAGTAGATTGCCAGGCCTTTCTTTTGAGACATCTCTGGATGGACTTAAACTTTCAACCTTTTGGTTAACAGCCCAGTGCATTGACTGTTTGTACCACCAAGGGACTCCAATAAAATCAAGAACCCCCTAATTATGCCTTTATGTGTAACAAAAGTGGGGAACAAAGAATAGGGAGGCATTATACAGAGGTGAAAATATTTGGAATGGATAAAAGGATATTTGGGGGAGAAAATTTTAAAGGAGATAAAGTATATGTATAGAATAAAGATTCTATGACGTGAAAAGTGCATTATAAATTGCCATAATTATCATAAAAAATTATCCCTTGGACACCCTACTCACGGGCAACTCCCAAGCTAACCTTGGAGAAGGACAGATATGTTGGGTCAGCCATGGGAAGAATGAAATGGATAACCGAAGTCAGCATTTCCCATCTGTGTTCTGGGGGACATTTATTTCATTATGTGTTCTGTGATAAAAGAATCTGATGATCCAACATGTTAGGAAAATACTACAAACTATATCCCTGTCTTAGAGATTCCTAACGCACGCTGACCTATTAAAGGCTTTAAAAGTTCTGAGATCAGAAACCTGTAGATTTTTGATTAACCCACTGTTTCCCAAATTTATTTGAATAAGGAACGCTTTGATTTTTTTTTTACATGACACATGTGCACAGGTATCATAATTAATGATCCACAGAGTCTGCAGAGGTGTCTGCTGGGGGAGAACAGCCTTTAGGTAAAATTTTTCAGCATACTTACTTGGTTATGGCTAAAGGAGAAACTTCCCTGAGCTCCTGCATTGTTTTTCCAGACCCCTCTTCAACAACCCCCCTCCCCACTATCTGAGATGATCTTGAATTAGAAATCCTCCCCTGGCCCCATTTTTCCCCTCACCCACTTCTTAACACCCTCTTTCCTATCAGAGAAGAGAAACATTGGTGATGTCTGCATTTAACTTAATGCTCTCTCTCTCGCTCGCTCTCTCATTTTCTGAACAGAGTTGGAAAATATCTACCTTAACTTCTTCTTTCTCCTCTCAGTGCTCAATTTTCTTTTTATTAACCTTTATGAAAATATAAATTAAAATCTAAAGAACAAAATAAAGTATGCTATGATATCACGAAAGAATACAATGTTACAAAAGAAAAGCATAAAAGAAGTTCTGTGGCAGGTGAGGTTTGCTGCAGGGGCTTCACAAAACACAGAGGCCTCATACAAAAACTTGAAGGTCTGGAAAAACTAGAATAAACAGAGACTAGGAATGGGGGTTCTGGTAAACCAGCATGTTAAATAGTGCAAGTAGAGAAGCAAGCTATCCAAATATTCAGCATTCAAATATTTTTTCCACCCGTATTAGAAATGATTTTCCCCTATAGCTTTAAGTAACAGATTCTGTGTTTAATGTGCACAGCTGTATTTTTCTTAAGCATATTCATATCTGTCTATTCCTTTATAGTTGTTTTCTATATTAAATATTCAAAGGACAGTAGCATTTTCAGGTTTAGACGTTTGCTTCAGCCAAGGAGATATCAAAACACAGAGGGAAGTGTTGTCTGTTTCTTCTAGAGGCTTCTGAGGCAGCAGGGGAACTAATTTATGTTGAGAAAAAGCTTCATGTTCAAAAAATAAAAGAACACAACATGGGATTTTGGTATTCTATGTCCTGCCGCTAATGGCATGGGATGGTGAGAAACACGTTCAACCTTTGTGGGATTCAGCTTCCTCCTAAAGAAGTGATGATCTAACCAAGGGTTGGCAAACTATAACCAACAGGCCAAATTCAGCTAGGGGCTGTTTTTGTAAATCAAGTTCTATTGAAGCTCAGCCATGCCCACTTGTTTACATACTGTCTATAGCTGATTTCACTCTACAATGGAAGGCTTGAGTAGAGTTGAGTAGTTACGACAGAGACTGTATAGCCCATAAAGCCTAAAATATTTACTATCTGGCCCTATACAGAGAAAGTTTGCCCACTAAGGTTTCTGCCAGCTCTGAGATTCTTATGATACAGATTATTACCACACCAGAGTCTTACTTGTTGTCAATTAGAGTACAGGTGTGAGGAGTCGAGTAAATGGTCTCAATAAGCCACCCCAATTTAAATATTTTATACACCTTTAGCTGATTGCTTTTGCCACCCACTGCAGTTTTGACAATGAACCACACACCAAATTGCTGTAACTAATGCCAAGGAAACACATTTAGAAAACAAAGCTTGCTTTCTGGTCCATGCCTTATGAAAATGTATGATGTGAATCACTCTCAAATAAGGTGTGTGTTGTGCTGTTTCTCCAGTACTGAATCCCAGAAACCACAACATTTTTCAACTCAACCTCCTCCATACAAGAGGGAGCATTTGCCTTGCCAACCACATGAACAAACCTTGACATTTTATTTATTTTTCTTTCTGGAAACTCTCCCTCAAAGGGAAAAGGGTCCCCAAATTTTCTGCAGCTGCTGTCTGGATTCTTTTTTTTTTTTTTTTCAAACATACCCAAGGAAGCAGCCTGGGTGGCCATGGAGAATGGCTGAATTAGCCTGAATTTCACACATTGGGCCCTTATGAACAGTTCACAGTGATCAGATTGTCCACAGGCCCACTCACAATTGTATTTATCCTATTGCTTAGAATTTATTAAAACACCAAAGAAATTTTCCTGGGTTATGTTCCCCCCTTAACATTTAATCCAATACATTGAAAGATAAACTACTAGTTCAGGTTTGACATCAGAGGAGAATTCATTTAGAAAAATGTCAAGAACATAAAAATTCAATCACCAAGTGATTACAGACACTAAGGTTCAGATTCTTAAAAAGATTCTAAGTTTCATAAGAGAATATTTTCTCATCTTGAGTATGTGCTTGAGGAGATGTGTTCTGTTAAATACTGACATGACCAAGGTACCAATTTTGAATAATTAATAATTACACATAAAATGCAAAAGACAGCAATAACAAACAAGAGCAGTCAATTCTGCTAGAATTTGATGGCAGTTATTAAGAATATGCTACTGGTGGATACTGAGCGATGGCCACGAGTTCTGTGTAATCAAAAGCTGCCCCCATTCATCCTCCGATTCACAGAGGACATTGCACATTGTAGACAGACCCTGCGGGGGTTGCGGTTGGATCATCTCTTCACACGTATACTACATCTCTATCCATTTTCTACATAGTGACAAGAATCCTGGGAGACAAATCAGCATTTTGATAAGAAAAGAGCTTGGGGATTAGAGGGTAACTTATCTAACCAGACCATCCCCCTCTCCTCAAGGGACTGAACACTTTGTCCACCTGTACCCTGGGAACCAGTCCCTGCAATTCTGCTGCTGAGAGGACAAGGAAGAGAGAAGGAATGTGAGGGGAAATTCAAAAGGACAGATCGCATATCTCCTCCAACCTCTGCAAACTCCACTTCCCCCAGCAGCATCCACAGAATCGGAAGCTGCTCTTGCAGCAAAGAAGGGAAAGGGGCAGGATCTTGGACTTTCTGCAAGCATCCGTCTCCCACCTCTGATGCAGGTACCTAGAAATGGACTTCGATTGAGTGCCGACTCTGTGCTATGTTCTGCGACTACATCATTTCATATAATTCTTACAACACTGCAAAGTTGGCATTATTACAGTATGATTATCCCTATTTCATGTGTGAGAAAGTTGAGATTCAGACTAAGGCAACTTCCAAAGTCATATCCTTAGTAGTGGCAAAGAGGACATTTGAACTTAGTCTGTTTGGCAGTAAAACTCTTGCTAGTTCTCCTGCACACCTCTATGAGAAGTCCTCTTTCTTCAGAGTCCAGCTTTCAAAAGAAAACCCTTACCATTTTCTTTTTTCACAGCAACAAGAGAACCCTCTGATGTGAAGTGAAAAGGACCTGGAGTTATCTCCAGAAGTATGCTTGGTACATGCCATAAAATCCCAAAGCTTTGACTTATAAACTGCTGTAGCCTTGTTAGTCATGCCCTGCAAAGACTCAGCAGGATCAAGACCAGTTACACAATGTGCCACTATCTTGTGTGGGCAGTCTAGAGGGATTCCTTAGAAAAAGAATATTATTACTTCAAATAATTTTTCACATGCATACACATATATTGCAGACATAGAAATAGACAAAGAAAGCACTGGAAAGTAGGCATTTGGGAGGCTATTTTGATGAAGACCTAAGAGTGATTTACATAATTTCATTTTCTAAAGGGCTCGAAAGCAATTTCATTTTAAAGGTAAATGAGAAATCCTTCCTTTTGATCTTGTTTACACTCTCATTTTCTTTAGAAAAATTTTAAATAGACTGTAGAAAAAGGCACTTGGTCTAAACTGGTTCATCACAAATTTCAAACTTGTGAGGTTTGAGGAATCAGATCTTACAGGAACAAAGACAAACCCGAGAAAAGTTTTGTAAACAACCACTACTTCACCATTCCAAAATCAGTGTCTTCAAGGCCTCTCTGATCACCTCAGCCTAGAGAAAAAATTACTGAATGTATAATATAAGGGTATGTATGAAAATGGTGATAACAGTTGCCTCTGAGTAGGCAAACAGGGCCTGGAAACAGAATTTGAGGGAGACTTATTTCTATATTGTAGTGTCTGTTGAGTTTTGAAAAAAGTACTGTGTTTATTCAAAAATAAGTGAAATAAAAATTTTCATTAATATTTGGTGTCATGATTTTTATTTACTATGTTCTTCAAAAAGGAAGCCAGTCGTCTATTCTCCTCATGTATTTACCATGACTTCCAAAATCTTCAGACTCTCATTTTTCCATTCCTATCTCTGCACCATGTTCATTTATACTCACTCATATGCTGCACTGAAAATGTTCTTTGTCACTTTTCACATGATTATGCTGTGTGGCTGCATTTGGATTACGGGCCTCCAAGCGGAGGTTTCAAGGGGGGTTAGTATGAGTGTTGATGCTGATGGTTGATGGCCTAGGTTTGAGTTTTGGCTTCTGCCTCTTACTAATTTTGTATCCTTGGCCAACTCTAAAATATATCTGTTATGGATTAAATGGTGTCCACTTCAAAATATGTGTTGTAATTCCTAACCTCTATGCTTACGGTTATAATCTTATTTGGAAATGGGTCATCTTTGTTATGTTATTGAGGTAGGATTAGTGTAGATTGTCTTGAGTCAATGTCTTTTGAGATACAAAAGGGATTAAACAAATAAGTGAGCTAGCAGTGATGAGAGAAGAGAGATGCCAAGCCACATGAAGACTGCCCAGGAGCAGAAGCTCAAAGAGGCAAAGACCTTCCTCCAGAGCTGACAGAGAAAGAAAGCCTTCCCCTAGAGCTGGAACTTGAATTCGGGCTTCTAGCCTCCTAAACTGTGAGAAAAAAAAAAAGATCTGTTTGTTAAAGCCCCCCTTTGGTGGAATTTCTGTTATAGCAGCACCAGATAACTAAGACAATATTGAAGATTCAGCTTCTTTATCTCTAACAAGAGGATAATAATAATCACAATAATGATACATTGTTTAATTTTCAAAACGTTAAATGATATATTTAAAATACTTTGATCAGTGCTCTGTACATAGTAATCATTCAATAAATAATAGTTATTATTTTAATGCTTTTTGTTTAGTATACTCTATAATTCTCACACTTTAAATTCTTATATTTCAATAAATAGTGATGTTGATCAATTTAAAGAAAAAAAAGTTTCTGACTAAAGCAACGATGAAGGGAAAAAAAGCAGCATACAGACAGTGATGGGGATCGGAAAAGATGAGCAAATGGTAGTTGTCTTCTAAAAATCACTTTTCCTCTACTGTTTCCCCCATAACCAAACAAAGAGAAGGCAAAGATAGAAACTACAAATAGTCATCTCCTTCCATCATGTTCTTTTCTGGGGTTGTTTTTGATACATCTCCAATAAGAGTATGGAATACAGAATCTGTCAGTTAGATGTGGTATTCACCCTGGATTTTCTTTCATGGTCTTTGGGTTTTGAATTGTTTCCCAATAATGCAAATAACTTGGGAAATAATTTCCAGTCCTACCAGAGTCCAACCTCAATCATCAGCCACTTATATGTCTTCTCCAGAGAGGAAGCAGTGGGAAGGCTTTTGTGGTTAGAGTCAGCTGACTTTTCCTGAATGCCCAACACATGCAGAGTGGTATCTTCAAGCAGTATGGGTTACATACCCATGTTCTAGACCTAAAAGAAATAATAGATCTGGTTCCATTCCACTGTAATCTTGTATAAAATCAAAATTAAATACAGAAAGACAAACTCTGTAATATACATAGATACCCTTTGTTTTGGGCAACATTGGGTTGAAACACAATCTGGACCAGTGGGTGCTCTTGCTTCCTCCTCTCTTTCTCCTATTTCTCTGTAAATACTTGAACCATCGTTTTGAACTGAAATGCATTCTCTAGGAGGCAGATCATCTGGCACATATGTTTTAACCAGTTCTCAAATAAATAAATAAATAAATGGGTTCATCCTCAACCTCATGTTGGAACAGACTACGGGTGGTTACTTTGAGATGAGAAACTGGGAGTTTAGGCTTTTCAAAGTGCCAAGCTACTAATTAACTAATTACAGTCAGATACTCTTTTAATCTCCATAGCAGTTCACCATTACCATGTAAAATTGTATTCCATACAGATCTGGAAAAGTATAGAATGGCTACATCCAGGAGAACAAAAGCAAATTTTAAAATATGCCAATACTACATGAAAGATGTAAAAATTCAGCAATGAAGTATAATAAGCTTGCCTTTTATGCTGGCCACAGATTCTGACCCTTAATTCCGCACTCACCTGATAAGCTTAATAGTAATTTTAAATGCAATCAAGGGAATGCAAATGTGTTGTACCCTCCAGTAGGAAGTAAAGAGATATCTTATTTTGCTTGCTGAAACTTGGCTGTTATACTCAACAGTAAAGCATTTACAGGTGGACTGTGTAGGAAGAAAGCCTGAATCCTGGGGCAAATCCATTATCATTCATCACCTTTTTCTTTAAATATTGAGAAATATTTTTTTCTATGTTCTTGTGCCTTTTTATAGGTTGTTAATGATAAGAGAACCCAACCACATGCAGGCTGACTTTTACATTTCAAATGGCTGAGAGGAAGGCAACAAATGCTAAGCGTATACTGTCCACTGCCAGCCAGAGAAGAGCTTCTTATTACACTTTATAAACTTTCCGATTGGCATTGAGCAGGAAGAGCGTTCACATTCACATAAGCATGCCTTATTTTGCACACCTCTGCTACTAGTAATAAACAGTGAACAGTTGGGCTAATTCCTCCACTCTTTGTGGAAAAGATGAAATTGTCTGCCATTTGTTTTATATTTGCTGGAAATCAAGAACTTCTAAGGTCATGTATCAGTTCCCAGATATTCAAAGCCCAAATTCCTCTTAAGGAGACTTACAGAGATGGACATCCTCTTCCATGACGGCTGTTTTGGGATTGCTAGGTTTCACATTGTTTTAGCTAGACACATGGCCATGTAGTTCCCAAACTGGGTGTCTGGACTATGTGCGCTATGGCATTAAACTCACAGGGGCACTGCAGGATGTTTTAAACTTTAGATGAAAACATAGCAGCAACTGTCCAATAACACATGAACTATTATAGTAAGTTGCATGGACCTAACTAGCTAATCAGCTGAATGATTTGGTGTTTCTCATGGGCTAGGGGTGTCATAAAAAAAAAAAAAATTACTGAGACACCAAAGGTATCAAGAATGTAAAAAGTTTGGGAACCTCTAACATAATCCCATTTATATGAACCACAGATTGAAGAACATGAATTTATATATGGCACCTGACACATTCTATATGCTGGAAAATATACTATGGGAGTAGAAGAACTCTCAGTTAAATAATACTTATGAGGAAAAAGTGGCAGAAAAGGATCACAACTGTTTCTTGGTCTCTAATCTGTTGATTGCTGTTCCCAGTATCCTTAAGGACTGCCCCTTGAGGGAATGAATAAACAGTTCACAGCAAGGAAGTACCACAGAACCTGGACTTTGTGCTGTACTATATCCTGCAGAGGAGAGTTTGAAAATAGAAATGAGATAATATCTGTTGCTTCTCATTCCATCTTGATTCTCTAATGAAACTCTAGAGGAGCTTGAAAAGTCCCTTTGAAACAACTGTATCTGGAAAGAATTGTGCAAGACCATGGATGCCAATAGTTTAATAGGGAGGATGCTCAGTGCAGACCTCCAGAAGGGACAAGAAAGACTGGTATGAACTATCAAGCTCTAGAGAAAACTATGATCTGTTTAAGAAATAAGAGACTCCTGGAATCAGGAAACTTGTGGAAGTAAATTTGACCCCAAGGTATTTTAAACAGGGCTGGAAAACCAGGTGCAATGGTTAAAAGATAAGACTTTGATGACAATCCTATAAAAAAATGGCTGATTGAATTGGGACCTAGAAGTTACAAAAACTTTCTCAGTTTGGCAATGAAGCCAGGGTAGGAGGAAACAAGACAAGACAGAGGGCTCAGTTAAGCACAATCTCTTGATTCCACTATGATGGTGCCATTTTGGAGTCAGTTGGGGGATTACACTGTATCTTTTGCCTTACAAGATCATTTTAATGAACCATTTCTTGCTTTTTAGCTAGCTCTATAATATTTTTGGAGGAGAAAAAAAAAATGTGACTAACTCCAATCCAAATTGTACTCTTGTGGCTCTGTTCTCACCAAAAAGAACCAATTAATAGCATTCTAGCATCAAGACTGAAAGGGAGAATCATCCCAGTAACTGGGCATAGGTCAGAAATCTCTTTCTCTGTGTCTTTTGTTGCTAAATCTCTAAGTGTTCCCCCAGGCCGTGTAATACCTTTGCTCCTAGGACAATTTCTCCCTAGAAAGCTTATTCAGTCCCATGAGTTTAAAGGCAACCAATATACTTCTGAATCCCAAATTTATTTCTCCAACCCAAACAGACCTCTTCCCTGAACTCCAAATTTATGCATCTAATTGCCTTTCTGACTATCTCTACCTGGATAGCTAATAGGTGTTTCAACCTTAGCATGTGAGAAAACAGACCGTCTTGTTTTTCTGATCCCCAAACCTGCTCCTCTCGCAGTCACTGAAATGGCACCACCACCCACTCAGTTGCTCAAACCAAAAGCTTGCTGATTCCTCTCATTCCTTATTCTCTACAACCAATTCACCTGCAATTTCTTTGATTCTATGGCCTAAACCTCTCATAGCCTATCTACTTTTCCCCATGTCATCATCTTTTGCCTGGAAACTTCTCTCTCTTCTTCCACTCCTGTGGTCCTCCTTCTAATTTTCTACACATAATCTTTAAAACTTAATTGAGATCATTTTGTCTCTTCAATGGCTTTCAAATGCATTAGAATAATAAACTCCTTAAGCATACCTAAGGGTCCTACATGACCCCTGCTAACCTCTCCAGACTCAAGTGTTAACAATCCCCTCTTCAATCATCCTGCTCATCCTCCACTGCTCTTCTGTCTTATCCTCCAAGACACCAGGCTTGTTCCCACCTTAAGGCTTTTGTAGTTCCCTGTGTCCTCTTCCTGAAATGCTTTTGCCTCAGCTCTTTGCATGTCTGGCTCTGTCTTGCCATTCAAGTCTCATTTTAAATGTCACCTCTTAGGAGAGACCTTTCCTGTCTAACCAGTCTCATGAATCCCACAGTAACTACTCATCACTTCAACCCAAAACAATGACCTTTACTTGTATATCTGTTTAGTTATTTACTTGTGTTTGTTTACTGTCTGTCTTACCTCTACTGAAATATAAGCTCCAGCCAAATAGGAATTTATCTTCTCATTCAACACTTCACGATGTAGCACACTGCTCAGCACATGAAAAATGCTTAGTACATATTCATTCAAAGTCCTTAATTAATGAATGGGTATCTCAGGCTCTCCTGTGTCATTGCTAGTTACGCATGTCTTCTCTGGTGCTGATTTGTGGACACAGTCACTAAAGTTCACTTCTCTTCAGACTTAAACAAATAAGAACAAATAAATAATGGAAGGTGAGAAAAGAAAATTAGAAATGATGCTGCAATTCCAGCTTATATTTAAAACCACTGCTGTATTATATTTAAAAAAAAAAAACTTGCTTCATGTATCTGGAAAATGAATAACGCTGACTTTTTCCATTAAAAAATGTTTATTTCTTGATTAGGAAACTAGTCCCGTATACTTAGTAGAAGTTTTCAAAACTTATTTCATAGGCCTTGATGAAATACACAGATCTGGTAATATAGTTTATTTTTTATCTGTATTTTAAAATAACAACATAATCAATTTAAGCACATTTAAATAGCTTGTAATATGCTCCCTCCCCAAAACCAACAACCAAACCCTTTGCCTTCGAGTTGATTCCAATTCATTATGACCGTATAGGACAGGGTAGAACTGCCCTATAGGGTTTCCAAAGAGCGGCTGGTGAATTCCAACTACCGAACTTTTGGTTAGCAGCCAAGCTCTTAGTCAGTAAACCACCAGGGCCCTATCCCCAGAGGGGGATAAATAGTAGCATAGGATTGTGTTAGGTCAAATTAAACTCTTATGTTTCTCAAAAATTTTAAGAATGTTTATTGGCATGTTTATCCTCCTTAAATCAAGTATTACTTCATTTTTAAAAATTATGGCATAGTTATTACTGGAGTAACAACATAAGTTACTGCAGTCTACAGTATAATTTACTGCAATTTTTTAGCATGAACAAGACATTTCCCTTCTTATGAGAATCTCCCTTCACGTGAAAGGACATCGCTCACATGCCATGCTTACTCTCTGGCTTTTCTCTCTCTGAATTCAAGCTCTGTTTCATAGGTGAAAAAGCAAGTGGTGTTAATTTTCCTGAAAATAAATGTGGAAAAATGAAAACCCAAGCATTAAAGAGAAAGACATTCTTTACTACTAGAAAAATACTATTTTTTACTTCATAACAACTTTTGAGTCTTGTAATCTGCCTTTTTCTTTCATAGCAATTTTTGCTAATTTCTAATTATATGTTTGGACCCGGGAAAAGAAGATACTTTAGAATACTATGGAGACATTTCAACAGTAGCTGAGAATGTATAGTTATTCTATTTTTACTAATTAGAGAAATACTGATAACCCAAGGAATTTAAAGCCCTAAAAACTGAAGATTTAAAAATGAAATTAAGCTACATAAATCTTGATTCCATTATATTGTTTAAACTAAATTTCATGTGTCAAGACATACACATATACACACACACTAATGTACACATATATATGTGCATATGTACTTGTATATATACGTACATACACATCCATGCATTTATGTCTATATCTAAGGACCTCTGGTGGTGCAATGATTTAGCATTCAACTGCTAACTGGAAGGTCAGTGGTTTGAACCCACCAGCCGCTCCTCAGGAGAAAAGACCTGGCAATCTGCTGCCATAAAGATTATAGGCTAGAAAACCCTATGGGGAAGTTCTACTCTGTCTCTATAGAGTCACTATGAGTCAGAATTGGCTTGACAGCAAGGGGTTTGATTTGTTGGTTATGAGTCAGAATCAACCCAAGGGCACACAACAACGTATCTATATAGTAAGTTATAGTCATAGTTATAAATCTTTCCCCAAACAGAACACTTGAATGCTGTATAATTTATCCCTCTACCAGCACCTTCAGTATCTCTCCTCCCATAATCCTCATCTCACTAATACCTTTCAGCTTCCATTAGCATTCACAGGCCCCTTCACAGCATTTTAAACACTATTAAAACTATCAGTCCTGCTTACTAAATTCACTTAGTACCCCTCCAATAACTGTCACTGTACAAATTTATTCAAAATAGTTTTCATAAAATGCTTATATATTTTCAATGAAATTTTCAAGATAATTAGAAAGGGAAATAAAAATAAAATAATCAGGTTTTGAAGATATTAATAAGAAACATAATAAAAATTGTAGTTTAAAATGAATGAAAGGTCAAAGTAGTTTTATTGAAGAACATTATGAGTTCTCTGCCACTTTTTGTTCTTATTTTTCACACCTGAGGAAACGATGTACTTCCATCGCTCATTCATTGAATGATACACCCAAATCTCACAGCTAGCTGATGAAAGATCTAACCAGTTGCTGTCAAGTCGATTCTGACTCAGGGCGACCACATGTGTATCAGAGTAGAACTGGGCTCCATATGGTTTTCAATGGCTGATTTTTCTGAATTAGGTAATTAGGCCTTTCTTGCTATGTGCCTTTAGGTTGGCTTGAACCTCCAACCGTCGGGTTAACAGTTGAGCATGTTACTCTTTGGCACCACCCAGGTACTCAGTGAAAAAACTAGGATTAGATAAAGATTATATAATTTATTTTTACCCCCCACAATGACTTAAACTAGTTGCTTCAGTTCTGTCAAAAGATCCAGAAAAACAAATTACTTGTAATGGTAACATGCAGAAGTAATTTTAAAGGACTTAATTTCTTAAATATAACTGGGCATATGTATGAGGACAGTGGAGTACAGAATACAGTCAGCTAAGGGATACTGAAGTAAGCATATTAACATATAATTGAAGAATCATTTAGATTAAAAAGTTAACATGTTTCTTTAAAATTTTACAATCAATATATTTCAAGTGCGTAACTAAAGGCTCATGATTTTTTTGGTTTTGTATGTGATAAAGGAGCTGCATTTTTTTTTTTTTTTATTCCTAGAATGATAAGAAACAATTTAGACCAATGTTTTGCTTCAACTGTCACAGGCAACCATAAAGCACCCCTTGCTTTCTTCTTGATTAGATATCTGCTATCTAAGTAAGTGATTTTCCAGCCAACTAATGCCTATCCATTTAAGCATTTCATTTTATAATTTGACTAACTGGGATGTAAAAAGTACAAAATGCTTCAATACTTTCTTCCCTCTTAAGGCTCTAGTGATGCTGTAGTTTTAAATTGAATAAGTACTCTTAGGTGGGATAAAGCTCTGGTTAAAGTCTTGTCCTCTGCCAGAACCACATGGGGATCATTCTTGGCTCTTCAGTGTGAGAAACTGGTGAGGTTTCTGGAGGTAAAACTCACAAAAGTGGGCGGGGGGGGGGGCGGGGTGCTCTCCCAAGACAGTGGTTCCCAGAATTGTCTCACTCTCACGCTAGTCTATAATCACCCTGCAGCAATGTTCCTACCAGTTACTGTCCCCAGTGGCTCCTGCTCCGGGTAAGGGATGTGACTGTCTAGATTCAAAAACGATTACCTCATAGTTCTGGCAGAGGGACGGGGGGAAAGAACCATTGTGAAATACACCAAGACCGTTCTCCACAACTAAACCCTACTTGGCAGAGGAAAAGATTTTACCCCAGCTTTATCCCACCTAAAAGGAAGTGCAGTTACCCAATTTCCACCTCCTGTAGCCTTCCTGTCTCACAGAAGGGGTGGCATGCATAAGCCAAGACATGCTTTTGAAGGTCACAGCCTGGAAACATAGGCCCATTAAAAGACTGAGATTTAATCATAAGATTATAGACCGTTTCTCATCTCCAACAATTTACCACTACATCAGTAGGGCTCCAGTATAATAACAGCGGATTACACTTGAAAGAGTTCCAAGCCACAGGCCCTATAAGGAAGAGTTCTTAGAGAAGCTCAAAGACAACAGGGGAGACAAAATCAAGGACACCAGAGGAATTTGAAGCCTTAGGCATCTACGGCTACAGCAAACATTAAACATAGACCAACTCCTAGCCAGATTAACATAAAACCTTACACTACAAGCCTCACTTTACCTCACTCCTACTATTCAATATACTGTGTGTGGCTTTTGACAAAAAAACTGCATGGCATCCCAAAAGGCTAGGCTCTCCTGATACAGTGCTACTCTTTGCTAACTGGTGAATTTGGAAGAAAAAATTAAACACTTATGCCTCAGCCTTCTCTTTTTTTTTTCTTCTTTGGGACTTGTCTGCTTGTAAAGAAGACATATTCTTGGCTCTTCCACAATGTAAGCCTTTCATGGATGCTCAAGGCCAGTGATTGTCCAATTGCCCATATTTAAATTAAATTAAATCTGTCTAAATATGGAGTATATATTAACAATCACATTTACGTCCAGACAAAAACCACCTTCCTCAATGTAAAACTGTAAAAACATTAATATTTTCATCTCTGTATGAATACTGTGCCTTTCAATTGGTTCCAAACACAGAGAACAGGGTTGTTATTTATTAACACCCTAATGAGTTAGAATCAACTCGATGGCAACTAACAACAGCAGATCTCAATAATATGGAACATAGAATATGGTTGTTTTATGAGGATTCCAGGAAAATGGTTTTGTTATGTTGATCAGATAATAATATTTCTTGCAACAAGTAACATAAAACCCATCTCAAAGGTTTAATGAACGGGGGATTTATTTTTCTCATATAACTAATAATATAAAGATGTGTGACAGTGGACAACGACTCAATAGGTCAAAGATATCAGAGATGATGTCTCCAGGGATCCACTTTTAACTTCCTTCCAAGGTCACAAGATGTTATCCCAGCTCCAAATATCATAGTCACGTTCAAGGTATAAAAAAAGAAGAAAGAGAAACATGTCAACTACTTCTATCTCTTTTATCAGGAATGCAAAAATCTTCCCAAAAGTTCCCCAGCACATACTTGCAATGTTGCTTTGTCCTTAACTATGTTGCATGTACTCATAGCTGCAAGGGAAGCTGGAAAAACGAGTAGTTACCCCTTCTAGGCTTTATGGTGTGTTGCTGTTGTCAAGTGCCATTGAGTTGATTCCAACTCAGAGCAACCCCACGTGACAGAGTAGAATGACCCCATAAAGTTTTCTAGGCTGTGATCTTTACAGGAGCAGATCTCCAGATCTTTCTCCCAGCAGAGTTGCTGGGTGGATTTCAACCACCAACCTTTCAGTTAACAGGCAAGCATTTAACTGCTGTGCAACCAGGGCCCCTTGCCTTTATGGTAGAAGGTGACAAACATCACAGGGGTTGATGCCTATTGGAAGAGGCAACCAACAGTGTAAGGCACAATGTGGACAGTGATGCCTTCTGAGGCTTTTGAATTGGTGTCATTTTTTTCCCCTATTTTGGTAGTGATTTATTATGAGGGTGGTTTTATCTCTTTGAATTATTTTAAATTTCCTTTTCTCTATGGATTTCCATCTGTTTTAATCTACTGCATGACTTTCAACAACTTAGTGATAACCCTTTTATGGAAAAAAAAATGCATGAACTTTGTGATAGCTTTTCCTCATTTTGAGGTTTTTTTTTTTTGTTTGTTTTTAACTCTGGTTTCCCCTATCTGTCCATGGTTGTTAATATTACTGGATGGCTGATTTACAGATAAAGGATAGTGCTATTTTTTAAAGTAAAAAACTTTCCAATTTTATTTTCTTCTAGTTGTTTGCTTATTTTGGGGGTTTTAAAATAGAAGAATCTTGGGATGTTCAAGATTTGAATTCTTTAAATTCTGGTGATATTTGGTGGAGGTTATTCAAAATGTGCCTTACATTTTTATTTGTCTTATCCTTTTTCTGACATTCTCACCACTTTTTCTCATCCCTTGAAGCTTAGCTAAATTGTAGTCAAAGGTGCTACCCCTACCTATGAATTTAACTCAAATGTTTTGCCATTTTTGAATTTCATTCAGAATGACATGGGCTTCACAGTAGATTCAATTCTCGCTTTTTATGAGAACTTAAAAACATGTCTGTTAAGATTTTTTTCTCTTTTGAAACATTTTGTTAATGGAATGGTATTACATTATGATATAATGTTTCTTGACTTTTTGAAGATTTTTCTAAAATGTCTTGGTCTGGATTAGAATTGGCAAAATTTGTTAAATATGAGCAGATTTGTTTACAGTATTAACTGTTATAAATGTTACTCCACTTTTGTAAGATTTCTGTTTCATTTAGTTAAAAAGAAATAATGCCATGCATGGAATTTAATAAAAAATGCATTCAAAATTGTGTTTTTTTGGCCCTTCCAGAAAAAGAAATATTAAGAGAACTTGGCCTTTAAAATACAAGTTCAATAAAATCTAGGATAAATAACAACAGTTGCTTTGCATGCATGTATTTTTCACGGAGCCAGTAATTTTCAGGTTATCCACATGTTCCTCACATGTGGATCACAGAATAAAAAAGAGAGTACTAATCTCAGTAAAAGTGCTGTACGTTGTTTTTGCACAAGCTTGTTGCCAGAATAATTAGTGCAGAATCTGCCTCTCATTATGGCTACAAGACAGGCCTTTTGCTCTGTGTATGCACCAACTGCATCCTACAGTCAGGCTAGATGAGCAAGCAGAACAGAGTTGGCAGTAATACCTTGGTACTTGCTGTCTCAACTTGCTGTTTGGAGCTGCAGCTGCCAGACCACTGTTAAAATTGATTGGCATTCACACTTCATTTGACTGGGTTTGCATTTGGACAAGGTCTTCATTTTCACCTTTCTTGCTATTTCCTGAGGAAAATGAGCAATTCTGTGATGCCGGTGTGCTTTTCAATTCTAGGATTGTTGAGTTACCCCCACCCCCTTCCCTTATAAAAGAAAGGTCTGCACATTTGAAGCTTGTTAGGTAAAAGGATGTTAGATTCAACTCCTGCAATTTCCAAATAGATTTTTCTGTCCTTATTTTTTTCTTTCTTTACTTAGCTTAGGAACTGTGTGATTGGTTGCCAACAGACAGCATTAGTTACGTGAACTCTTCATTTGTCTACAGAACAAGCACAAAATTAAACTGGAGGAAATGATGTGGCATCAGTTTTTGAGAAGTTTGCACAGACTAAAAGGGGCCCCTGGGAAGAGTTGTTGACATATCTTTTTCCCCTGATACAATTCTTTCCTCAGAGACAGAACAATCGGTTTTCCTCACAAGGAGCTGGCATTGGTCAAGTGGATTTTGGAAATGCTACTCTGTACTCAACTAAATCTAGTTAACTCATTTCAAAGCCATCAAGCATTTTTCAAACATTAACAAGAGAGTGCTGTTGATATTCATTTTGCTTTTTTGTAAAAAGCCAAAACCCATGTTTATAAGGCCAAACAGAACTAGAATATTCTGAACCCCTCTACACTAATTTTAGACAATATTATATATA
>NW_004444018.1:464664-483355 GCF_000243295.1 Trichechus manatus latirostris
ATATATATATATATATACATATATTCCCACAGAAGGAACCTGGGCAAAATGAGGCTGCAAAAAAAATTGACCTGATTGATTAACTGTCTGGCACAAACCACTTTGACAGTTAGTCAATCTATGCTTTATTTCTGCAGCATTCTCCTCCAGGATGTGTGATCAAAAAAGTATGAGCAAAGTCAGTAGATTATCTCAATTATAAAATGAAACCGCATCATGTGGTTACAGCAAAGAAATGTTCTTTTAAAATGAGCCCTAGATCTCCGGGCCTTTCTCCATCCTCTTCCTTCTGCCTGGCAACATTTCTGCACCTTTTTCCACCTTTACTAGCTTCGCTGTCAGGTAGAATCCAGCATGTCCCTCAAGACTTGGCTCATATGCCTCAGTGATTGCTCTTTTGATCTTGCCTCAATTCATTCTCTTAAAAAAAGTGAACATTTTTAAAAATATGCAGCCAGCACATATTGTATGCTAAATGCTGTTAAATACACTGGAAATGCAAGATACTGTCCTTGCCCTAAGGACAATGTCACTTAACTGTGTTCTTTCCAGAACCTCAGACGTACTTGGATCATCAACTTTTTTCTTTTGTCATGTGCTTTTATCTTTATTTCTATCTTTATCGGGACATGCACTGTCCAATGGGGTAGCCACTAGCTACATGCGGCTATTGATGACTTGAAATGTGGCTGGACCAAATTAAGATGTGCTGTAAGTGTAATATATAAACAAAACCCTTTGCTGTTGAGTTAATTTCGACTCGTAGCGACCCTACATGACAAAGTAGAACTGCCCCATAGAGTTTCCAAGGAACGACTGGTGGATTCTAACTGCCGATCTTTTGGTTAGCAGCCAGGCTCTTAGACACTGTGCCACCAGGGCTCCAAGTGTAATATACATACCAGCTTTTGAAGACTTAATATGTAAGAAGAAATAATGTAAAATATCTTGTTAATAATGTTCTACGTTGTTTACAGGCGTCTCTGGGTGGCCCAAATGGTTAAGTACTCGGCTACTAACGAAAAGGTTGGTGGTTTGAATCTACCCAGAAACACCTCAAAATAAAGCCCTGGTGATCTACTTCCAAAAGATCAGCCTGGTGATCTGCTTCTGAAAGATCATAGCCATTGACATCCCTTTGGAGTACAGTTCTCCTTTGACACATATGTGGTTACCATGAGTCAGAATCAAATTGACAGCAACTGGTTTTTGTTTATATTGATCAAATGTTGAAATGATAATATTTGATTATATAGGGTTAAATAAAATATAGTATTAAAATTATTTTCACCTGTTTCCTTTCATTTTTTAATGTGGCTATTAGTGAATTTGAAAGTGCTCTCTTAGACTATGAACATCCTGAGAGCAAGCATCATGATTTGCTAATTTCTGTATTTAAAGACCATTAAATAGGGAAAGAAGGTATTCAATAAATGTATCTTAAATGAATATTTGAGTAAAAACCAAACCCACTGCCATGGAGTCGATTCTGACTCATAGCAACCCTATAGGACAGAGTAGGACTTCCCCACAGGGTTTACAAGGAGCAGCTGGTGGATTCGAACTGCCAACATTTTGGTTAGCAGTTGAGCTCCTAACCATCGTGCCACTAGGGCTCCAGCAACCCTATAGCCATAATTAATTCACTAGAATTAAGAGCAAGATGCTAAATTTTGGAGGCAGAAGTTACTTTGGATGTCCTCTTATTTTTTTTCTTCATAAGATATGACAGCTCAGAAGGAATCCCAAAGTTTTCAATTTAAAGATGACTTGCTTTAGTTTCTCTAAATCCCGTTTGTTTGTGGCTGTAATCCTTCCTCAGCTATTCTACCTGGAACCTTATACAATGATGATTTTCCTCAGGTGCCACCTGAATGTTCAGTAGAGGGAAAAATGCTATATCCGACTCCATCTGGAGGGACCACTAGCTTGAGTTGTAATGAAAATATAGCAAGTAATAACACAATGCTTGAGCAAATCTATTCATTTACTACTGGTATTCCAGTTAGATGTTCAAGAAGCCTCCAGGGATCCAAAATCCATCTTCCGTGGAGTTACATAAAGGAGAGCAAAATCTCTGGGAAATTTGATGCTGGTTGGGATATTCAAGGCTAGGTAGTATATCATTTCCTATTGGCTTCCAGAATCTCAGCTTAGCTTCTTAAGGCTTCAGGGTTTTCTGGGGAGATGGGGAGTGGATGGCATGAAGCAGAGGATGAGGCTATGAAAAATTCTTATTTGTTGTGGCCCCAAAATAAATAATGGATACAGTAAAGGAGAGTGAAGAGATATGACAATTAATGCAGAGTGTAATTCTGTATTGTACCCTAGGCCAGAAAAAGGATATTCAAGGGACAACTGTCAAAATTTAATAAAATCTATAAAATAATAAATCATATTGCCTCAATGTTATTACTGATTTTGGTAAGTGTACTGCTGTTATGAGGTCCCTGGGTGGTGCATATGGTTTGTGTTTGGCTGCTAATCTAAAGGGTGGCCATTCGAACCTACCCAGCAGCACCAGGAAGGAAAGTTCTGGCGATCTACTTCTGTAAAGATTGTTGTTGTTGTTAGGTGCCCTCTAGTAGGTTCCTACTCACAGAGACCTGATGCGCAACAGAATGAAATACTGCCTAGTCCTACACCATCCTCACAATCGTTGCTATGCTTGAACCCATTGTTGCAGTCACTGTGTATATACAATATATTTACACATAAATATATAAGCAGAATGTATATTCATATATATGCATATATACATATGAAAGAGAGAGAGAGAATGAATGACAAAGTAGATGTGGTAAAATGGTGACATTTAGGGGATTTGGGAAGAGTACATGAATTCTTTGTACTATTTTTGAAACTCTTGTAAACCTGTAATTATTTTGAATTAAAAATTTAAAAAAATAAAAATAAATAGATAGTGGTCATAAAATACTAAGTTTAATTGGTGGTCTCACATAATAAATACAAATTAATATTCATATTATTGAATTTTCAAAAAGCAAAATGTCTTACTTTGCAAAATTCTGAAGCCTTGACCATCTGAAGATTTCTGATCTTTTTACTTCCATAATTTTATTTTAAAATTTATATTTACAAAATATTCATAACAAGTTTTCTGAGCAACATGCTTCTTCTAGTGACCAAGTAGTATTATTTGTAAATTTCTTGATCTAATTAAAAATATATTAAATCTGTTGGATAAGGTTATTAGTACATATTTTTAGGTAGATTTTTAAGACAGATTTAAAGAGATAATTGTGGTTAAACGTGCTTATTTTAAGTTGACGTTGAGAGCAAAGGTAATGAGTAATCCATATGTATTTGGTTTGACTTGATCTGATTATGTACTAATAACCTTGTATGTACATAAGAGTCACTTCAGAGGCAGAATCACACCATCTGTATGCCCAAGTTGAGGCAGAAAAAACTTGTTCTCATCAGAGTTGCCAAGACTGGTGATTCAAAAGGTTGTGGATCTGCAAGAGGGAGTCCAACAAAGAGTAGGGGTTGTGAATCGCATTCAGATTGGCCCCTATACATGGTGATCTGATGTATAATAGAACAAACCATTGCCCGTTTCTTGCCATCCTCATGATCCTTGTAATGTCTGAGTCCATTATTGCAGCCACTGTGTCAATCCATCTCATTGAGGGTCTCCTTCCTTTCTCTGGCCCTCCCCTTTACCAACCATAACGTCCTTCTCCAGCAATCAGTCCCTCCTGAAGAAGCATTCAAAGTAAGCAATTCGAAGTCTCGGACAATATTCTGTGACCCATAGGGATTTCGGTGGTTAATTTTTGGAAGTAAATTACCAGGCCTTTGTTCTTAGTCTGTCTTAATCTGGACATTCTGCTGAAACCTGTCTACCGTGGCTGACCCTGCTGGTATTTGAAAAACCGGTGGCATAGCTTCCAACATCATAGCAACACGCAAGCCACCTCAATATGACAACCGGACAGACAGGTGGTGAAAAGTGTAGGTAGGGAAGATAATTTTGCATTCTTTTATCACTGTTCATCAGTTTTTAAAAATATATTCTACTTACATTTTTTCATAAAACTGTAGATAGGAAATTTATTATTACTAAGTCCTGGGTAATTTACCTGTAGGAATTTGTGAATAAATTAAGGGAGTTTTCCTGTGAGACCAGGTTTACCCTTGTAGTTCTGCATTACTGCATTTGTTTTACAGGGAGGACACTTGCCATTGTCCACTGGTTAACTTTTCAGATTTTCCATGGGAAGAACATACTCAGCTTTAGCACATTATCATGTAAAGGAAGGGGGAGTGATATTTTCTTAATAGGTCAGAATTTATCTTCCCCTAATTATGATATTAAAACAAACAAACAACCAGTTGGCAGAATAGAACTGCACTCCATAGTGTTTCAAGGCTGTGATCTTTTGAAAGCTGATGGCCAGGCCTTTCTTCAGAAGCACCTCTGCGTGTGTTCAAACCACTAATCTTACCTTTTGGTTAGTAGTCAAGCACTTAATCATTTGCCCCACTCAGGGCTTCCTAGTTATGATATGATATGGTAGAAAAATTCCCTGACAGAGAAAAGGTTAAAAATAAAAGAATCATCTGTTCCAATATAAGTCAAATATACAATAACCCATAAAATAATGGATTGAGTCAAAGGCAGATGTGAGAGCTTATAATGCTAGTCATAATCAAAAGTCTTCTTTTCATCAAAAATTGATGACAACTGGCTAATGCCTTCACTAAGTGATGTGCTAAAGAATCTCTAGCCAAGAGGCAAAAATGAATAAAGTGAAAATTGCTGCTATTACCCAGAGGTGAAGATGACCGATTGGGCCGAGCTGACCTGTGAGGATTGAGTTAATGAGCTGAAAGTCGCGCCCCAGACCCGGCCTGCTCTCAATCCCAGGATCCGGCTTCACCCATCAGCAATAATCATTGCTAAGGCCTGTCAGTGGCTGCTTTTAGCCTCTGCTCAAGAGCACACAGGAGTACCCACAACCACATCATGCCACATCTTCCTTCAATCAGAACTTGAAATTTTCTATCATCTCTTAAAATCTGTTTTTTAAACAGATTTGCTTTCCTCAATTTCAAAATCGCCTTATTGTTTGTCTCCCATCTCAAAAAATAGTTTGACTCTGAATTAGCTAAAATATCTAAGTATACCCACTCTTCACTTATCGACGGGGTTAGGTTCCAAAGACCAAGTTGTTATGTGAAAATCGGTGTTATGGGAAAATAGAGGATGACCACATCAGATCACAAAATGGAGAATGACTACATAATTACATAATGGCCAAATTACATCATTATGTACCTGCCAAACCACTGAGAATCATGGCACAGCCACTTTGACACATAACCTTAACCGTGACAGCCAGAGTTACTCTTGTCTCACACCTGGGTGTCCGTTACTGCCAGATGTACATCGTTAACACGTAAAATAGTTGGATAGTAGATTTTTTGCTATTGTCATAAGTTTGAAATGTTAGATAATGAGAGAGTTGATAAGTGAGGAGTAAGTGTACCAGTTGAATGGACCATTCATCTAAACAAGCTTTAATCTTAGATGACATGAAATTATGCCTTTAATGGCTCAGTTTAACCAAACTCCCATTTGTATTTTAACTGATGGAGGTATAGTATTCTTGTTGTTTTTATACACTGAGCAGTTTGCTATCTCCCCTAAAACTCTTCACTCCTTTATCACCTCCCTCTCCACAATATATGCACACATGCATACAAACAATAGTAACCCAAATGAAAAGTTTTTATTCCCTGTGAGGGTTAATGTTATGTGTCAACTTGGCTAGGGTGTGATTCTCAGTGGTTTGGCAGACACTGGACTGGGTGGTCATCCATAATGTTATATAATGTAATCACTTTCCATTCTGTAATCTGATATGAGCAGCTAATCAGTTAAAAGGGGGAGTTTCCTTGGGGGTGTGGCCTGCCTCCAGTATATAAATGGATGTTCTGGCAAAACTTACTCTATCTTAACCCTGCGCTATTCTTGTTGCCTGACCTCTAGTTCCTGGAAGGTAAGCCTGCAGAAGTCTCTGGCCTGCCACCTGACATGCAGATTTTGGATTCACCAGCCCCACAATCTCATGCATCAACAAGGGTCTCCAGCCTGCCATCTGACCTATGGATTTGGGATTTACCTGTTCCCACAATTGTCTGAGCCATTTCTTTGAAGTAAATCTCTTTCTCTGTATATAGATGGATGGATAGATAGATAGATGATAGCTAGATATCTTACTGGTTTTGCTTCTCTAGAGAACCTAGATTAAGACATCCCCATCTCTAAAGTGAGTGAATTTGATTTAGCGAAAGTCTGCCTGGAGATGGGGTTTAAAGTAGTTGTTGCCAAAGATAATGCCAAGGGTTGCAGACTAGGGGATTAAAAGGTAGCTTTAGCTTTAATTCTCGAAATTCATCCATTCTTGTTATGTGCTCAGCAGTCATTCTCCCTGCAAGGGGTAGCTAACTAGGGCACTGGCTGGCTCTCTTGAGATATCTATAAGACGACATTCTCCTTTAATGCTCCAGACCAAAAGAGGAGCTGGACAAGTCCTAGTCCAAGATGGTGTCTCTCTCTGCCAACTCTTGCCCTTGCTAGATGAAGATGCCAACCTCTGCCATTGACAGGTCCTACTCTGCTAGTCCCTGCACCCATAAGAATCCAGCCTGGCAGTGGAGCAGGTGTTACTGGCCCATGAGCACTCTAGGCCCGGGAGCATTCTCTTACGTCTGGGGAGAATTTAGAGGTCTGAGGCTCTCATGGCAGTTCACAGGGTTGCTACCATATCTAGCTTCATTATATGTGGCTGGTCTGTCTGAATATCCCCATGTCTAGGGCCCTGAGACTCAGTCTCCAATATGGCTTCCTCTGAAGCTAAACTCTAACCTTCCTTATTCTGATTGTTTCTGCCAACAACTTCACACGAGATTTGATCCTACCCCTCAGATCAACTCATAGACCTGACACTGAAAACTGCCGTCATCCAGAGTGCAACCAAGTCCTCCGGAGTAGTGGCTCTTAACCCTGGTTGTATGTTGGAATCAACTCAAAGTTCAACTCTGTTTCGTCTTAACGAGAAACATGCCTTAAATACTGAGGCCAGTCCTGACCAATACGGCAAGCATTTGCAATGTATACGCAATTCTAGTTTGGAAGCTGTTTCAAACCTTTTTAGAAGTAGTCAGGCTTTAAATTATAAAGTAATAAAACAAAGATATTGCAGTTTGTAAATTATTGTTGTGTTAATTTATTGCCATGTTAATCTTGGCATGATTAAATTATTGATTCAACAATTTCCTCCCCTTAGGGAGTCTTCCTCCAACTCCCTTATTAGTCATCTCTTCTCAATCTCATGCTGTCTGGTATTTTCCAGCTCTTCTAACCTACTCTGTCTGTAATCATGCAATCTGCTACATGCAAAAGCAGACCTCCTAAACCACTTGTCCTACTTCATTTTGAAATACAATTCCTTGTTTCTTTCTAATGTCCTTGGCTTTTGGCCTCAGGATTCATCTTGAGTCACCATCACTATCGGCTAGTCCTGCTTCTGCAGCTTACCACCACCACCACCAGTTGCCGTGGAATCGACTATGATTCATGGCGACCCCATGTGTGTCAGTGTAGAACTATGCTCCACAGAGCTGTCGATAGAAGAATTTTTGGAAGTAGATTGCCAGACTTTTCTTCTGAGGGGCCTCTGGGTGGACTCAAACCTCTAAACTTTTAGCTAACAGCCAAGTGTTTTAACCATTTGCAGTATCCAGAGACTCCTTCTGCAGCTTAAAAAACAAACAAATCCATTGCCGTCGAGTCAATTCCGACTCATAGCGACCCTATACGACAGAGTAGAACTGCCCCATAGGGTTTCCAAGGAGTGGCTGGTGGATTCAAACTGCCAACCTTTTGGTTAGTAGCCCTAGCTCTTAACTACTGCACCACCAGGGCTCCTTCTGCAGCTTAAGGAGGACTAAATCCTCTCCTCCACCATGATCCAGCTTTCCCCCCAGGTCAACGATCTTACTGCCCTTATAAAACTGTCTACTTGGGTATGTACAAAAATATTATTTCTGGGTTGTAGAGCTACAGGAATATTTTTGCTCCTTATGTTTCTGTATATAAAGATACTTTAATAATCTTTATAATGAAAAGGGAAAAAACAATCAAGTCACTTGTATTTTGAGAAGGAGGAAAGTATGCAACATAATCCACCTGAATCATCCTGCTTTCTGGAATCAAAACAGCCTTCTACAAGCAGAACCCCAAAAAATTCTCTAAGGCCTTCCTAACTAATGCCCACTTTTTCTCAAAACCCTCCTATGCGCCCTCATGGTAGCTAATTAGGATGCTCTGAATGCTAGATCTTTCTCGTGGTATAATCTTTAAAAAAATTTTAAATGTGGATTTAGCATGTGTCATAGATTAAATTATGTCCCCCAAAAAAATGTGTGTATCAATTTGACTGGGCCATGATTCCCAGTATTGTGTGGTTGCCCTCCATTTGTGACTGTAATTTTATGTTAAAGAGGATTAGGGTAGGATTGTAACACCCTTACTGAGGTCACATCCCTGACCCAATGTAAAGGGAGTTTCTCTGGGGTATGGACTGCACCACCTTTTGTCTTACAAGAGATAAAAAGAAAGGGAAGCAAGCAGACAGTTGGGGACCTCAGACCACCAAGAAAGCAGTGCCAGGAGCACAGCATGTCCTTTGGACCTGAGGTTCCTGTGCTGAGATGCTCCCAGAACAAGAGAAGACTGATGCATCACAAGGACCTTCCTCCACAGCAGACAGAGGAAGCCTTCCCCTGTAGCTGACGCCCTGAATTTGGACTTGTAACCTACTAGACTGTGAGAGATTAAATTTCTCTTTGATGAAGCTATCTACTTATGGTATTTCTGTTATAGCAGCACTAGATGACTAAGACAGCATGTCACTCTCCTGGTCAAAAATTGCATTGATTTCATATTCCCTAGAGAAGTGACCCTCAACTGGTGACACATGTCACACTAGAAGTGACTGAGTATCAGGGAAATATGTACAGTAAAAAGCAGAATCAATGTTATAATTCTACACATACTGTATTTGAAAAACATTTAAAAGCCATATATTGCTTATGTAATATAATCTATAGAAGCAAAAGCTAATTTACTCATTCATTTAACAATTTATCACATATATCCTATGCAGGAGGAACTCTTCTTTCTCCTGGGGACAAACTGGGGAGGGTCAGTGCTAAGATAAGACCGCCAAATTAAAGTCTTGGGAAAGTTTCACAAAGTAGAAAGCTACAGTCATGCAACATCACATCTCGACAACTCTGAATGTCGTTCAGAAGCCTTCATAATACAGTTCCACCTAAGCCATTGTGTAGGTTGAATGGTGGCCCCAAAAGGATCTGTTCATGCCCTCAACCCAGATCTTGTACATATGACCTGATTTAGAATAAGGGCCTTTGCTGATGTAATTAAGTTAAGAATCTCTAGATGAGACCATCCTGGATTACTTCTATGGACCCTAAATCGAATGTCAAGTGTCCTCATAAGAGACACACACAGAGGACAGACGCATAGAGAAATGAGGAGAAGGTCATGTGAAGATGGAGGGAAACATGTCTCAAAGTCAAAATCACCCCGAGCCACCAGAAACTAGAACAGGCAAGGAAGGATTCTCCCTTGGAACTTCAGAGGCAGCAGGGCCACGCCAACACCTTGATTTCAAACTTCTGGCCTCCAGAACTGTGAGACAATAAATTTCTGTTGTTCTAAATCACCAAATTTTTGGTAATTTGCTAGGGTGGCCACAGGAAATTAGTGCAGCCATCTACTCTAATCAGCAGTCAGATTTCCTCACCAAGTAGCATGGGAGCCCTGGTGGTGCAGTTGTTAAGAGCTTGGCTGCTAACCAAAAGATTGACAGTTCAAATCCACCAGCTGCTCCTTGGAAACCCTATGGGGCAGTTCTACTCTGTCCTACAGGTTCACTATGAGTCAGATTTTTTTTTTTATTAGCAAAAGAGGATGTGCATAGTTGATTTGTAATAAATCCTTAATGGACTCCAAACCCTCAATCTCTTATCATCAACCACTTATAAAATAAGTAACTCATATTTTCATTCGGCAAGAGTGGATTTGGATATCCAAAATTTATACCCAAGTCATTCAGAGTTCTGATTTTGTTACACAGTAACTATAAACTAAATCACAAACAGATACTGTACAATACTTGATGCTCTATGTAAATGACTTTTATATTCAAATAAAATAAAATTTTTAACTAAGAACTAAGCATGTAACAATATAGAAAGAAGCAATACACTTGGATAAAAATTCAAATGAGACATAGAAGGAAAGAGAAAAAAGTTCTTCTCATTTATTTTTCTGTACACTTGATCTTAGCCCACTGTGTGCACATACCTTGGGCCATATGTAAGCATAGATGAGGCGTAAAGGAAGGAAAAATGAATAAAACTCCAAGTGAGGATTTTCTGACAAACGCACCATTCTGGTTAATGTTCACCTCCAGAGCTGCTCAACATCTGCATCGCTTGCATCTCCTTTCATTACCAGACCCCAGTCACTTGCTCATATATCATTCCTGTACACACGGTATTATTAAAATGTGATGACTCATCGCTTTCCATTGATCAAACAACATCCAACATTACCTTTCAAATGCTTTGCATACAGAGGTGACTAAATAGCTGAAAACTTGTGGGGCTTCCTTTTAATAATGTGCTCAGGAAAAGATTCAGTAAACCTGATTTCTTATAATTTCTCCCATTAGCTTGGGGACCATGCTCTCTGCTGGCACTGTGGGCCTTACCACCACTATCCCACCACGCCTGTTCATTCTGCATGCTTTCATGAGCAAATGGACAAAAATTGCTATCAATTGGAAACATTTGGGGGCCATTTTCCTTGCTTTCCCTCAAGTAAAAGTATAAAAAGAAATAGGAGCAAATAGATGCGATTATTATGTAAGGAGACTTTTTAGTATGTCTCTTCAGTAGTCAGTCCCTGGGAATATACCATCTTATAAGTGAACAGATAAGACTTTGTAAATCAGAGATTAGATTGCCATCATTTCAGAAGATGGCTCCTTTTAGGGGTGTGTGTGTGTGTGTGTATGTATCAAATGGAAAGAAATATAGTGGATATATGAATCATTTTTACAACCCTGTCAGAGCCCGGCAATGTGTCAGTTGCAGATGCTCCATAAATGTTTTTCAATTGAAGTGGACATGTAGATTTTCCTTTTCCAGATTGCAGAGTCTCATTTAGAAATACAGGCACACTGAGGATTCCATCATCCTGAAGTGTTAGCCCTACTGAGATTTCTGGGACCTCTATGGCCTGGCAATCAAACATCTAAGTTCAGGTCTGAAGAAACTGCTGAAGGCAGCTGTCACCCAAGTTTCCCTCCACAGGTAAGTAGAGCTTGAAGCATAAGCTGAATTTAATGAGGGAATGTGGACAGCTCTAAATGGACATGATTTCATCTATACTGAATTTGAAAAGGTTCTTATCACACACATTAGATTCTTTCTCTTTGCTCTTTGCTCTCACTCTCTGCCCTTTCTCCCTTTCTCATTCCCTCTCCCTCATTCTCTGCAGGAAGAAAATGAAAAATTGGCTTTTATGGGGCACCTCCTATGTGTTAGGTAAGCTCTGTGCTAGGAGTTTTATCTAGATTAACTCATTCAATTTTATGTCAACATTGCCCTTGGAGAACCCTAGGTCAGGGATCATGAATGCTTTCACGCCCACCCAGTGTCAAGTGGTGTACACTGAATGCACAGCCGGAACCAGCAAACCCTCATGTCCGTCTTCCTTCTCCTACACTGTGATACCTCCAGAAAAGGGGCTCCAGAAGGTCAATTGGTTAATGGACAAACTTTAGACTTGAGTCAACAGGTACACAGACTACATATGAAAGTATTTTTAAAATCAAAATGTAAGCAAATATTATACTTATCACTGGGCTTGATCCTAGGAAAGAGAGAACTTGAGTATGGATATACAGAGAAGGCTGTTAAGTACTGCAAGAATAAGACTACAGTCGTTTGGTTTTGGACATAGACAAGAATCAAATCTGAGATATCAATTAAAGTAGAAATGAAAGAGAGCATGATCTAAAACCTAAGAAAGATTCAGGCTAAGGTAAGCATAGTCACAAAGGCAGGTCCAAGTTGGAAGCCAATACAACTGATAACTCCATGGGAATTAATAGTTTCAATCAGTATTCGAAGCAAGTAAAGACTTTTAGCTAGATGCATCCCATGATGACCTAGCTTCCTTATTGTCTTTACTATTAAACGGCTAGGACAATTTAGAGCCAAAGAAAAAAGAAACACAAACTCATTGCTGTCAAGTCATTTCTGACTCATAGCAACCCTATAAGACAGAGTAATACTGCCCCATAGGGTTTCCAAGGCTGTAATCCTTATGGAAGTAGACTGCCATATCTTTCTCCCATGGAATGGTTGGTGAGTTAGAACCACCAACCTTTCTGTTAGCAGCCAAGTGCTTAACCACTGTGCCACCAGGGCTCCAAAGTAAGCATTAATGCTAGTGCTCCTCAAGAAGCAAGAAGGTGCTGTACACTTTCCAAGTGTATCTAACCTATCCTCCTTGACCTTTAGAAAACCTCCCTGTATTAAAGAGGCCATTATGCCCAAACCTTGAGTTTCTCTTTATTTCCTATCCCAATGTCCTCGTGTTCCATGAGTTTGAAAGAATAATTTTAACAGGACTACATTTACGCAGGAATTTGCCAGAAATATCCGTTTATATAGCATGAGTACTTGCATTTTCAACTGTATTTTACATTAACAACTAATACAATTATGAAACTATATCCTTAAATGAGAAAAAGAATGATGTCATCACAACAAAAATAACATCTAAGATTCTTAACATTCACTTGGCATATTGTATGTATTCAATGTGTTCTCTCACACAACCCTAATGAAAATGAGCTAACTGAACACACCAATAGCTGCTTGATGATTCTGTAATGATTTCAACACATATGTTCTCTGTAACTTACTTTAATATACTTTGGAAGGGAGAACCAGGGTAGTGCAAACAGTTAATGCACTCAGTTGCTAACCGAATGGTTAGAGGTTGGAATACACCCAGATACCTCAGAAGAAAGGCTTGGTGATCTTTTCCAAAAAATCAGCCACTGTTAACCTTAAGCAGCACAGTTCTACTCTGACACACATGTAGTTGCTATGTGTTGAAGTCGACTTAATGGCAACTACTATTTTTTTTTTAAATATTTCAGAAAAAAATATAGTCAAATGTTGTTGTTGTTAGGTGCCATCGAGTCAGCTCCAACTCATAGAGACCCTTATGTACAACAGAACAAAACACTGCCCAGTCCTGTGCCATCCTCACAATCGTTGTTATGCTTAAGCCTATTGTTGTGGTCACTGTGTCAATCCATCTCGTTGAAGGTCTTCCTCTTTCTTGCTGACCCTCTACTTTACCAAGCATAATGTCCTTCTCCATGGACTGATCCCTCCTGACAACATGTCCAAAGTATGTGAGACGTAGGCTCGCCATCCTTGCTTCTAAGGAGCATTCTGGTTGTTCTTCTTCCAAGATAAATATGTTCGTTCTTTTGGCCGTCCATGGTATATTCAATATTCTTCTTTAACACCACAATCCAAAGGCATCAATTC
Organism: Trichechus manatus latirostris; assembly: GCF_000243295.1. NCBI lineage: Eukaryota > Metazoa > Chordata > Mammalia > Sirenia > Trichechidae > Trichechus > Trichechus manatus. The sequence goes on from NW_004444018.1 coordinate 478,369, forward strand.
TTCGATCTTCCTTATTCATCGTCCAGCTTTCACATGCATATGAGGCGATTGAAAACATCATGGCTTGCGTCAGGTGCACCTTTGTCTTCAAGGTGACGTCTTTGCTTTTCAACACTCTAAAGAGATCTTTTGCAGCACATTTGCCCAATGCAATACAGCGTTTGATTTCTTGACTGCTGCTTCCGTGGACACTGATTGTGGATCCAAGTAGAATGAAATCCTTGACAACTTCAATCTTTTCTCTATTATTAAATTAAGGGAATGGGTGTCTGGTTTTTCATTTTAGTATTGTCTGAACTTTTATGTTCATTTGAAAATTTTTATGATCAACATAAAAACCAAGCCCGTTGCCATTGGGTTGATTCTGACTCATAGTAACCCTATAGGACAGAGTAGAACTGCCCCATAGGGTGTTCCAAGGCTGTAATCTTTAAGGAAGCAGTTTGCCACATCTCTCTCCCACAGTGGAGCTGGTGGGATCGAATCGCTGACCTTTCGCTTAACAGCCAAGTGCTTAACCACTGTACCACCAGGGCTCCTATGATGAACTTAATGCACACATATTCAAGAACATAAGGCCAATAGTTCCCGTTTCATTGAGGATTCCCATTACCTTAATTTATTTAGTGGGTTTTGTCATTACTTCAGATGTCTAACAGATCTCCTTGTTAGGAAAAAGCACTTAAAGATGCTAATCTAATTGTGTTTAGAGGATATAAACAGCCTATCTTTATCTAAGTCGAACTCCCAGTCTTTTTAGCAGCATTTTAGTGGCTATCAGTTAATGCATATTGATACTAGACCCTGACTAATCGATAGTAAATAGAATCTAGCACCTCTGATCTGATAAGCATACATGCAGTGTTGATGAAGGCAAAGAAAGATGTTCCACAAAGGCTTTAGGAGACAAAATCTTCAGCATTAAAGAGGTATCAGATATGTAAAATAAAAGCACTAACACCTTATTAAGTGTTCAAATGTAAGACTAGGCTAAAGTGAATATTCAGATAGTAAGGATGGCCGGAATAGCACCCATTACCTTACTGCTACACCTGTCCTCCCTAACTCCATCTAACTTGGGAGAAGACAAATCCTTTGGATTTGGAAATTATTAGAACAGAAGTTGGTGAAAATCCTGGTGAGGGAGAAAGAGAATTAAGAATTTATGAGTATGTTTTCTCTCCACAATCTCCATGGCCATTCTTCTAAGCACATTTGTTGTAGAAGAATTTTCTCTGATGAACAACTTAAGAATTTATGAAGTAAAAATGGGTTAGAGAGACAGGGGTCATAAGAAAACCTGTGAAAATCTTTAAAATATTGTTTTTACATTAAAAATAACCATAGCAGCAAAACCAGGAAGAAAAGACAACAACAGCACATAAATAAGGAAATATTAATTGCTTTTTACATATCTTGAATTTGTAAAAATGGTTACTAAACACTGCATTTCCATAGTCTATCCCTTGATCACTTAAAAAAAAAAAAAAAAGAGTATTTTTTCTCCACTGTGACGGTCATGCATTTGTTTGCTTCTGTGCAGTAATATTCCTATGCAGGGACATATGGATATATTTGGTCCTCCATTCTATTTTTTAAGTTTTCTTTTTTTTTTTTTTAAACAAGACAGGATAAATTATGATTTTTACATATCAGACCCCAGAAGTTGACATTGTGGAAAATATGTCAATAAAAGTATTTGGATGTCAGATGATAAGAATTCAGGTTTGGGAGGAATAACTGAACTTTCATTAATCGCTGTTGTTGTTGTTAGGATCCGTCCAGTTTGTTCCGACTCATGACGATCCTATGTACAACAGAATGAAACACTGCCTGGTTCTATGCCATCCTCACAATTGATGTTATGCTTGAGCTCATTGTTGTAGTCACTGTCGATCAATCTCATTGAGGGTCTTATTCGTTTTCACTCATCCTTTACTTTACCAAGCATGATGTCCTTCTCCAGAGACTGGTCCCTCCTGATGACACGCCCAAAGTCTGTGAGACAAAGTCTTGGCATCCTTGCTTCTAAGGAGATTTTGGGTGTACTTCTTCCAAGACAGATCTGTTCGTTCTTCTGACGGTCCATGGTATATTCAATATTCTTAGCCAACACTGTAATTCAAAGACATCAATTCTTCTTCAGTCTTCTTTATTCATAGTCCATCTTTCGCATGTATATGAGGATATTGAAAACACCACGGCTTAGGTCAGGTGCACCTTAGCCCTAAAAGTGACATCCTTGCTTTTTAATACTTTAAAGATGTATTTTGCAGTAGAGTTGTCTAATGCAATACGTCATTTGATTTCTTGACAGCTGCTTCCATGGGCGTAAATTGTGGATCCAAATAAAATGAAATCCTTGATGACTTCGATCTTTTCTCCATTTATCATGATGTTAACTATTGGTCTAGTTGTGAGATTTTCTCTTTTCATTGTGTCATCTGCATATCACAGGTTGGTAATGAGTCTTACTCCAGTCCTGATGCCACATTCTTCTTTGTATAGTCCAGCTTCTCTGATTATTTGCTCAGCATAAAGATTGAATAAGTATAGTGAAAGGATACAACCCTGACACACACCTTTCCTGATTTTAAACCATGCAGTATCCTTTGTTCTGTTTGAATGACTGCCTTTTGGTCTATGTACTGGTTCCTCATGAGCACAATTAAGTGTTTTGGAGTTCGCATTCTTCATAATGTTATCCATAATTTGTTATGATCCACACAGTCAAATGTCTTTGTATAGTCAATAAAACACAGGTAAACTTCTTTCTGATATTCTCTGCTTTCAACCAAGATCCATCTGACATCAGCAATGATATCCCTCGTTCCACGTCCTCTTTTGAATCTGGGTTGAATTCCTGGCAGTTCCTTGTTGATGTACTACTGCAACTGCTTTTGAATGATCTTCAGCAAAGTTTTACTTGTGTGTGATATTAATGATATTGTTCAATAATTTCTGCATCCTGTTGGATTACCTTTCTTTGAAATGGGCACAAATATGAATCTCTTCCAGTTGGTTGGCCAGGTAGATGTCTTCCAATTTCTTGGTAAAGATGAGTGAGCATTTCTAGCATTGCATACTTTGTTGAAGCATCTCAACTGGTCTTGCTTCAATCCCTGGAGCCTTGGTTTTTGCCAATGCCTGCAGTGCAGTTGGACTTCTTCCTTCAGTACCATCAGTTCTTGAACATATGCTACCTCTTGAAATGGATGAACTTCAACCAATTCTTTTTGGTGGAGTAACTCTGTGTTTTCCTTCCACAATCCTTTGATGCTTCCTGCTTTGTTTAATATTTTCCTCTTGGAATCCTTCAGTATTACAACTTGACACTTGAATTTTCTCTTCAGTTCTTTCAGTTTGAGAAATGCTGAGTGTGTTCTTCCCTTTTGGCTTTTTATCTCCAGCTCTTTGCACATTTCATTATAATACTTGACTTTGTCTTCTCGAAACACCTTTTGAAATCTTCTGTTCAGGTATTTTACTTCATTTCTTCTTTTGCTTTAGCTACTCGATGTTCAGGAGGAACTTTCAGGGTTTCTTCCAACATCCACTTTGGTCTTTTCTTTCTTACCTGTCTTTTTAAAGACCTCTTGCTTTCTTCATGTATGATGCCCTTGATGTCATTCTAAAACACATCTGGTCTTCAGTCATTAGTTTTTAATGAGTCAAGTCTATTCCTGAGATGATCTCTAAATTCATGTGGAATATACTCAAGGTCATACTTAGGCTCTCGTGAACTTGTTCTAATTTTCTTCAGCTTCAACTTAAACATGCATATGAGCAATTGATTGTTCTGCAGTCAGCCCCTGGTCTTGTTCTGACTGAAGATATTGAGCTTTTCCATTATCTCTTTCCACAGATGTAGTTGATTTTATTCCTGTGTATTCCATCTGGCAAGGCCCACATGTATAGTCATCGTTTATTTTACTGAAAAAAGGTATTTGCAATGAAGAAGTCATTGGTGGTGCAAAATTCTATCATGCAATCTCTGACATCATTTCTATCACCAAGGCCAGATTTTCTAACTGCTGTTCCTTCTTTGTTTCCAACTTTTGCATTCCAATCACCAGTAATTATCAATGCATCTCGATTTCATGTTTGGTCAATTTCAAACTGCAGAAGTTGGTAAAAATCTTCAATTTCCTATCTTTGGTATTAGTGGTTGGTGCATAAATTTGAATAATAGTCATATTAACTGGCTTCCTTGAAGGTGTTTCGATATTATCCTATCACTGACAACGTTGTACTTCAGGATAGATCTTGACATGTTCTTTTTGACAATGAATGCAACACCATTCCTCTTCAATTTTCATTCCTGGTATAGTAAATCATATACCAGTCCATTTCAGCTCACTAATGCCTAGGATTTCAGTGTTTGTGTGTTCCATTTCATTTCTAATGACTTTGAATTTTCCTAGATTCATACTTCATATATTCCACATTCCAATTATTAATGGATGTTTGCAACTGTTTCTCATTTTGAGTCATGCCAAATCAGCAAATGAAGGTACCGAAAGCTTGAGTGCCTTCCAACTTGAGGGGCTCATCTTCTGGAACTATATGAGACAGTATTCTGTTGCTATTCATAAGGTTTTCCCTGGGTAATTTTTTCAGATGTAGATCATCTGGTCCTTCTTCCCAGTCTGTTTTAGTCTGGAAGCTCAGCTGAAACCTGTCCACCATGGGTGACCCTGCTGGTGTTTGGAATACTGGTTGACATAGCTTCCAGCATCACAGCAACATGCAAGCCACCACAGTACAACAAACTGACAGGCATGTGGGGGTTCATTAATTACAGGCATTGATTTATAGTGGCATACCTGACCAGTGGGAAACCAGGTATCAAACCTCCTGACTCTCACCATTATAATCTACCCATTATACCCACTGTACTAGAATTATGGGATTAAAATAACTATATTAGCAGTAAGAGTGTCGTGGATTGAATTATGTCCCCCAAAAAATGTGTATATCAGTTTGG
>NW_004444018.1:483455-508644 GCF_000243295.1 Trichechus manatus latirostris
AGTGAGACAGGGGGACCTCATACCATCAAGAAAGCAGTGCCAGGAGCAGAGCACGTCCTTTGGACAGGGGTCCCTGCTCCGAGAAGCTCCTAGTCCGGGGGGAAAACTGATGAGAAGGCCAAGAGAGAGAAAAACCCTTCTCCTGGAGCTGACACCTTGAATTTGGACTTTTAGCCTGCTTTGACTGTGAGGAAATAAACTTCTCTTCATTAAAACCATCCACTTGGGGTATTTCTGTTATAGCAGTACTAGATGACTAAGACAATGAGTATTGTTGGTTTTTGTTGTCAGATGCTGTCCAATCTGCCCCCGACTTATGGCACTTGCCACCCACAACAAAATGAAGCACCGCCTTGTTCTAGGGCATCCCCAAGATCAGTTGCAGACTGAACCAGATCATTGTTCAATGGATGTTCGTTGTCTGATTTTCAGAAGTAGATTATCTGGCCTTTCTTTCTAACCTGTTTTAGTCTGGAAGCTCTGCTGAAACCTTTCCAGCAGCGCACAAGCCTCCACTGTCAGATAGGTGGTGGTTGCACATGAAGTGCGTTGGTCTCCTGCATGAAAGGAGAGAATTCTATCACTGGACCACCAATGCCTCATATTAGCAATAAGCCTAGACATATACAATTGTTTTAAAGATAAAAGTTTGTTTTAATTTTTTGTCTTTTTTGTTTAAAAATTGTTCCAACATTCTCAAGTATTAATTACTATACAGGAGTTTTATATTTCTTAATCACTATGAAAAACAATGTTTGTTGTTTTTGTTTTTCTCATATCTCAGGAACTATCAAGCCCTTTTATTCTCTCTCTCTCTGTCATACACGTGCACACACACACACACACACATGCATACACATAATGCACTCATGCCTGTAACAAACAAATTATTTCTGAGAGCAACTGAAGAGAAAAACGACAGAGAAAACAGATAACACACTTTTCTGGCTTTGATACTTCACATTAAGTGAGGAAAAGCAGGGTTTTTGTTTTGCTTTTTTTCCAGATGATTCACAGTCCACTTCCACACCACCGCACCACACCACTTATGAATCCTATTTCTGTGAGAACCAGAAAGAAATATAAGCCCTGATGACTCGGCTTCTCTGTACGCAGCAGAAGCAATGGCGTGAAGAGCAGTGCGTTGGCGTAAGAACATGTCATCTACGCCAAGGTGTGAGGCGGTAAGTTGCTCCACATTTCTCTCCATTTGAATGAGCCTGTCACTGGTATTTAGTTTCCCATATTATCTTTCTCAGTGGTCAGCAGAAGAAGCAAACTCACATGAAATTAAATCTTGTTCTACACGAAATATAATTGAGGTTCTTAAGCAGGTCTAGATTTGTGGGGATACCAGTCTCCCAAGCCATTATCCCGGGCGAGAGCCACTAATAATAAAGGCATCTTGATGTGGTAAATATTTACACAGAAAGCAGCCATGAAAAATAGGTAGTGGTATTAGTCACCGTTCTTGTATTGTCTTTCTGAGAAATGAGATGCGTTTGAAATAGCGCCCCACAGTTTAAGATGGGAGCCGTGATTAATGATGATGATTCAACTTATCCAGCAAGAAAAAGAATTGCACATCAAAAGAGACACATGGAATCTGAAAAATTATAGACAGAGTAGGAAATATATTTTCTATCCTTAGAAAAAAAGAAACAGGCAAGTAATGGCAGCCTCCTTTCAAAGGGTTAAGCATTTCTGATTAGCTTTGGGTCATGCATCACATTTTGAGTGCCTAAGCTTAACGACACACTTCATTGAACCCCATCTAGCAAGCGTCATGCTTATGAAGGTGTTCCTCTTGATTGCTTCTCATCTGGGCTACAAAACGATTAGGTTGGAGACTGACATTGATTAAGTGCAAGAGAACCGTGTTTTACTGTGACAGCTGCTAGCCCTCTGTCAACAAATCAATGTGTCTTTTTCCCCCTCCTTTTAGTCTTCTTAACTCACCCGTTAGCATCCTGCTGTTACTGGAGATGAAAAACATCTCCGTAAGTGTCTACTGATTGAAACTTTCTGATTTGCCAATCACATAAAATGTTTTTATGACGGAAAAGATTAGCCCTTCATTCTAAGCAGCTTTTTGTGCAGAAATAGTGCAATTCCCTGAAATTCTCTGGGGGTGTGGCTGCTGCCCCTGTAATTTAGAATCACAATAAAAATTAAGGCATATTTTGCAGAAAAATGTCCCTTTACTCCCTGGACTTGATCAGTAAGGTTATAAATGTGCTCAGCTCATCTTCTGAATTTGGGAAGTGTTTTAGCAGTGGTCTTAGCTATGTACATAAGGCAGGGATCCTTAATAACTTTTTGTATACAAGATATCCTTGGTTATTTATAACAGAATGAGCTTGTTAAAAACTATTCTTTCTTAGCGTTGTTCTATGCCCCAGAAACAGGAGGTGTGGTTGAGGAGGAGCAAAAACAAAACAAACAAACAAAACCAAGAACAGTTGCCATTGAGGCAATTCTGAGTGTGTCAGAGTAGAACTGTGCTCAGTAGGGTTTTCAATGGCAGAGTTTTCAGAAGTAGATTGCCAGACTTTTCTTCTGAGATATCTCTGAATGAACTCAAACTTCAGCCTTTCAGTTAGCAATCGAGCATGTTAACCATTTGCACCATCCAAGAGGTCCCCAAAGCAACACTGAGTCAAAACAGAACTTTTACAAACATATTGCTAAAAACACAGGCCAGCCTCCTGCCTTCTACCTGAACCACGGGTCTTAGGACTGAGCCCTGAACTTGCCAGACTAGAATGGACATATAGGGAAAGCCTTTGTGGAATAAGCAGATTACTGCCTAGAGACAAGATACAGCATTGTGGGACTTCCGCATATGAATTTATTTCATAACCAAATAAACCCTAAACCAAGATTTTCACTGTGTCAGCCTTGGACAACATGATTTATTCTATCTAGTCCTTTTATCCTTGCACTTTGGGCAATAAACTCAAAATACACAAAGAATTTCACTGGAAACCTGTTACATCTCCAGTAGGCCCAGATGTCAATGGTATCAGAACTCCTTGTTGCCATGAGTTGAATATAGCCAAGACTTGCCTTTAACTTTCTACTAGTTTGATCAGCAAACCATTAAAATAATGGAAGAAAACTTGGATCCTCTGTATAATGTGGAAAGGCTCACTTGTTCAAATCAAGAAAAGCATCACTAACCATTTCAAAGGACATAAAGAAATGTAGTTGTTAATAGGCTAGTTTCCCAAGGAATATAGTATTGGACATACAATCTGGCAATATACTGATAGTTCTCTAACTTGTTCATCCTGGGATGCCTCTGAAGGGCCTGCATCATCCTGCACAAAAGAAGGTAGATAAAATAACATCTTTTCTTTATCTCATCTAGGAAAGAAGCAATAAAGCTAATATGAAAATGTAATGGGGTCAAAGGCTTAAAGAGGGAAGGTTAAGATGAAAAACTAACTTGGTAATGAGGAAAATAGAAAGGCATTGGGTGGTGCAGTGAATTACTTAATACAGCCCTTCTAGTCAGTTTTTGTAACTCCCACACAATGATTGGGTAGGACTATGCAAATGGGGTGCTTGTGGCCCAGCAAGGAGCTGGACAGCTTGTTACTAATGCAAATAAGGTGTATGGAACCTGTGATGGTTGAGGTTATGTGTCAACTTGGTTGGACCATGATTTTCAGTCATTTGGCAGTTATGTAATGATGTAATATGGCAATTATGTAATGATGCAATCATCCTCCATTTTGTGGTCTGATGTAATTATCTTCCATTTTGTGATTTGTTGTAAATCCTAGCCTCTATGCCTGTGATTATGGTCCCATTTGAGAGGGAGTTATCCACTGTGTTAATGAGGTGGGATTAGGGTGGGATGTATCTTGACTCACTACCTTACTAGACTGTGTGACTCAGGTCACCACTCTTACCACCCTTATTCAAGTCATACCCTTGCATCGTCTTGCTCAAGAAAGGAGAGTTTCCTTGAGGGATATGGTCTGCATCCAACACATATATATATGAACGTTTTGGTAAATCTCTCTCTCACTCTGGATCCCTCATGTGGTTCATCATCATCTGACCTCCAGCTCTTTGAGCTTGAGCCAGCAGCCTGGCGTCTCATTTTGCTGATTCTGGGATTCGCCAGCTTCTGCAGCTCCTTGGGCCAGCAACCTATTGTCTGACTTGATTTACCAGCTTCCTCAGCCTTGTGAGCCAGCAGTCTCTTTTCTGTCCTGATGATTTATGTTCGTTGGGCACTGCAACCACATGAATCAGGAGAAGTCTATGCCTGACCCACCGATTTGGGACTCGCCAGCCTCTACAACCATGTGAGTCATTTGCTTGACATGGTTCATAAGTTCTGTGAGCCGTTGCAGTGAATTTACAAAACCCAAAGATGAGAGGGTGTACTGAGGGGAGGAGTAGTTGATGTTAGAGATGATGGAGTGGAATAGCAGTTCGGAAAAGTTGGATATTTGGGACATGTTTAACCTCCGCCTCGTAGGAACTAGCTTTGTGCTGATTCTTATAAAAGAAAGAGATTATTCATTCAGGGCACTAGAACATCCCCAGTAAACAGCTCTTTGGTGCTCTCTGATGCCTGTCTCCACACCCCTGGAGATACTTTTCCATCACTAAGGAGGCAGCCGCCAGTGAACTGCAAAAATAGTTTTACAATTGCTATAGAGAAGTTACTGGAATTTTGAAAATTTTTGAAGCTTATAGTAATATTTAGAAAAAGCTAGTTGAAAACAATAAGTAGATTTGTTTTTGCTCCTAACGATCAAAATAGAAAATAAATTAGTTAGAATAATGACCAAAATGAAAAGAGGGTATTTTCTCATTTGATTTCACAGAGAAAATGTATTCTAGGTTTGATGTTTTGTTTTGTTTTGCTGTGTGTGCGCCTATGTGTGCATCAGGACTTAATTGCTTCTCATTTAGAAAGACTCTCTTTTAGAATCATAAAAGAGGAATTAGAAAAGATCTGGCCCAATCGCCTCATTTTACAAATAAAGAAACTTGTCAATGTCAAAAAGCTTATTAGCGGTACAGCCATCTAGTAGGAGTTTCCAATCTAATTTCCTTTCAGTTTTTCTATTCTGCTCCATTAATTTTAAAGTCTTTGACTGTCCATTATATTTCCCCCTTTGTTAGAAACTTTGAGTTGATACAAAAGAAAGTCCATGGATCCCACCTCCACCTAGTTTATAATCTTGAGATCATCTGTGCTAAAATAGGATCCATTGTTACTGAACATGTTACTCTAAGAATAAGCCCTCACATTTGAATTTGATGTTTTATGACAATCTACTGCAAAACCCTCACACTTTTCCCTATAGAAATGTGCTGATCTTCCCATATTTTAATTATGAAGCCAATTTCAGTAATGTTTTCTTTCCTAGCTATCACTGGAGTCTATCTCATATAACTACGCCCCATGAGTGAGAGGGCTGCGCTTCTCCAGATTTTAATCATACCCAGTTTGGGCTTGGTTAAGCACTCAGCTGCTAACTGAAAGGCTGGCTCACGATTTGAACTCACCAGCGGGTTCATGGGAGAAAGACCTGGCAATCTGCTTCTACAGAGTAAAGAAAACCCTGTGGGGCAGTTCTATTCCATCACATGGGATCACTGTGAACTGGACATGACTCATCGGTACCCATCAACAACAAAAACAACAATTTGGGCTCAAGTAAATTCTTCCCATTCTTTGAGCCTCCCTCTATCCCTCAACACATTGTCAGACTGATGTTGCATTTCTTCTTGCATGTTGCATTGTCCTATTGCCCAAACTGCTATTTTCTAAGATAATTTCTGTCAACATTACATGGGTCTTCCTCAGTCCTATGGTAGATAACCGAAGGCCTCTAATTGCAAGGGCAGAAGCTATAGCTGCCAATCCAAAGGAAGGTTGCTGAAAGAATAGTTCATCCAACCCACTGTGCTGGAACATTCTAATATGCCACAGCAAACTTTACCCACTGAGGGTGCTCCTATCTGTATGGTGTTTCCACATGTCTACTTTTTTCTGTCAAATTGATAAATTGATTTCCATGATTTTTGACAGAGGTGACAATGATGGTGATGAAGATGATGATGTTGATGATGATGACGATTATATCTATCAGGCCCTGACTAACTATATCAAGTACTTATATAAATACCACCTCATTTTTATTTTGACCTGTACTGATGGAGCAGTGGTTAAGAGCTTGGCTGCTAATCAAAAGGTCAGCAGTTCGAATCTACCAGCTACCCCTTGGAAACCCTATGAGGCAGTTCTATTCTGTCCTATAGAGTCACTATGAGTCGGAATTGACTCTATGGCAGTGGGTTTGGTTCGGTTTTATACATGAAGTATATTATATTTTGTTACTTTTATTGTTATTGTTGCTGGAAAAATAGCTAACTATATATCATATCACTTTTAAATTTGGCATGATTTCAGTCTCTAGAACACAAATTTATGTCAATACGAGTCCCCCCTCTGATGCTTCCATGAAGTCTTCAAAAGATATTTCCTTGTTCCTGGTGGAAATGTTATATAACTACCACATCCATTATTTTACAATTGCTCAACTTGTTTATTTGATTTTTTTTAAATGTGCAAACATTTGGCATCACCTCTGTGTTCTTCTTTACAGCAAATAAAAATAGTAGACACAAAATGGAAAGCTAAAATTCAGCATAAAACACTCTATACCAATGCATGTTCCATTCACTCCAACCATTCTCCCTGAAAGCACCCAGTTATGAAATCCCAATGTAAAAGAGAACCCTAATGTTAACCTAAGTAGCCCTGGCGGCACAATGGTTAAGCCATATTAGTAGCTGCTAACATCAGTTTAAACCTGTCAGCAACTCAGCAGGAAAGAAAACCTGGCGATCTGGTCCCATAGAGATTATAGCCTAGGAAACCCTATGGGGCAGTATTACTCTGTCCTATAGGATCGCTATGAGTTAAAATTGACTCCATGCATACAACAATGCCAACCTGCTCCGCCCTCAAAGCCAGACTCAGTACAATCTGGCATCAAAACAAACAAAAAAATCTGGCACAAATCTAACCCCAAAGCATTGATGAACGACAAAAGTGTTTTTTCTTAAGGTGTCTGTTTGCTTGTTCGTTGTTTCGGTGAAGAGTTAGAGGAGAAATTAGAGCTCGCACCTTATAAAAAACGTAAATATTCCTTCTAGCTTATCCTCAAATTCCCATTCCTCCAACTCCCACTGCCCGTTTTCCTCAAAACCTTTCTCCTTATAATTTCTTCCAATTTAATCGATTCTTTCTCTATGTTCTCTCACTCCGATCTTTCCCCAAACCCTCCCCCAAATTCTCTCATAGAACCACTTCACAAAAAAAAAAAAAAAAAAAAAAAAAAAAGCAACTAACAAACCTAGTAGTTTTCAGGAAAAAAAAAAAGTAACCAGCAGATATCCAATAGATACTATTTTGTTCCGCATGGAAATAGGTTTGAGGGAAGGATTTGGAGGTGCCAGTAGAACTGAGTTTATCTCTCCAAATCAAGTTGCTGAACTTTTTTTTTTTTTAATTTAAACCCTGCCTAATTCCATAACTCTCCTCAGTTTTGGTCTTATATCAACAACTTCCTGCTGGAAAGCTCTCTCTCCATATCCTACCCCAAATCTCCCTCCTTTTCCCCTCCTTCCCTCCTTCCTTTCTTCCGTCCCTCCTTCCTTCCTGTGGTTAGATCTAAAGGCTTGATCTGATTTAGATTCAATTTTCAGAGAGAAAACTTCACAGGTAATTTCATGTACTTTCATCAAGAAGTATATAAAAACTGCTTGTCTCTATTTATGCTACTGGTCGTTGTCTAGATTATTAATTCTTCAGAGATTACAAGCAAAATTATGGCATTTTCTCCTTCTTTCTTGATTTATTAGCTGGAAATGTTCTAAAAAGAAGACATATTCTTTATAAATGATTTCTTTACCTTAAACTATAGTTTTAAGCTTTATACTGAAAATCCTTCGCAATCCAGCCCTGACCTATCTTGTTAGGTACACTCCCCCCAAACATACACATACACACACTTTCCCTAAAAGAATGTAATAGTTTACAAGAACTGTGTTTCAAGGTCTTTTTTTATATCCCCAGCATTCACTAACTGCTGACATATATTAGGCAATTAAGAAATGTTTACTGAATGGAGAGTGAATGAGAATTCCCTACATAAGTAACTGATCATATAATACTTGTATTTATGCATGATTTCAAACATATTCAGACTTTCAGATGCTCATACTTAATGTCAGAAAGAATTCTTTTCAATGTGAATACAATAATGCACTGACAAGTCATATTAACTTCTAATACAACATTAGCAGTGAATTAAATGAAGACATCTTAAATTATACCATTCAAGAGATAAATGTTATTCTAGAATAGATTTGGCACCATACACTCTTAGCAATATAAAGTCACAAGTTCTCAAGTAACATTAGCATTTCAAAGAGAACACAAAAAACCCTTCTTCAAATACAATGAGAATATTTTATTATGAGAAAAGACATTTATTATTCCCATATATCATTTGAAAACACTCTCTCTTGCCTTTGATGAGCAAAGCCAGAAAATCAAACCTGTTGCCGTCAAGATGATTCCAACTCAGGGTGACCTCATGTGTTACAGAGTAGAACTGCTCCATGGGGTTTTCTTGGCTGTAATCTTTATGAAAGCAGAAAACTAGGCCTTTCTTCTGCTCTGACACTGGGTGGGTTCGAACTGTCAACCTTTCAATTGGTAGCCAACAGATAACCATTTGTGCTACTCAGAGACCCTTTCATGACAGATGCCCATAAGTTTTCCTCTTACAAATCTCATCTCTCATTCTGTGTCTACATTACCAACTGTGATGGTTAATTTTATGCATCAACTTGATGAGGCCATGGTGCCCAGTTGCTTGGTAAAACGTCAGTCTAGATGTTGCTGTGAAGGTATTTTGTAGATGTGATTAATATTTACTATCAGTTGACTCTAAGATAAAGAGATTACCCTTGATAATGTGGATGAGCCTTATCCAATCAGTTGAAAGTCTTAGAGAAAACTGAAGTTTTCCAGAGAAGAATGAATTCTGCTTCAAAATCCTGCTAGAGTTTCTGGCCTGCCACTGCTCTACTGATGTTAGACTCGCTGGCTGCCCCATCATAGCCAGCTCCCAGTATCATAGGCCATATATACATATATCCTATTGGTTCTGTTTCTCTGGAGAACTCTGTATAATACACTATCTCGTCATTTCTACATGGTTTTAAATAAAAGAGTTCATCAAGGTTCAGACCTAAGCTCTCTTTACTTCTACTCTATCCTGGCACCACAGGTAATGCCACATGATTATCAATTTCTTATTTCTTGCCCACACCTTTCCTTTGAATTTCAGACTAATGTGAAACTGCCTACATCTCTACTTGGAAGCCTTACAGGCACCTCACACTGAATATTTAGAATCTCAAAGAACCACACCACCACATATAATTAGATAAACTAAAGACTTGGCATCAGCCATGACTTCTCTCTCTTCTTACCCCTCATATCCAATCAGATAATAGTTTTTTTTCTTCCTGCGTACAAAGTACTTCTAGAATGAAACTACTTTTTTCTATTTCCACTTTACCATCATAATCCAGGCCATTATACAATATAGTCATTGCCAGTGAGTCAGTTTCGACTCACAGCAACCCTATAGGACAGAGTAGAACTGCTCTACAGAGTTTCCAAGGAGGGTCTGGTGGATTCGAACTGCCAACCCTTTGGTTAGCAGCTGAACTCTTAACCACTATGCCACCAGGGTTTCTGTTCAGGCCATTAGGGAGATTTTTCCAGACTATGGTCAAGTTATCCCAACTGGCCCCCCTGCATCTAATCTTGTCCTGAGTCAATCCAGAATAATCTTCCAAACTTTCTTTCATTCCCATGCTTAAAGTACTTTATAGGTTTTCTATTCACTGGGGATAAAGACGAAAATCCTTATTATATCCTAAAAGCTTTGCATGATCTGGATAAAGACGTCTCTAATTCTAACATCACCCTCAACTCCCAATTCACTATAGTTAAATTTGACTTCCTAATTTACTAACCAGTAAACCACTTGTCAGGACCCTGGTGGCACAGTGGTTAAGAGCTACGGCTGCTAACCAAAAGGTTGGCAGTTTGAATCCACCAGGCTGTCCTTAGAAACCCTAGGGGGCACTTCTACAGTGCCCTATAGGGTCACTATGGGTTGGTATCGACTCAATGGCAACAAGTTCGGTTTTGCTTTGGTAAATCATATATCATCAAGTCATCTCAGACTCTTGGTAACCCATGTGTGTCAGAGTATACCTATGCTCCATAGGGTTTTCAATGGCTGATTTTCAGAAGTTGATGACCACCAGACCTTTCTGCTGAGGCACTTCTAGGTGGACTAAAATCTCCAACCTTTTGGCTAGCAGCTGAGTGTGTTAACGGTTTGTACCACTCAAGGACTCCTCTTAATTTACTCACTATATTAATTTAGACTATATTTCTTAAGGAAAGATTAAATCTTTTGCATACAGGCTATTCCCCTCAGTCTAGGATACATGTCACATTTCTCTATTTCAGCTAATTTATCATTAGAGTGGCTCAAACATATTGTTTTCAATGAATTTTCTCTAACACACACATCACACTTGCTGCCATCACTACCAAGACTAGGTAAGGATCTTTTGTTATTATAATACCTTATCACATCCTATACTTCTTTCTAAAACATATTACAATCACAGTTAATAATTAATTATGTTCTAAGTTGTAAAGTTGTTTTGAATGTTGGCTTCTCCATCTAAAATGAATTCTGTGAAGGCTGGGGAGCAAGGAATTCTCAGTCTTATTCAGTGATCTCATTATGACAAAGACAATCCCTGATAGATGGTACACAATAAGTAAATATTTGCTGAATAAAAAAGAAATCAATCAATTAAGAAGGCACAAATGACCTTCATTTTGTAACTGGGTCATAGGGCTTCAGAAGCTTTAATGCTTAGGCTAAGTGAAATTTTCTAAGGCATACACGCTCATCTATGTAAACAATTAATAAATATACTAGTTATATCCTTAAGAAATCCTAGTGGAGCAGTGGTTAAAACTCTCAGCTGTTAACTGAGGGGTCAGCAGTTTGAACTCACCAGTTACTCTGTGGGAGAAAGATGTGCTGGTCTGCTTCCGTAAAGATTTACAGCCTTGGAAACCCTATGGGAAAGTTCTACTTTGTCCTGTTGGGTCACTATGAGTCAGAATTGACTCACTGGCATTGGGTTTAGTTGTATCCTTGGTTTTTTCCAATCCAATTTTATTCAACTCACATTTATATAAGATTCTCTAAGAGGCAACAATTTATCTCTTAGGCCACTAAGTTGGTTGTAATTTGTTACAACAGCAAATAGAAAACTAATACAGAAGGAGAGTCACCTTTTTGGATCCTGATTTAAATAAATAAACTATAAAAAAGTTATTTTGAAACAATAGAAAATATTTGCATATAGGCTAGGTATTAATATCAAAAAATTATTTTAAAATTTGTTAACTGTGAAAATGTCATAGTGGTTACGTTAAAAAAAAAGTCCTTAAGTGTGTGTGTGTGTGTGTGTGTGTGTGTGTGTGTGTTGGGAGAGATAGAAAGAGAGAGAAGGAAGGAGGAAGAGAAGGAGGAAGCAAGATATATATCTATAATTTGTTAAATACTTCAGGAAAAAAATTGAAGCTATAAATGAAAAAATGGTAAAATGTTGATAATTACTGGAAATGAATGACAGATGTGTACACGTGGTTCATTATATTATTCTTTTGATTTCTGGCATATTGAAAACTAATTTTAATTGAATATTAAAAATAAAAATAAGAGATGGCCAGTTTAAATGAGAGTCACTGAATTAGGGTCCTTATATCTATTTTTCTTTAGAAAAACTTTTCTTACTTCAGAGGAAGACAATTGAAAAAATGAAGTAAGAAACATCTTAATATTTATTTAATCTAGCTATTTGTCCTTATACAGTAAAGGCCAGTCTCATCAACTCTTGTCTATATGAGATATGAGATCCTAATTCCTGACGGTCCATAATGATGTGTAGGCCACCTTTACCTGGATGTCTTATGGGCACTTTTATTTCCATATTTAAATGAAAATAAGTAAAGTAAGAAAGAAAAAAACCCTAGGATTCATCTTTCAACAGACCTTGGGAAATATCAAACCAGCTCATTGATCTCTTTGAAAACCCATGAAAGTTGGAGTTCTATATGTAAGACCACCATTTGTGGTATCATCCGGATACCATCTGCCCCCTTCGTGCTCTACTTTCTGCATCTCTATGTACTGTGTATATTTGTCTTCCTTCAATTTAACCTAGATACATAACTACTACATATCTTCGAGTTCTACAAAAGGATCACATCACACAATTTAGAACTGGCTAAATAGTTCAAAGGGAATTCCACGACATGTCTACAACCAACAACTTTAAAATCTCAGTAAGTAATTTCTATTCTTTGAAAACTCTCTTCTCAGTCCTTTAAGTACTTGTTTGTTTGTTTTTCCTTTACCCACTCAGTGTCCAACTTCAATTCTCCTTAAAATCATTCACTAACATCCAAGTCCAAATTTTCAGAGAAATATTTAGCACTAGTCTAATTCTTAAGACTTAACTTAGATACACAAACTTTATAAAAAAAAATAATCTTGCTTTCTAAAACAGAACAGAACTTCATATTTTCAAACATGAAATTACGTTGAAATTATAAATTTATGTTGTTAGCTTTTCAGTAAATTAATGAAGTACTGCAGCAGATTTAGTTTGGAAGTGGAGAGGCTTTATATTTTGTATTCTGCAGAGTTCTCTAAACCAGATAAATGAGATATTTTTGGCTGTATACGGAGACTAACAGATCACTATTGTTATAGACTAAACTGCAGCTGAGCTTTGAAATTCAAATCCCTTTAGGCCCATCTAACTCTCTCTCCCTCTCTTATCTGTCATTTCTACAAAATCTGGCAAATTCGCTACAAATATAAGCTCCAACAGAGGCAACTGGGGCCATCAAAATAAAAGGGTATAATATCATGGAGTATGCATAGCTCTCAAGATGGCTTTAGAGATCATTCAAAACCTTAAACTTCCCTGTGTTGTTTGTTGGAAAATGTCAGGTGGGAGTAACAGTGTTTGCTTGTTTTAATATCAGAACCCAGTTCATTGCAGATGGTTAAGGAGAAGTGATTGTGTCCTTATAGCTAGAATGGCAAGGACCCCAAAGTTTGGGCTATTTTTATCCTTTGAAATGTGGAAATTTTAATTCTGAATAAAAGGAAACTTTATTCCTGGGTGAAGAGTAATGGGTCAAATGACCTGGTCATTTCAATATTTGGCTATTACTGATTTAAGAGCCATAGGAAGCATTGAAGTATAATAGAAAAAAAAAAAAAAATATTTCCCAGACACAACCAGAGAGAAGGAATCTTTTCTAATATGCTCACTGAAACCTTTACAAGGTATAATTTTTTAAGTTGCAACTAGTCATTGGACTTGCAAGACTAGCTACACTTCATGGAGTCATTGCATTGTCCAGGGTGATGACTAGAATGAGCTGAATTATTCTGCATTAAAAAAAAAAAATTGAAAAAGAACTAGTTTTGCAATTGAAGGGTGGTGTAAATAAAAGAAAAAAGCAAGAGTTCCGAGACAGAAAATTGCTGAGTAACGCAAAAGAGTGTTCAGTTGCAAGTTGATTGTGTTTCTGCAATGAAGTAAACTCATTGCCACCACCTACAGGCACTATATCAAACCTGCCACAGAGACAACGACCTGTGTGGATTTTTTTTTTTGGAGGTGAGAGGAGTTAGAAATAAAGGAGAAGGGCTAATATCCATATCTGATTCAATTTCAGTTGGAGATAAAGTAACAAGCACAAGACAATGGGAAAGCAAGAATTTAGCCAATGCAGGTAATTGGCCCAGTCAAAATGTAACTATGAAGAGTTAACACCTTACTTTTGCTTTCTTTCTTCTTTCAGCACCACCTAATCTAAAGGCATCAAAGATATCTTAGTGAGAGAGTGTTGAGTTTTCAACAGTGCATAGAATAGAAATTATGCCATACTCATTAAGATCATCAGAGGTTCTAAGATTTCAAGATGACATTGTATTGTTGACTTCTAAGTTTCAACCATTTACTGGAAACATATCACAGGATATGAAGGAAAGCATACAGCATGCCTAGAGTCTCTCTTAGGGTAACTAGAGGAGGCTTTGCCTCCAAGATTACCGTTCTTAATTTGACAAATGTTATTGAACACCTGTCATGCACCAGATACTGTGCTAGGTGTTAGACCATTCCAATAGCTCTTAAAATTGGTCTGACTGCTTCTGAAGAAGGTAACACTCTAGGTGTACCCAAGCGTATAAACACATATACCAACAGATGATCGTATGCTTCTTGTATGTATAAACACATGCATACACACAGACACTCATAAACATGTGCATATATTCATCTGTTTAAAAGATAGTCTGTAGCGTTTCATGACCATCCTGTATCTTTTTATTTGTAGATTTATACCACTTTTAATACCTGGTAGTAAAACTTGAACCCTATGACTCCATCTCTTAAATTGTTTTTACCCATTTTCTTAACCAGGCGAAGTTTGTAATCACTTTATCAAGTACAAAAATGAAATTGCATTGAAATGTAGTTGTAATTGCTCTAAGGCTATCTACTAATAAGGAAAAGTGGACATTATTATAGTATTGAAGTTCTCTCTCCAGAAACAGGTGTGCTTATCTTTATAACATCTTGGATAAATTCTATAGATTTTTAAAAATTAAACTATTTATTTTGAGATTATTGTTGATTCACATGAATTTATAAGAAATAACACAGAAAGTGGAGCCAACATGGTGCCTTAGATACATCATGCCATCCCTTTGCAGCAAAGAGCCAAAAAAACTAAGTAAAATAAATACAAGCATCAATCCTGGAACCCTAAGCATCAAATGAAGGGATAAAGAACTATATCAAACACCGAATGGGAGAAGAAACTGAAAGAAAATAGAGAATAAGAAGAGATACAGAGTAGAGGCTCCCTGCCAACTAACACAGCATAGTGTCATCGTCTTATAGCACAGCCAGCAACAAACCTGACAAGGAGTATGGGAAGACAAATTCACAGAGCTCCCAACAAGAGACAGAGGACCCAGTAACCAGAGAAACATGCTTTCTCACCCCTCATCTGTCTGCCCTGTACGCCACCCCTACCTCTTCCCAAAGGGCCATGCTGCACTGCTCAGCTAGAGACCTACCAGCCCGTCGTCAGCCCAGGTCTGCCTTGCCCCCACCAACTGGCTCCTGTTGTGCCATTTTTTTCCCTTTCTTCCTTTTCTTTCTCCCTCCCACCTAGCTGTGTGCACCATCACCACCCCTTCCCAATGGGCCACATTGTGCCACTTTACTAGAGAGTTACCAGCTCACCATCACTCCAGGTCTGCTCCATCCCCACCTTCCAGCTCCTGCTGTGTCAATTTTTTAACCTTCTTCCTTTTCTTTCTCCCTCACAGATAGCCGCATACATCACCTCTACCCTTTCCCCCAAGGCCACTGCTACCCCTGGCCCCCCCACCAAAACCCGCTGGCTCTCACCATGCCATTTTTTTCTCTTTCCCTTTTTTCTTTTTCTTTCTCCCTCCCACCTAGCCCCATACACCACCTCTACCCCTTCCTACTGGGACACACTGCACCACCACAGCTACAGGGGCACCGTACAGCCACCACCCCAGGTCTACCCCACTCCCGACCACTAGCTTCCAATGAGTCTTTTTTCTTCATTTTCTCTCTTTATTCCTTTTGTTTCTCCCCCCACCTAGCCCAATATGCCACCTCTCCTCCTTCACACCTGCTCGCAGTTCTTCCCCACACCCACACGCCAGCTACCCTTTTTTCTCCTTTCTCTATCCTTATTTTTCCTTCTCTTGCCATCCTAGCCTGTGTGCCATTCCTCCTTCCCCCCAGCCTCACTGTGCCACCACTGCTATAGCATCCCAGGCTCAGGCTCATTGCTGCACTGGTCCTACACTGCCCCTCCTCTTCTGCCACGTGACTAGCTAGCTGCTGACTGGGGGAAAGTGAGTCCACACCTCTCCCAGTCTGATCTGCCTATCCATTAAGGGGCTATGAATGCACCCACACTGCTGGGCCAACGTCAGGAGGCAGATACTGCATGCCCAGTCTGCCCTCAGCCCCCTCGCCAAACCAGTATACAGTGAAGTGAGCTCATCCTGCCTGCTGCTGCACAGCTCACTCGGTCAAGGTGATGAGAGTTATCCTGCCCACAAACAAGCAAGCAGCAAAGCACACCTGGCCCACCCATCCTGACATAACAAACCAAAATAAGGAAGTATGATGAAACAAACAAACATATAATCAATAAATAAAGAAAATAATACCATAATGTCTCAGAGACAGCAGATAAAATCAAAACATATAAAAAAGCAGTACAACATGGCTTGAGCAAATCACCAAAATAAAGAATCAGATAACCTTCCAGTAGGAGAAAAGATAGTGGAACTTGATGCAATTTACAAGACTAATATTTAGGACTCTCCAAGAGATTAGGAAAGAGATCAAGGAAAACACGGACAAAACTAAGGAAAAAATAGACAAAATCATGGCAAACACAGAAAAAACAATGAAAACATAGCCAAAATCGAGGAAAACACAGAGAAACAATAGAAGATTTCAGGAAAATAATACAAAAGTAAAACATCAAAATAAATAATTACAAATCATACAAAAATAGCAACTGAAACCTAAAATATAAACAACAAAATTTCAGAAATGGACAACTGAACAGAAGGTTTTAGGAGAAAATTTGAAATAATGGAAGACAGAATCAGTGAGATGGAAGACAAATTCATGGACGCCATTTCCTTTGAGGAAAGTTCAGAGAAAAGAATGAAGAAAACCTATGAATATTGTGAGACACAATCAATATAAAAAATTTGCATGTGATTGGAGTTCCAGAACAGGGAGAGACAATGGAAAACACAGAGAAGATTGTTGAGGATTTGCTGGCAGAAAATTTCCCAGCTATCATGAAAGATGAAAATCTGACTATCTAAGAAACTCAATGAACCCCAGAAAGAATAGACCTCAAAAGAAAGTCACCTAAAACTATAAAGATCATGGAATAAGAATAGGACAACACTAGGGGCCCTAATACATGGCATAAATACAATACAAACCATAACTAACAATGCAAAAACACCAGAAGATAGACTAGATAACTGGGAGCCCCTAACCATTAAACATTCATGCTCATCAAAAGAGTTCACCGAAAGATTGAAAAAAGAACTTAAAGATTGGGAAATAAAAAATTGGCTATGGCATATCCAACAAGGGTCTAATCTCTTAAATCTATAGAATACTTAACATCTCAATAACAAAAAGACAAATAATCCAATTAAAAAATGGGCAAATGATATGAACAGACACTTCACCAAAAAAGACATTCAGGTGGCTAACAGACATATGAGGAAATGCTCCATATCATTAGCCATTAGAGAAATGAAAATCAGAACTACAATGAGGTACCATCTCATCCTGAAATTACTGGCATGAATCAAAAAACCAGAAAATAACAAATGTTGGGGAGGTTTTGGAGACTGGAACTCTTATGCACTCCTGGTGGGAATGTAAAATGGTACAACTGCATGGGAAATAATATGTTGCCTCCTTAAAAAGCTATAAATAGAAATACCATATGACTTAGAAATACCACTCCCAGGAATATATCCTAGAGAAATAAGAGCTATCACATGAATAGAGATATGCATACCGATGTTCATTGTAGCATTATTCACAATAGTAAAAAGATGGAAACAACCTAAGTACCCATCTACAGATGAATGGATAAGCAAATTGTCGTACGTACACACAATGGAATACTACTTAATGATAAAGAACAGTAATGATACAACATGGAGGGCATTATGCTGAGTGAAATAAGTCAATTACAAAAGGACAAATATTGTATGAGACTACTATTATAAAAATCCAAGTAAAGGTATTCACACAGAAAAAAAATCTTTGATGGTTACGAGGGAGGGGAGTGGTGGGGAGGGGAAATCACTAACTAGGTAGTAGACGAGGGTTAACCTTGGTGAAGGGAAAGACAACACACAATGTAGGGGAAGGCAGCACAACTTGACCTAGGCAAAGTCATAGAAGCTTCCTAGACACATCCGAATACCTTGAGGGACTGAGTTACTGGGGCAGAGGACTGGGGACCACGGTCTCAGGGGACATTTAGGTCAATTGGCATAACATAGTTCATAAAGGAAATGTTCCACATTTTACTTTGGTGAGTAGCATCTGGGATCTTAAAAGCTTTCAAGCAGCTATCTAAGATACATCTATTGGTCCCATCATGTTTGGAGCAAAGGAAAATGAAGAAAACCAAAGACACGATGAAAATATTAGTCCAAAAGACTAATGGACTACATAAACCACAGCTTCTACCATCCTGAGGCCAGAAGAACTAAATGGTGCCCAGCCACCACCACTGACCACTCTGACAAGAATCAAAACAGAGGGGCCAGGACAGAGCAGGAGAAAAACGTAGAACAAAATTCAAGTTCACAAAAAAGACTAGACTTACTAGTCCGACAGAGACTGGAGAAACCCCAAGACTATGTCCACTGACACCCTGCTAACTCAGAACTGAAGCCACTCCCAAAGTCCACCTTTCAGCTAAAGACTAGACAGACCTATTAAACACACAATAATACTTGTGAGGAACATACTTCTTAGTTCTATCAAGTATACAAGACCACACGGGCAACACCTGCCCAAAAGCTAAGACAAGAAGGCAGGAAGGAACAGGAAAATGAATGGATAGAGAGAACCCAGGGTGGAAAGGGAAAGGGGGAGAGTGCTGACACATTGCAGGGGTTGCAACTAATGTCACAAAAGAATTTGTGTATAAATTTTTGAATGAAAAACTAATTTACGCTGTAAACTTTCACTTAAAACACAATAAAATTTAAAAAATAAATAACACAGAAAGATCCCTGGTACCTTTACCTCCATTAAAACCCATTGCTGTTGAATTGATTCTGAATCATAGCAACCGAACAGAACAGAGTAGAACTGCCCCATAAGGTTTCCTAGGCTTTAATCTTTACAGAAGCAGACTGCCACATCTTTCTCCCACAGAGTGCTGGTGGGTTGGAACCCCTGACTTTTCCATTAGCAGCCTCGTGCTTAACCACTTCTACACCAGAGTTCCTTATCCTTTACCTAGTTTCCCCCAATGATAACATCTTGCAAAACTATTGTACAATATTACAACAGGATACGGCCATTGATGAACAGTCAAAACAGAGCATTTCCATTACTGCAACAATCTTTGGAGATTCCTCCACATTGTTGTATGCATTGATTTGTGCTTGACTACTAACCTAAAGGTTGGTGGTTTCAACCAATCCAGAGGCACCAAAGAAAAAAGGCCTGGCAATCTGCTTGAGTAAAGATTACAGCCAAGAAAACTCTGTGGAGCAGTTCCACTCTGTAAGACATGGGGTCACCATGAGTCAGAATAAACTGCACAGCAACAAGTTTGTTTTTTCTTCTCTCTCTCTCTCTTTTTTTCTTTTTTAAATTCCACGGTATTGATATACCACACACTTTTTAACCATTCACTAGTTGAAAGACGTTGTAGTTGTTTCCAGTTTTTAGCTGGTATTAATAAAGCTGCCATAAACATCCATGTACAGGTTTCTGTATGAATATAAATTTTCATTTCTCTGGAATAAATGCCCAAGAATGCAATTGTTAGGTAATATGCTACCCGAATGTTTTGTTTTAAAGAAACTGTCAAACTTTTCTAGAGTGGCTGTATCATCCTACATTCCCACTAGCAATGTATTAGTGATTTAGTTTCTCTGCATACTTCTCAGCATTTATTGTCGTCACTATTTCTTTTTAGCCATGTTGATAGGTGTGTCCATTATGGACTTCTTCTTGAGATCATTTTGATAATTTCACATTAACAGAAAATCATCAATTTCATTGAAATTTTAAAATGTTTGTTAAGATTATTCTCTTATTTTTAAATGTTTTCAATATTTGTTTTGAAACAGTACCTTAATTTCAACTTTATATTTGTGTTTTCTTTCTATCTGCATCTTTGTTCATTTTGTTAGCTATTTTATATTTATGTCTTGTATTTATTGCTCAAGTATGGTTTTATTATGTCAACGCTTTTTTAAACTTTATACGTTTCTTTTTAATCCTTATCTCACACTTGTGTTTATGTTTTATTTACGTTTAATTAAAATGTGTTTTACTTCCTTTTACTCCAAATATGCATATGCATATGTTTTTAAAAATCAGCTGCTGCTAAAAACCTTTTTAATGGAAAATAGCAGCTAACTACTCCCACATTGCTATAAACCAAAGGCCAACTTACAGAAATTACCATTTCTAGTTTGTTTAGCTTTTCTTTCTTGTATGTATATCCACATAATAAAAAGTATGCTTTTTTATTAATTTTTGTTTTACCTGTTCTAAATAGTATCTATTTACTTCATGTTACGTCAGTGGAGGATGTACTTTTATTATACTACTGTCATGGGTCTCCTCCCATCCCAAAATAATTATGTCATTTTTTTAAATTGTGGTAAAATATGTATAACAATTAATTTTGTCAGAAGTAGACCACCAGGTCCTTATGCAGATGACACAACCTTGCTTGCTGAAAGTGAAGAGAACTTGAAGTGCTTACTTATGAAGATCAAAAACCACAACCTTCAGTATGGATTACGCCTCAACATAAAGAAAACAAAAATCCTCACAAACGGACTAATAAGCAACACCATGATAAACAGAGAAAAGACTGAAGTTGTAAAGGATTTCATTTTACATGGATCCACAATCAGCACCCATGGAAGCAGAAGTCAAGAAATCAAACAATGCATTGCATTGGCAAATCTGCTGCAAAAGACCTCTTTAAAGTGATCAAAAGCAAAGATGTCATTTTGAGGACTAAGGTGTACCTGACCCAAGCCATGGTATTTTCAATCTTTTCATATGCATGTGAAAGCTGGACAATGAATAAGGAAGACTGAAGAAGAATTGCTGGCTTTGAATTATAGTGTTGGTGAAGAATGTTGAACATACCATGGACTGCCAAAAGAACAAATCTGTCTTGGAAGAAGTACAGCCAGAATGCTCTTTAGAGGCGAGGATGACGAGACTTCATCTCACATACTTTGGACATGTTATCATGAGGGATCAGTCCCTGGAGAAGGACATCATGCTTGGTAAAGTAAAGGGTCAGTGAAAAAGAGGAAGACCCTCAACGAGATGAATCGACACAACAGCTGCAACAATGAGCTCAAACCTAACAGCAATTGTGAGGATGGTGCAGGAGCAGGCAGCATTTCATTCTGTTGTACATAGGGTCGCCATGAGTCAAAACCAACTTGAAGACACATGACAACAACAATGTATAACAAAACATTTGCCACTTCAACCATTTGCACATATATATCTCAGATAATTTGTTTTTAAATGAAGAGATAATGTTTACTTTTTATGCCTAGGTAGTATTTTTCACTGCTGAGCTAGGCAGTGTACATTTTTTTGATTAATTTCTACTATAATTTTATAATCTCTGGAGTTAATAACAGCATATATATACATATATATTCAACTCGTGCATAGGTCTTCTACATGCCAACTACTTTTTCCCTCTAAACTTTCAACAATTATTTAAAAATCTCATCAATATTGTTTTCTTAATCAAACATATCATGGAATTGTTTGCTTCTTTAAAAAAGAAGATTGTATTTCCCTGAAAAACTTCCTCCTCTAGCATTCTGGGCCAATTTCAAGTTAAGTTTGGGCAACCCTATATTTGTACACAGACATTTCACTATCAAACATCTACATGGAATGCAATGTGTTTGGGATAAGTGTTTTACTATCGTAAGGATAGGCAAATAGATCAATGGGGCAGAATAGTGTCCAGAAATAGACCTGTACATATTTGGACAACTGATTTTTTACAAAGATGCAAAGACAATTTAGTGGAGAAAATAAAATATTTTCAGCAAATTATGCTAGAGTTTTGGATATCCATATTGAAAAAATGAACTTCAATTCATACTTCATGCCATATACAAAAATTAACTCAAATTAATCAGAGATTAAAAGTAAACTATAAAACTTCCAGAAGAAAACCCAGGAGAAATTTTTTCAACCTGGGGTTAGGCAAAAACTTCTCAGATAAAAAAAAAAAAAAAAGATTTATATAAGAAAAAATGATAAATTGAACTACATCCAAGTTTAAAATTTCACTTTCCTAAAAACACTGTGAAAAGAATAAAAAGATGAGCCGCAGATGGTGAGAAAATCTTTTAAATCATATATCTGATAAAGGATTTGTATGCAGAATATGCAATGAACTCTCAAAGCTTAATAATTAAAAACAAAATGCAATTCAATAAAAATGGGTAAAATCTTTGAACAGACGCTTCATCAGAGAAGATATATGGATACCAAATAAGCACATGAAAAGATACTTAATCTCGTTAGTAATTAGGAAAAATAAATTAAAACCATAGAAAGATACATCACACACACCTACACAAACAGATACAATTAAAAAGAGTAGTTAAGAGGTTCTGGCAAAATGACGCTCTAGGCAGAAGCACCACACTGTCCCTCCACAGCAAAGATCTGAAAAACCAAACCGAACAGAGAGTACAACAATCCTGAAACCCAACACCATCAAATGAAGACATAAAGAACTCAGCCAAGTACCAAATGGGTGAGAAAACTGACAGAGAACAGAGAGCGAGGAGAGATACACGCAAAGGTCCCCTACCAGCTAATGCAGCACGGATCCTCCATCTTGGACTCCTATCGGAGACCAGCAAACAGGGGGTATAAGAAAACAGCCTCACGGAGCGTCCAGCTGGAGACAAAACAACCAGTAATTTGCGATATACGCTTTCCCACCCCCCACCCTTCTTCACGCCAACTTGGACTCCTCTGCTTCCCGTGGCCACAAACTCTTGTCCAGGAAACACTGGCTGCTTGGATTCCACACACCCGAACAGGCCGGCTCTCTGAGTGCTATTTGTTGGCTGCTGATGTTGCTTTTTTCCACTTCTTTTGATTTCTTCCTTACCTCTCACCAATTCCCCCTCCTTTCACTCAAATACTTGGCTCCATGCGCCATTTTTGCTTCTTCCTGAGGGGCTGCAGAGCTCTAGTAATTTGTGAGATACGCTTTCGCACTCCCTACCCTTCTTCACCCACACTCGACCCCTCTGCTTCCCGCAGACACAGTCTCTTGTCCGAGAAACACCAGCCCTCACTAGCTGGCTCTCTGAGTGCCATTTGTTGGCTGCTAGTGTTGCTTTTTTTTCTGCTTCTTTTGATTTCTTCCTTACCTGTCACCACCTCCCCCTCCTTTTGCTCAAATACCTGGCTCCATGTGCCGTCTGTGCTTCTTCCTGGGGGGCAGTGGAGCTCGGTTCGAGTGTGTAGCTGCTTCCCAGTCTGGGCTGCCACACTGGGGGGCTCACGGGGCTTTTGTTCATTTGTTTGTTTTGAGTTGTTCATTTGTTTTCTTTTCCTTTTCTTGAGTTGGGGGCCGGTTTTGGCTGGGCGGTGCTGCATGGCAGGGAGGCTTCCCACTCAGCTTGCACAGACGTGTGGAGGGATGCCTGAGGGCATTTCTTTTTTCATTGTTTTTTTTTTCTTTCTGTTTTTTTGGGGGGCTTTCTTGTTCTTTTTTTTTTTTTAATTTGTTTTGTTTTCTTTTCCCTCTTTTTCCCTTATTGTCTTTCTTCATTGCTCAGTTTCTCGTCTCTCTATATCTTCCTTCTCATTCTGTTTCCTGAATACCTGGCCTTGTATATCTCTACGCCTTCCAGCCAGGCTGTACGGCAACACCTAAGAGTGACTTCCCCAGACCTCATGGCTGCACCGGTGGGATCTCTGGGAACTTAGTGGTTCTTTAACCTTTCCAATTTTTATTTATTCATTCTTTTCTTTTCTTCCTCTTCTCCTTTTTGTTTTTCTCCATTTCATAGTCTCTCATCTCTCCCCTCCAACAGCAAGCTCCCCTAGCATTATTTTTTGTTTGTTTGTAAGTTTTTGGCTCCTGTTCCTCTCTCCTCTCTGCCATATCCATCTTAGCTCCACACATAACAATCTCCCCACTGCATCCTGCCTACCTGTACCTTGTGCTTGACATCACACCACCAAGCAGCACAGGCACCGCCTACTGGAACCTGCCCTGTACTGATTACCAACCAGCTCTGGTGGCTGTAGTAAGTGCCACAAACAACCCATCCCAATAACTCCTCTTCAGCTAGACCTGCCCTCCCATACCATATCTGAGTGACTGACCCTGCCAATTGGAAAAGGAGGTGAAAAGTATTGTGCCCACAGGTAAGCAAACAACAAAGAACACACAGTCTGCCTGCTCAGACATAGTCAAATTAAAAAAAAAAAAAAAAAAACAAGGGGACAAAACAAACAAATCTACAATCAATAAACAAGAAAAATAACTACTGAATGCCCCGAAGACAGCAGACAATATCAAAACATTTACAAAAACAGGACAGGATGGTTCCAGTAGGCGTCCAAAATAAAACACCAGATGACACTCCAGTGGAAGAAAATGCACTAGAACTACCTGATAGGGAATTCAAATCTCTAATACTCAGAATTCTCCAAAACCTGAGGCAAAAATCTGACAAACATGAGGAAAAAAAAGACAAATTCATGGAAAATACAGACAAAATATTGGAAGAATTCAAGAAAATAATGCAGGAAGAAAATGCCAAAATAAAGTCACAACAAGAAATTATACAAAGATAGCAATTAGAAATCCAAAAGATAAACAACAAGATTTCAGAAATGGATGGTGTAATAGAAAGGGTGAGAAACAGATTTGAAACAGTGGAAGACAGGCAGTGGAATTGAAGACAAACACTTGGATACAACTCTGTTTCTGGAAAACTCAAAAAAAGAACAAAGAAAAATGAAGAGACACTGAGAGTTATGTGGGATACTATCAAAAGCAAAATTTTCGAGTGATTGGAATTCCAGAACAGGGGGAGAAAACAGAAAACACAGAGAGGATCATTGA
>NW_004444018.1:510655-563297 GCF_000243295.1 Trichechus manatus latirostris
GATGGTGCCCGGCTACCACCACTGACTGCTCTGACCAGGATCACAACAGAGGGTTCTGGACAGAGCTGGAGAAGGATGTAGAACATAATTCTAACTCACACACACACACAAAAATACCAGATTTACTGGCCTCAAGGAGACTGGAGAAACCCGGAGAGTATCGCCCCCAGACACCCTTTTAGCTCAGTGGTAAACTTATCTCCGAGGTTCACTGTACAGCCTCGGAGTGGACAGCCCGTAAAACCAAATGAGACTAATGAGGTACAGTAGTCCAGTGACAAGGACCAGAAGGCAGAAGGGGACAAGGAAGCTGGTGATAGGGAACCCAAGGTTGAGTAAGAATATTGTTGATGTGTTGTGAGATTGATAACCATTGTCATAGGGCAACATGTGTAGTAACTGTTAAATGAGAAAGTATTTTGTTCTGTAAGCCTTCATCTTAAGTGACAATAACAGCACAATTGGGAGAACATAGTCAATGTCACTGAACTGTGCATGTAGAAATTTTTGAAATGGTGTATCTTTGGTTATGTGTATTTTCACCAAATAAAAACCTTGAGAAGTTACAGGGTTGACATGTTGTGGGGTAGTTAACCAATGTCATAAAACAATATGTGTACTACTCTTTCATGAGAAACTATTTGTTCTGTAAGCCTTCACCTGAAGTACAATAAAAAAAAAGAAAAAGAGTAGTTAAAATTATACCAGAGGTCATTTGGTGAGAATATATGTTAGTGGAAATTTAAAATGTTACAATTATTGAGGAAAATATTATGATACTTTTTTAAAAATTAAATGCTACCTACTATAGGACCCAATCATCGTACTGATAGAGAACGTATACTTAGAGAAATGAAAGCATACATCCACAAAAAGATTTGTACAAGAATGTTCATAGCACCTCTATTTGTAATAGTCAAAAACAAAAAATAACCCAATTTCCATCAACAGGCGAATGAATAAATAAACTTTGTATATCAATACTACGGAATTCTATTCAGTAATAAAAATGAATGCACGATTGATACATGCTATAACGTGGATGAATATCAAAATAATTTTGCTGAGTAAAAGAAGTCAGACCAAAAAATTGTTGAAAGTGTATAATTCCATTTAGAAACAATTTTTGAAAAAGCAAACTAATCTATAGTGCCAGAAAGCAGATCAGAGTTGCCTGAGGAAGGGGTCTGGAGGGAGGAAGGAACAGAGGGAGGGGTTCAAAGGAGCAGGGTGGAGATGATCATTATTTTGATTGTGGTGATGGTTTCATAGGACTATACATATGCTGAAATTTATCGAATCTTAGACTTTAAAATGTAATACTTACTGTATGTCAATTACACCTCAATAAAGTTGTTAAAAATAGAAATAACAATAAAAGAAAATGTACTTGATCATACTGAGAGTTTTTGAAAGTTTGGGACTGGATTGACAGGTGCATAGAAAACAAAGTAATGAAAATATGAACCAAGGTTTAACTGCAGGGGAAAAAACATGATCAAGAAAGGAAATGTAATCCTGGCATGTACTATGTGGTTCTGTTGTGAATAATATTAATGTAATTACAATAAAATAAAAAGCAAATATTAATTTATCAAACTGTCAGATAGCTATATGGAGAGGATAACAAAATGGGGAAGTTAATGTGGGTGATGGTATAAGTGAGATAAATTATACTCTTTCACAATAAAAGGCAATATATACAGTCTAAAATTGATAAATCAAGAAACAATACTATAGTCAAATTATATAAATAGATAGAGGTAAATATTAGAAGAAGTAGTCTAAATATTTGTAGGTAGTTTTCTCTGTTGCATGAGAATTGAGGTTTGATAGGGGTGAACAGAGGTCTGCTAATGTTTATCATGTATTTTTTACCTATGTACTTGCATTATTTTTATAAAAATAAAAACTTTTTAAACTCTGGGAAGTTTATTTTCCATTTTGGAAAAAAAAGTCAACAAACACTATTAAAATTAAAATGTTTTGGCGCTTAAAGGAGGTAAAGATTTAGAAAAGAGGCATATTGAATAATTGAACTCTTAAGAGTTCTGGATAACTGAAGTTTTCCTATATTACCTTGAGTTTTGCTCATAGTGGATTATAATTACTTCGAAGTAGTGCTATGAAAATTCTAATTTATTGTAGGTTTATAGAGTATTTGAGAGCCTCAAAGCACTAGAAAAACACAAAATAATGTCTTCCTATTCTCACTAATAAGTTTCTCTAGTCAGAGTAGGGAGGTAGGACACTTAAAAACTGGTGCATTGGTCTAACACAACCTACAGAAATATACATCTGAATCCAGTTTTGTAGGCCTAGCACTGATATTACAGAACTGTGATATGCCTTATGTATACCTATGACTTTTGTCTTAGGTATCTACTTCATGTCAATAGCAGTTTTTAACATTTTAAATTTTCTTTTCTTTTCTTTTTTCCCAATTGTATTACACCAGGAGAAAGAATGGTGACAATAATGTCTGCAACATATAATACAACCAAGTTAATTCAACAGAAGATATGGAGTGCAGTAATAGATCTAATTTTTAAAAGTAAATAAAATTTAAAAATATACCAGACTTATTAAAGTATTTGTAATAATACACCACAGCTGAAGCCTTGGATGTTTGCTAGAAGATCATTTTGCAGACTGCATATTAACTACAGACTTAGTAAAGATGTATAATGTAATTGAGTAGAAATTCTAATAAATTAAGCAACAAATTATCTCTAATGATGAAATAACATATGTTTCATCCAAATTAATCCCTGTTGCTAAAATGTTATTTGTGGATATTTTCCACTTTTATCTTTTTTTTCCACTGCCCATAGTTTCTTTTTTATAATTTTATTTATTTTGTTGTTGTTGCTGAAAACATACACAGCAAAACACACACCAGTTCAACAGCTTCTACACATACCATTTAGTGACAGTGATTACATTCTTTGAGTTATGGAACCATTCTTACCCTCATTTTTTAAGTTCTTCCTTTCCCACTGGCAAAAATTCACATTCCCTTAAGGTTCCTATCTAATCTTTCAAGTGGCTATTATCAATTTGATCATATATACATAGTTCTTAACAGAACATAATGTTCAAGGCACACATTTTTTACTAGTTAAGCTAAACTACTGTTTGGTTTTAAGAAGACTTCAGGAGATATTTTTGGTTTAAAGTTTAAAGTTTGTCTCAGGGCAATAGTTTCAGGGTTTAATCCAAACTTCATGGCTCCAGGAAGTCTGGGGTCCATTGGAATTTGAAATTCTGTTCTGCATTTTACCCCTTTTGATGTTCAGTGCCTGGGTCTTAAAAGCTTGCAAGTGGCCATCCAAGGCACAACAATTGGTCTCTATTTGCCTGGAGCAACAGAGGAAGAAGGCGAGTCAGGAATAGGAGGAGAATATGGAATGTGTGGCTAATTGCTGCCATGAATAACTGCTTCCTTTCCCATGAAACTAGAAGAACTGGATGGTGCCTGGCTACCATTACTTAACATTTTGATCAAAGATTCTATTGAAGAATCCTGCCCATAGTTTCTTGATTTAGCAAATTTAGTATAATTGCTTTCTATTCATTCTGTTTTTTCCCCCAACTCTTCTCAAAGGTCTGCAAATATTACTTTGTACATAAAATAACTCAGCAGCATTCAAAATATCCCCAGAATAAATATATTTATTACATTAAGTATTTTAGGCCTAAATATTATTTTTGGAACATGCATTGAATAACATAAGCAAAAAATTATTTTTTTACTATGGATAAAAAAATTTAAATTCATATTATCAGCTTCCCAGAGCTACATGTTGCTCTGGTGATTGATAATTTTGAGGATTACACTGGTTATATCTAGAAGAGAAGGACTGGTAGTTGGAAAATATGGCCTTACTGATATAAATGACACTGGAGATGGCATGATAGAATTTTTCAAGATCAACAACTTCGTCATTGCAAATACCTTTTTTCAACAACATAAATGGTGACTATACAAGTAGAACTTACCAGATGGAATCACAGGAATCAAATCGACTACATCTGTGGAAAGAGATGATGGAAAAGCTCAATATCATCAGTCAGAACAAGATCAGGGGACAGCTGCAGAACAGATGATCAATTGCTCATATGAAAGTTAAAGTTGAAGTTGAAGAAAATTAGAACAAGTCCACAAGAGCAAAAATACAACCTTGAGTATATCCCACCTGAATTTAGAGACCATCTCAAGAATAGATTTGACCCATTGAACACTAATGACCAAAGACCAGACGAATTGTGGAATGACATCAAGGACATCATACATGAAGAAAGTAAGAGGTTGTTAAAAAGAAATGAAAGAAAGAAAAGACCAAAATGGATGTCAGAAGAGACTCTGAAAATTGCTGTTGAACATAGAGTAGCTAAAGTGAAAGGAAAAAATGATGAAGTAAAAGAGCTGAACAGAAGATTTCAAAAGGCAGCTAGAGAAGATAAAGTATTATAATGAAGTGTGCAAAGACCTGGAGATAGAAAACCAAAAGAGAAGAACATGCTTGGCATTTCTTAAGCTGAAAGAACTGACGAAAAGATTCAAGCCTCCAGTTGCAATATTGAAGGATTCTACAGGGAAAATACTAAACTACACAGGAAGTATAAAAAGAAGATGGAAGGAATACACAGGGTCACTGTACCAAAAAGAATTGTTTGATGTTCAGCTGTTTCAGGAGGTAGCATATAATCAAGAACTGCTGGTACTGAAGGAAGAGGTCCAAGCTGCACTGAAGGCATTGGCAAAAAATAAGGCTCCAGGAATTGACAGAATGCCAATTGAGATATTTCGACAAACAGATGCAGCACTGGAAGCACTCACTCGTTTATGCCAAGAAATTTGGAAGACAGCTACCTGGCCAACTGACTGGAGGAGATCCATGTTTGTACCAATTCCAAAGAAAGGCGATCCAACTACATGTGGAAATTATCAAACAATATCATTAATATCACACGCAAGTAAAATTTTACTGAAGATCATTCAAAAGCAGTTGCAGTAGTATAGCTACAGGGAACTGCCAGAAGTTCAAGCTGGATTCAGGAAAGGATGTGGAGCAAGGGATATCTTTGCTGATGTCAGATGGATCATTGCTGAAAGCAGAGAATACCAGAAAGATGTTTAACTTGTTTTAATGACCATGCAAAGGCATTCGACTATGTGGATCATAACAAATTATGGATAACATTACAAAGAATGGGAATTCCAGAACATTTAATTGTGCTCAAGAGGAACCTGTGCTTTGACCAAGAGGCAGTCGTTTGAGCAAAAGAAGGGGATATTGCATGGTTGAAAGTTAAAAAAGGTGTGCATCAGGGTTGTATCATTTCAGCATACTTACTCAATCTATATGCTGAGTAAATAATCCGAGAAGCTAGACTGTATGAAGAACACAGCATCAGGATTGGAGGAAGCTCATTAATAACCTGTGTTATGCAGATGACACAACCTTGCTTGCTGAAAGTGAAGAGGACTTGAAACACTTAACTGATGAAGATCAAAGACCACAGCCTTCAGTATGGATTACACCTCAAAATAAGACAAAACTCCTCACAACTGGACCAATAAGCAACATCATGATAAATAAGAAAATATTGAAGTTGTAAAGGATTTCATTTTACTTGGATCCACAATCAATGCCTATGGAAGCAGAAGTCAAGAAATGAAACAATGCATTGCATTAGGCAAATCTGCCTCAAAAAACCTCTTTAAAGTGTTAAAAAGCAAAGATGTCACTTTAAGGACTAAGGTGTGCCTGACTCAAGCCATAGTGTTTTTAATTGCCTCATATACATGTGAAAACTGGACAATGAATAAGTGAGACTAAAGAAGAATTGATGCTCTTGAATTATGGCGTTGGCGAAGAATGTTGAATATTCCATGGACTGCCAGAAGAACAAACAAATCCCTCTAGGAAGAGGTACAGCCAGAACGCTCATTAGAAGTAAGGATGGTGAAACTTCGTCTCACACACTTTGGACATGTTATCAGGAGGGCCAGTCCTTGAAGAAGGACATCATGGTTGGTAAAGTAGAGTGTCAGTGAAAAAGAGAAAGACTCTCAATGAGATAAATTGATACAGTGGTTGCAACCATGGGCTGAAGCATAACGATTGTGAGGATGGCACAGGTCCAGGCAGTGTTTAGTTCTGTTGTGCATAGGCTCGCTAAGAGTTGGAACCGACTAGACAGCACCTAACAACAACAACATCCAGAACAATATATTTTCAATAAATTTGTTTGAGTCCAATTTATCCATTTCTTGGGCTCAGCTCTTTGGGGCAGATGACAGCACACATAACTCAAAAAATGTCACAGAATTTTAGGATTCGAAGGAAATTTAAAAGTCACTGACTCCGACTACTTTCAAAGTAGGTGTTAAATTTTCTAAGAATATTACCACATAAAATGGGTCCACATATTTGTTGCTAAACCCAACCAATACTTTTCAGAACTTGACTTGCTTAAATACTCAGTAGGGCCAGTCACTGTTGCCCAACCCCCTTCACTCTTCCTTCTCCCTTTTGCCTTCCCATTTTCTGATGTGTTTTCTTTCCTTTGTTTCCAAGATACCACATGAACCAGTTATTCATCCTACCTCCCTGAAACCTCCTTTCTTCTGCAAATTGTTTAAATCTTCTGCTTCTAATCTCATGCTGTATGCATTCTTTTATCCATTCCCCTAGCTTTAATCATCTCTGGACTGATAAAACCTAAGTTTATATTTAACCTGGAACTCTGTCCTGTATTACATATTTGCATATCCAACAGACTTTTGGACATCTCTACTTGGATGTCCCACAGATATCTCAAATGCGCCATATCCAAACTAAACTCATCATTTCCTCCCCACAAACCTTCTGTTTTCCTTCTGTGTTCTCTGTCACTGTAAATGGAACCACAATCCACTCAAGCAAGAAAATAGAACATTACCTAATACTATTTCTTGAATATGTTTTCCATGTTACTCAGTAGTGGTAGTGGTAAACCCAAGGGTTGAATATGCTGCCTCCAGAACCCAAAGAGGCCCACTAGGCATTGTGCTACCTTCTTCATGGAAGGGGATGTGAGATGCAATAATTTCTCCTTTACTTTAGAGAGAATGTTCTCGAATGTCTCATACTAATAGATCCCTAAATATTTTTATTAATGTGGTGAACCCCTTAAACTTCATACAATTCATCTTCCACTTTCTAGAGCACATGTGTCTTAACAATGCCTCCAACATTCCTGCTGCTCCTTGATCATCCGGTACAATTAACATGATGTCATCATGGCACTTTTCAAACTCTATTATAGCTGATTGTTTTCTCTCTTCACTAGATTGTAAACTCTAGGAGAAGCAAGAATTTGTT
Organism: Trichechus manatus latirostris; assembly: GCF_000243295.1. Lineage (NCBI taxonomy): Eukaryota > Metazoa > Chordata > Mammalia > Sirenia > Trichechidae > Trichechus > Trichechus manatus. The sequence continues at coordinate 518,029 of NW_004444018.1, forward strand.
TGTTATTGTTTTTTTAATCCACAGTGATAATTGTGATGCTGGGTATACAGCAATCCTTCAAAAAATATGAATAGAGGAAATAGTCAAGCTTTTTGGTAAACATAAGCATAATGGTATGGCTAAATCACTGTCAAATCTCAGAGAACTATTTTCTGCTTACCTCCCTAGCATTTTGTTATTGCTTTGATCTAGTTGAGGTTAGCTTAAAGGGAGGTGAATATACAGATTCAGACTGCTTACTTCAGCAATAATCCCAGGAGTATGCTCACAGCTTTTCTCTGTTGTTTGAGTTCCCTATGACAAACACTAAATATTTTCTGAGTAAGAAACTTTTTTAAAAATAAATATACAATAAGAAACGCAGCTCTCAAAAGAATCCAGTCTACAAGAATGATGTCTGATATACGCACAAACAAAATAAGGTGAGCCCATGTGGAACAGAAACGATTATACAGATTTATCATATTTCCATAATTTGGAGACCACATGCACTTTTGTGATTAAATATATATGTAAGCTTTTGTAAAATGACAATTTAAAACATGCCCACCCAACTACCCATACATAGCTAGATAAATAGATATATATGTGTAAATATCTGTATCTATATACATATGTATAAAGATATATATTATTTTATGTTAAAATATATTAAATTTAAGATGATCTTTTAATGAAAAAGCATATATGATATGCTTTGGAGATTTATATCTAACCTGAAGACAATAGAGGTCTTTTGAAAACTATTAAGCTTAAGAGGGACATTATAAAATTTTCATTTTAAAAATATTAGGATTTTGATGAAGTCCAATTTATTTTTCTTTCTGGTTCATACTTTAGATGTTATATCTAAGAATCCACTGCCAAATCCAAGGTCATGAAAATTTATCCCTATGTTGTAATCTAAGATTTTTATAGCTTTAACTATGATGTTATATCTTTGATCCATTTTGAGTTAATTTTCATGTATCATGTGAGTTGTTGTTAGGTGCCATCGAATCAGATCTGACTCAGAGAGACTCCATGTGCAACAGAACAAAACATTGCCCGGTCCTGTGCCATCCTCACAATCTTTGCTATGTTTGAGCCTATTGTTGCAGCTGCTGTTTCAGTCCATCTGATAGAGGGTCTTTCTCTTTTTCACTGACCCTCTACCTTACCAAGCATGATGTCCCTCTCCAGGGACAGGTCCCTCCTGATAACATGTCCAAAGTACTTGAGATGAAGTCTCACTATCCTCTTTTCTAAGGAGTACTCTGGCTATACTTCTTCCAAGACAGATTTGTTTGTTCTTCTGGCAGTCCATGGTATAGTCAATATTCTTAACCAACACCATAATTCAAAGGCATCAATTCTTCTTTGGTCTTCCTTATTCATTGTCCAGTTTTTGCATGCAAATGAGGCATCCAAAAATACCATGGCTTGGGTTAGGCACACCTTAGTCCTCAGAGTGACATCTGCTTTTTAATACTTTAAAGAGGTTTTTTGCAGCATATTTTCCCAATGCAATGCATCATTTTATTTCTTGACTTCTGCTTCCATGGGTGTTGATTGTGGATCCAAGTAAAATGAAATCCTTGACAACTTCAATCTTTTCTCATTTATCCTGATGTTGTTTATTGGTCCAGTTGTGAGGATTTTTGTTTTCTTTATGTTGAGGTATAATCCATACTGAAAGTTGTAGTCTTTGATTTTATCACTAAGTGCTTCAAGTCCTCTTCACTTTCAGCAAGCAAGATTGTGTTATCTGCATATCACACATTGTTAATGAGTCTTCCTCCAATTCTGATGTCATGTTCTTCTTCATATAGTCCAGCTTCATGGACTATTTGCTCAGCGTACAGATTCAATAAGTATGGTGAAAGGATACAACCCTGACATACACCTTTCCTGATTTTAAATCACTCAGTATCCCCTTGTTCTATTCGAATGACTGCCTCTTCATCTGTGTACAAATTCCCCACAAGTACAATTAAGTGTTCTGGAATTCCCATTCTTTGAAATGTTATCCATAATTTGTTATGATCTACACAGTGGAATGTCTTTGCATAGTCAATAAAACACAGGTAAACATCTTTCAGTTATTCTCTGCTTTCAGCCAAGAGCCATCTGACATCAGCAATGATACCCCTCATTCCACAACCTCTTCTGAATCTGGCTTGAATTTCTGGAAGTTCCCTGTTGATGCACTGCTGCAACTGCTTTTGAATGATCTTCAGTAAAATTTTACTTCAGTGTGATATTAATCATATTGATCATTAATTTCTGTGGTCTGCTGGATCGCCTTTCTTTGGAATGGATACATATATGGGTCTCTTCCAGGCAATTGGCCAGGTTGCTGTCTTCCAAATTTCTCGATATAGAAGAATGAATATCTCGAGCACTGCGTCGTTTGTTGAAATATCTCTACTGGTATTCCGTCAATTCCTGGAGACTTGTTTTTCGCCAGTGCCTTCAGTGCAGCTTGGAATTCCTCCTTCTATGCCGTCAGTTCTTGGTCATATGCTACCTCCTGAAATGGTTGAACATCAACCAATTCTTTTTGATACAGTGACTCTGTGTATTCTTTCCATCTTTTTTTGATGCTTCCTGCATCATTCAGTACTTGAACATAAAATCCTTTAAAATTACAACTCGAGGCTTGAAGTTTTTCTTCAGTTCTTTCAGCTTGAGAAATGCCAAACATGTTCTTCTCTTTTGGTTTGCTAACTCCAGGTCTTTGCACACTTCATTACAATACTTTACTTTGTCTTCTCGAGCCGCCCTTTGAAATCTTCTGTTCAGCTCTTTTACTTCATCATTTCTTCCATTCACTTTAGCTAATCTATATTGGACAGCATATTTCAGAGTCTCTCCTGACATCCATTTTGGTCCTTTGTTTCTTTCTTGTATTTTAATGTCCTCTTGCTTTCTTCATGATGATGTCGTTGCTGTCATCCCACAACTCATCTGATCTTTGGTCATTAGTGTTCAATGCATCAAATCTATTCTTGAGATGGTCTCTAAATTCAGGGGAGATATATTCAAGGTCGTATTTTGGTTCTCGTGGACTTGTTCTAATTTTCTTCAGCTTCATCTTGAACTTGTGTATGAGAAATTGATGGTCTGTTCTGCAGTTGACTGCTGGTCTTGTTTTGATTGATGATATTGAGCTTTTCCATCATTTCCTTCCACAGATATAGTTGATTTAATTGCTATGAATTCCATTCGGTGATGTCCACATGTATAGTCTCCATTTATATTGTTGAAAAAAGGTATTTGCAATGAATAGTTTCTATTACCAAGGCCGTGTTTTCCAACTACAGATCCTGCTTCCTTGTTTCCAACTTTCTCATGCCAATCACCAGTAATTATCAATGCATCTTGATTGCATGTTTGATTGATTTCAGACCTCAGAAGCTGGTAAAAATCTTCAATTTTGTCATCTTTGGAATTAGTGATTGGTGGGTAAATTTGAATAATAGTCCTATTAATTGGTCTTCCTTGTAGGTGTATGGATATTATCCTATTGCTGACAGCATTGTACTTCAGGATAGATCTTGGAATGTTCTTTTTGACAATGAACGCAACATCATTCTTCTTCAATTTATCATTCCTGCATAGTAGACCATATGATTGTCTGATTCAAAATTGCCAATACCAGTCCATTTCAGCTCACCAATGCCTAGGATATCAAATTTTATTTGTTCCATTTCCTTTTTTGATGACTGTCATGGATTGTATTGTGTCCCCCCAAAATATATTCAACTTGGTTAAGCTATGATTCCTAGTATTGTGTGGTTGTCCTCCATTTTGTGATTGATACAATTTTCCTATGTGTTGTAAATCTTAATCTCTGCCTGTGGTTGATAAGGCAAGATTAAATTATGTTAAAGAGGATTATGGTGGGATGAAACACCTTTACTTAGGTCATATCCCTCATCCAATGTAATGGGAGTTCCCCTGGGGTGTGGCCTGCACCACCTTTTAACTTACAAGAGATAAAAGGAAAGGGAAGTGAGTAGAGGGTGTGGGATCTCATATCACCAAGAAAGCAGATCCAGTAGCAGAGCACATCCTTTGGACCCAGAGTTCCTGCACAGACAAACTCCTAGTCCAGGGGAAGATTGATGACAAGGAACTTCCTCCAAAGCTAACAGAGAGAGAAAGCCTTCCCCTGGAGCTGACGCCCTGAATTTGGACTTCTAGCCTACTAGACTGTGAGGGAAAAAACTTCTGTTTGTTAAAGCCATCCACTTGTGGTATTTCTGTTACAGCAGCACTAGATGACTAATATAATGACTTCCAATTTTCCTAGATTCATACTTTGTATATTCTATGTTCCAGTTATTAATGGATGTTTACAGCTGTTTCTTCTCATTTTGAGTAATGCCACATCAATGAATGAATGTCCCGAAAGCGTTACTCCATCCATGTCATTAAGTTCAACTCTACTTTGAGGAGGCAGCTCTTCCTCAGTCATATTTTGAGTACCTTCCAACCTGAGAGGTTCATCTTCTGGCACTATATCAGACAATGTTCCACTGCTATTCATAAGGTTTTCACTGGCCAATGTTTTTAGAAGTAGACTGCCAGGTCCTTCTTCCTAGTCTATCTTAGTCTGGAAGCTCCTCTGAAACCTGTTCACCGTGCGTGACCCAGCTGGTATTTGAATACCGGTGGCGTAGGTTCCAACGTCACAGCAACACGAAAGCCATCACAGTACAGCAAACTGACAGACACATGGTGGATATTGTGTGAAGTAAGGGTCTAATTTTATTATTTTGTGTGTGGCTATTCTGTATTCCCAGAATCATTTTTTGAAAAGATTATTCTTCTCTCATGGAATCGTCTTGGAACTTTTGTCAAAAATCTGTTGATCACAGGCACATGGGTTTATTTGTTGGCCCTCAGTTCTATTCCACTGATACATATGTGTATCCTTATGCTAGTGCCACAGTGTGTTGATTACTTTTGCTTTGTAGTAAGTTTTGAAATAGAGAAGTGTGAGTCCTTCAACTCTGTGGGGTTTTTTTCAAGATTGTTTTGTCTATCCTGGGCCCCTTGAAAATTGTGGATGAATTTTAGAATCATCTTGTCAATTTCTGTAAAGAAGCTAGCAGATATTCTGATAGAAATTGCATTGGATCTGTGAGTCAATTTGGGGGAATAATGCCATGTTAATATCGTCTTCCAGTCCATGAATATGTGTTTTTTTCCCATTTATTACTATCTTCTTTCTTTCGACATTTTTTGTAGCTTTTAAGAGTATAAATTTTGCACTTCTTTTTATAACTTTGTTACTGGGTATTTTATTCTTTTAGATGCGATGGTAAATGGAATTGTAAAAGGTATTATTAAGAAAGTCAGGGGATAGAATTAACTGAATTTGTTGATTGATCTGTGTGTGTGTGAATGAATGGGAAGATGTGACAGGTAAAGGTGTGTGTCAGATAAAATTTTATCTGTCAAATTTTTAGTGTGGCAAATATATATATGTATATATAGATACATACATGATATATAGATACATACATATATATTATACCTATGTATGTTTCATAGGTATAATAATTCATAAGTATCTATAATATGTATGAATATTTCTTTCTAGGACAATAGTGACTGGATGCTAAAGATATTCAACCACTATTGTTCTAGAAAGAAATATTCATACATATTATAGATATCTAACTTGCTAAGAACTGCCCTGGTTATGCAGTGGTTAATTGTTCAGCTGCTAACTAAAACTTCAGCAGTTTGAAACCCTGTGGGGCAGGTTTACTCTGTCCTATAGGGTCACTATTCGGAATTGACTCGATGCCAACGGGTTTTTTTTTCTTTGTTTTTTTAAGAACAATAAACCATGCTTGTAATTGTGCTAAAAACTATTTTAAAGTTCCTTATAGAATTGTAAAGGCTTACAGAGACTTAATAATTTATCATGATGATGGAAAATTCTTTACACAGAATGTGGCTAAACCATTTGCCTTTGTAGTCAAACCTTATGAAACATGGATTTTGATCAGTTTTACTCACACTGAGTATATGAGATTACTTGATGTTGACCACATTGGCAATTTAGAAGAATCAGTATTACTAGAGTTAAGCAATGATAAAGTTAGACAGTTACCTAAGATTTCAAGACAGGCGATTTTCTGATGATATGGTTTGTGGGTTGGCAGCAATAACTCCTTAAGCTCCATACCTCTCTGTTGTTATTCACAGTCTTGTTGGTAAAATCTGTGATGGACTGAGAAGAGATTTATTGGTATGTTTTCCTGTCATACAAGACAAGATATACAGAAATGGATGTTTGAGATATTCTTTAATAAGACATGGGTTGTCAGCATTGTGTATCAGGGCAGGATAAATCCATTATGATTAAGGGCCCTCATCTTAAAGGTAATTTGCTCTAAAAGGTAGGCAAACAACCAAAGGCCTGTAAACTCACTTGCATTTGAAGGACTTGGAAGAAAGAAACAAGAGACTCTACTTTGCTTCAGCATATTGGTTTGCAGAAAATGCCTAATGTATTATTCTCTCTGTGTATGTGTGTGTGTGTGCACTTGTACCTGAATGCAAAGCTAAAAGCCACAAGAAGTTAATTTGCTCCCTTATTTTTTACCTTATATGAACTATGTGATATTCAATTAAAAGAGAGTTAAATTTAACCAATATTTTTGGCCTACTGTGAGGAATCCATAGAAACAAATGGAAAAATGACACTTTTTCCTTGATGACATTTATTTAAAAGATTCATTCAAATGATCATCTAAGCCATCTTAGACATTTACTTGACTCAGTTTAACCTAACATTGCTGGCTTCATAGAACACATTTCCTGTGGAACATCAAATCAAATTTATCTTTATTTGTCATCAAATTTCTCAACCAGTTAGGATTGCATAAATCTACAAATAAAGAAAAGTTTTTTCTTTTTTTTTTTTAAAATAATATTTTATTGTGTTTTAGGTGAAAGTTTGCACACCATATTAGTTCCTCATTTGACAATTTCTATACAAGTTATTCAGTGACATTAGTTACATTTTTCACAATGTGTCAACATTCTCATTAATTGCATTCTGGTTCCTCCGTTTCCACTACTCTAGTTTCCCTGCCCCATTTGTCTTCTCATCTTTGTTTTAGAGTAATTGTTGACCTTTTGGTCTCAAATAAGTGGTTTTTTAATGAAGTGCACTACTCAGGGGTAATATTCTTTATCTTGTGTGCCAATCTGTTATTTCATTAAAAGGTGATCTCAGGAGATAGTTTTGGTTCAAGGTTTAGAAAACACTATTCTAACAGGGTTTAATTTTGTTCACAGAACAAAAAGTCCAGAGATTGGAGCCCCAAGCTGATTAGCAGTTCCATCAATGCCAGGACAACTTCTATCTGTCTGTTCCACTATCTTTATTATATGACTTTCCTCCTCCTGCTTGTTGGCCCATTGTTACAAGACAGTGTTTCCCCCACAAGTTCACAGTCTAGGAAAGAAATAACAAAGGCACAAATGTGTAGAAAGGGCAAAGGCATGAATGGATAAAAAGAATACATTTCCATCTCACTGGCTAAGACTGGGTCACATAGCTGCAAGGTATTCCGGGAAGGCAGTTTTTTCTAACCTGCGCTGTCCCAAGCAAAATTGTGGTCTTCTTAGTAAGTAAGAAGGGGAGAAAGTTTACTGGGTAGAGAGCTAGCAAGGTCTATAATACTCTTCCCACTTTGAACCTCATTGGCCTTTTTATCCTTATGTTGACATTTTGATTCAAATATTCATATCATCTTTGTCTGTTGAACACAGTGATATTTCAAGACTAGCTGTCCTCTCCCCTGGGTATTTTGACAAAAACAACAATTCTTTCAAGTAGGTAACAGAAATTCTATGAAATAACTATATATATATTTCTGATTAGGGTATAAATAAATACAACAGAAATTAACCTCTTAAAACAATTCTAATAGAACTCAAAGCAGTATTCGACATGTTATGATTGGGCACAAATTCATCCATAATCTCCGGTAACATCACTGCATCTCTAAGACTTGTAGAAAAATCCAGGTTCTCCATATTCAAGATCAGTATGACATCCTAGACTTTTTCATTTTTTTCTAGAGTGGGTAGACTTTAATAACAATTTTTACAGATCTAGGAACCATGTGTATTATAATTTTTGAGAGATATTGTTCAACTACATTTGTTTATCCTATTTATTAAATGTCTTCTAAGGCAAAGATAACTAACTCTTCTTCTCAGCACAGGTAGGAAATATTTCTCACAGATTTCTCTATTGACTGCAAATCTATTCCTCTCCTCCAGCCTCTGCATATATGTTGCTATAAATCCAACTTAACAAAAGGATGGTTTATGTATTTTACCACAGAATCAAAAGCATTCCTTCATATTCCTTAACAAAATTCTCCTTATAGAGTATCTCATATGGAAAAGCACAAAATAATTTGGGGAAATTCTTGAAGACTGAAATTACTTAGATAGTTTTGATAGTACCAGAATTCTGGTGCTAACTGTTAAAGTTTACTCAGAGATTTTGCAATCATTCACATGTGATTTTGAATTGCAGTAATTTCTGAATGGCAATTCATACATTCCTAGATACTGTCACAGAAATGATTAGTATAAAAACACATAGACAAATACTAACAAGACAATATTTAAAACAGAAAAAATGTTAACTCCTGTATTCAGATTCAAGAATTCAATTCCACAAAAATGAAACATAAGAAAAAGACAATCTGGCTTCACCATTTTACATTATAACTAAGTAGTGGCTCAGCAAAAACCAACAACATAACAGGGTTTGCTTCTAAAAAAAAAGAAATGAAAAAAACTAGCTAATACCCATCTAGTGCCCAAATCGCTGACAAGCTCACTTTATATATATGCTGGTTAAATCACATTTAGAATTCAAAATGCAGTGTTTAATTCTTGGATCTGGACAAGTAACACAAGTCTTTAGGGTGGTCAAAATAGCAGAGTCTGGAAACCATGACACAAGAGAAAGGCAGTTGAAAGAGCTGAGAATTTTTAACACAGAGGAATAACTTTGGAAGTGGTTAAGGAGGAGTAGGGGATTGGTGCAGGATGGATAACTGGAAATAAATGTTCATGGGGAAATTTATCTATTTATTTATTTGCCTGCTTGTTTATTTAGCAAAGCAGATCATGGCAATCCCTGCTTAAAATCCCTGCATCTTCTCATTGCATTTAGAGTAAGATCCAAACTCCTTACTAGCCCTAAGAAGATCTGGCCCTGCAACCTCTTCACCCTCATCTTATACCACCTGCTTTCTTGTCTACTTTTCTGCAGACACTGGCCCCATTAATTCTTGACTTCCAAATCCAGTGCTGATGATGTTCCTTAGAAAAGACATCACTGATCACTTTATCTAAAAGAGTATACCCATCTCCCCCAAAGCACTTTCTATGCACTTCTTTCATTCTCTGTTTGCTTCCTTTACTCTCGGTGTTATTTATTTGTTGACTCATTTTTTCTTGGCCTCCACATTAGAATGCATGTGCAATGAGGGTAAAGACCACTTGTTTTTATTCACAACTGTATCCTCAATATCTAGAACAATGTTTGGAACATAAATGGTGTGCAGCAAATGTTTACTGAATTAATAAATTACACCAGAAGGTAGATTTTGTTTCAATAAAGGAAACTACAAGGTAAACCAAAAAAAACAAATCTGTTGCCATCAAGTCGTTTCTGATTCATAGCAACCCTATAGGGCACAGTAGAACTGTCCCATAGAGTTTCCAAGGAATGGCTGGCAGATTCGAACTGCTGACCTTCTGGTTAGCAACCCTAGCTCTTAACCATTGCACCACCAGGGCTCGAAAACTATAAGATAGGAGGTTTTATCTCAATATGAGGAAGCACAGAGTAATTATCTACGAAGGCAAAAATGCAGTCATCTTTAATGAAAGTATTGAAGCCAAGATGGAAGATTAGCTTCCATAGTTGTTTTAGAAGCAAGTTGGGAATAACTTGGAAAACTGAAAAAAAATTTATCTCAAATATTTCTTCCACGATGTGATTCTGTGATGCAAAACAAATCGTGTTTGTGATTCTACAAACAAAACACATCGACTATGGTGTAAGTTCCTTGGGAAGAGGGGCTCTGTCTTATTCATATTTGTTTCTTTTTCATTGCCCTCTAGTCGACCTTGACTCATGACGACCCAAACTCATGATGATCCCCTGTAGGTCAGAGTAGAACTGTGCACCGTAGGATTTTCTATGGATGATTTTTCATAAGTACATCACCAGACCTTCTTCCCAGATGCCTCTGTGTGAACCCAAGCCGCCAGCATTTCAGTTAGCAATGAGCACGTTAGCTGTTTGCACCATTCAGGGACTCCATTCTCTTTTTTTTTTTTGTTATTGTTGTTGTTCAACATATACACAGAAAAACATTCACCAATTCAACCATTTCTACATGTACAATTCAGTGACATTGATTAGATTCTTTGAGTTGTACAACCATTCTTACCCTCCTTTTCTAGGTTATTCCTCTCCCATTAATATAAACTCACTGTCCCCTAAGGTTCCTATTGAATCTTTCGAGTTGCTAATGTTACTTTGATTTCATATAGATAGTTCTTAAAAGACCTTAATGCTCAAGGCAGAAATTTTTACTAGTTAAGCTAAACTATTGTTTGGCTTTAAGAAGACTTAGGGGATATTTTTGGTTTAAAGTTTAAAGATTATTTCAGGGCAATAGTTTCAGGGGTTAATCCACCCTCCATGGCTTCAGAAAGTCTGGAGTCCATAAGAATTTGAAATTCTGTTTTGCAGTTTTACCCCTTTTGGTCAGGATTCTTCTATAGAATCTTTGGTTAAAATGTTCAGTAATGGTAGACAGGCACCATCCAATTCTTCTGGTCTCATGGTCAAGGAGGCAATTATATTCCTAGTGAAACATCTGGTTCAAATATATTAAATGAAAAAGTCACTTTGAATTTAATCAACAGCTACCAACCATGCTTATTTACTCATTCTCTGTGTATCCATGAGGGGCCAGTGAGGACAGAGAGGACACACCAGTAATTTGGACAGAGAATAAAGAACTTTTCACGAGGTAAAATGCCAGTAACAACAGATAAGGTGAAAGAGAATTCTAAGGGATAACAAAAGTAGCACCTGCAGGGAGTGGCTGCCTCCTTTAAAGGCTGCAAGAAAAGTGAACAAAGAGAAAATACAGAGACGATGAGGGTGAGATTCAGACCTCTAAGGAAACGATATAGCCGTGGTAAGAACATGTCACCCACTTCTGCAGTGAACCCTGCAGTGCTTGCCTCTCACTGAGCGTCTCAGGATCACGTGAAAACCCCCAAACCAGGAAAGAACTAACACTTTCTTCTTTCAACTTCTCTGCCTGCCTCTAGTGCCTCCTATTGGCAGAGCCTAACACTGAGCCAGCAGGCAAAGCATAAATGTGGTTCGCAGAGTCCCCAGCTATAGGAGCGCAAAGTAGGACAAAGAATTATGGGCTTGGAGCTGAGAAGCAATAAATTAATAACTGATGCTCTCTAGCTTTTTCCAAATGTATTTAAGACAGCTTTCAAAAGCAACATAAAAACAAATACAGAAGCAAATATCTCAGAGTCAGGGATATTTTGTTTTTGTTAGTTGCCGTGAAGGCGATTCTGACTCATGGCCACCCCATGTGTGCTGAATAGAACTACCCCTTAGGATTTTCTTGGCTGTGATCTTTACGACAGCATATCTCCAGGCCTTTCCTTCCGCGGAGCCACTGGTGGATTCAAAACACCTTCTGTCAACCACTTGTATGCCACCCAAGCTCCTTAGGGATATTAAGGGTAGGAAAACTAAGGTGAGAGAGGTTTTAGGAATATACAAAAATACATGCTTTAATGGCTGATACCTGTTTTGTATACGTTATCTAACTTAATTCTCACAAAATCCCTGTGAGTTAGATATCCTCAGTTTTACAGATGTAGAATCTTTCTGAAAACAATGTAGTTTTTAAATTTCAGGGTGTAAAATGGCCACACACCAAAGTTTTTAATTTCTATTATAGCAAACTCTTTTTGGGATGTGTGAGTAGTTGAGATACGATTGAGAAGAAATACATTTGGAGGGAAAGTGCTGCCTTTGTTGTTTTTTTTTTCCCCCTCTTTTCTTTTCTTTTTATTGCTCCACTATTTTTCATGGGCACATTTCCTCACCAAAGTCTCTAGCACAATAGTGTATTAAAATGAGACATGGGAACTCAGCAAGTGTAGTAACAACTTATTACATACAGGTAGAACTAGCACGCACACCACACCACTGCTCATGGGAGTAGTAGAATCCAGTTTTCTCTTTCAAATAAAAAAAACCTAGAAATTTGTAGCTATAGATCTATTGGTACTCAATGCTACACTTTCAAACCAGGAAATCAGCAATCAATATTTAAAGAAGAAATAAAAGCCAGGTCAGCAGCAAACATTTTTTAAAAGTCATCACAGAGACAATTTTTATTGACACTTTCATTTTGTTGACACATTTTTACATACTTTTATTATAGAATACCTTTAGTCATTCACTCAGGAGCATCATTTCAAAACTCCTTTAAGAAAAAGATAAGAATTTCAGGCACCACTGAATATTTTATCAGTGTTCATTAGGAAGTAACCAATAATGATGAGTCAATCTTGAGTGCAAGCAGAAAGCAACTGCTCCTATGCACAAGGAAAATGCCACATGGGGTTTACGGAGTAAGAAAGCCGTTTGTTATTACTGTTTAGACTTAGTAGATTTTGTCATTGCTGTGGAAAAGCTTACATCCAAAGCAGACGAAGAGTTTGTTCTTTTGTTCTTATCATTGGCCTTTATATGTAACTTAAAGCTCTTCTGATAAAATCTTAGTCACATGTTAGGATCTAGGAGACAATTGACCAAAAGAATACAAATCTAACCATCTAACCACGAGATGACCGAGCAATAAAGACTAAAGTTTTGGGTCAAGGAGCCTCTTAAGGACTGTTCTGTTTGTAGGTATTATCTAGCATTATTGCTTCTTCCTTCCTTCCTTTCCTTCTTTTTTTAAATCACTGAAATAAGATACTGCTTCAACATATGTAAAAGTGGCTGAAATTAGACTTGTATCTAAAATGAAACTTGAAAGAAGACAACTTTACAAACATAAAGTGGACACAGAGTCGACATTAGCATCATTAAAATATATTTACTTAGCTCATGTTATGCACAAAACACTGTGCCACATGTCTGGGAATATAAGTAGAAGTATAAATCCTGGCTTCAAAAGTTCATATTCGTCTTCCTCTTTTTTTTTTTTTTTTTCTTTTTTCATCATTTAAAAATGTAAAAAACATTCTTTGCTCATGGGCCATACAAAAGCACGTGGTGAGATTTGGCACACAGGCCATAGAGTACTAATCCCTGCAATCTGACAATGCAGTTCCATTGGAGTTTTCTAAATACAGTAAGGACTGGGTGGGGCACTAATGGTAAGTCCACCACCACCAGTTGCCATCGAGTTGACTCAGACTCATGATGACCCTGTGTGTGTCAGAGTAGAACTGTGCTCCACAGGGTTTTTAATGGCTGGTTTTTCATAAGTAGGTCACCTGGCCTTTCTTCCAAAGTGTCTGTGTGTAGACTCTAATTAGTGTTTGTGTATATTAACTTACCAAAGTGAACAGGTAAGTATTGGCAGAAGGGCAACTGAAGAATATGATAGCAAGAATGACATGAATTTCAATGCATAATGGCTTGAACTATTTTGTTCCAAGCAAAAAGAAAGGAAAGTATGGATAGAAAGAGAAGAGAGTGTCAAGGTTAACAGAAGTATGTGTTGTTGTTGTTAGGCGCCCTCAAGTCGGTTCTGAATCACAGTGAGCCTATGTACAACAGAACAAAACACTACCTGGTCCTGTGTCAGCCTCAAAATCGTTGTTATGTTTGAGCCCATTGTTGCAGCCACTGTGTCAATCCATCTCGTTTTAAGGTCTTCCTCTTTTTTGCTGATCATCTACTTTACCAAGCATGATGTCCTTCTCCAGGGACTGGTCCCTCCTCATCACGTGTCCAAATGATGTGAGACAAAGTCTCGCCATCCTTGCTTCTAATGAGCATCCTGGCTGTACTTATTCCAAGACAGATATGTTTGCTCTTCTGTCAGTCCCTGGTATATTCAATATTCTTCGCCAACACCATGATTCAAAGGCATCAATTCTTCTTCAGCCGTCCTTATTCATTGTTCAGCTTTTGCATGTATATGAACTGACTGAAAACACCAAGGCTTGGGTCAGGCACAACTTGGTCCTTAAAGTGACATTTTTGCTTTTAAAGAGATCTTTTGTAGCAGATTTGCCTAATACAATGCATTATTTCATTTCTTGACTTGGCTTCCATAGGCGTTGATTGTGGATACAAGTAAAATAAAATCCTTGACAACTTCAATGTCTTCTCTGTTTATCATGATGTTGCTTATTGGTCCAGTTGTGAGGATTTTTGTTTTTTTTATGTTGAGGTGTAATCCTTACTGAAGGCTGTGGTCTTTGATCTTCATCAGTAGGTGCTTTAAATCCTCTTCACTTTCAGCAAGCAAGGCTGTGTCATCTGCATATCGCAGGTTGTTAATGAGTCTTCCTCCAATCCTGATGTTGTGTTCTTGTTCATATAGTCCATCTTCTTGGATTATTTGCTCAGCATATAGATTGAATAAGTATGGGGAAAAGATACAACTCTGACGCACACCTTTCTGGACTTTAAACCACATAGTATCCCCTTGTTCTGTTCAAATGACTGCATCTTGGTCTATGTACAGGTTCCACATGAGCACAATTAAATGTTCTGGAATTCTCATTTTTTTCTATGTTATCCATAATTTGTTATGATCCACACAGTTGAATGCTTTTGCATTGTGAGTAAAACACAGGTAAATATCTTTCTGGTATTCTCTGCTTTCAGCAAGGATCCATCTGACATTGACAATGATATCCCTTGTTCCACATCCTCTTCTGAATCTGATTTGAATTTCTGGCAGTTCCCTGTCAGTATACTGCTGCAGCACTTTCAAATAATCTTCAGCAAAATTTTACTTGTGTGTGGTATTAATGATATTGTTCAGTAATTTCCACATTCTGTTCAATCACCTTTCTTTGGAATAGGTACAAATATGAATCTCTTCCAGTTGGTTGGCCAGGTAGCTGTCTTCTAAATTTCTTGGCATAGATGAGTGACTGCTTCCAGCACTGCATCTGTTTGTTGAAACATCTCAATTGGTATTTCGTCAATTCCTGGAGCCTTGTTTTTCGCTAATGCCTTTAGTACAGCTTGGACCACTCCCTTCAGTACCAGCAGTTCTTGATCATATGCTACCTCCTGAAACAAATTCTTTTTGGTACAGTGACTCTGTGAATTCTTTCCATCTTCTTTTGATGCTTCTTGCATCATTTAATATCTTCCCTGTAGAATCCTTCCATATTGCATCTTGAGGCTTGAATTTTTTCTTTAGTTCTTCAGCTCTAAAAATACCAAGTGTATTCTTCCCTTTTGCTTTCCTATCTCCAGGTCTCTGTACGTTTCATTATAATAATTTCCTCTGTTTCCTGAGCAGCCCTTTGAAATCTTCCCATTCAGCTCTTTGACTTCACCATTACTTCCTTTAACTTTAGACCAGCTGAATAGTGGAATAATGGTACTAAGAACTAGATTACAGCCTCCCAGAGGGTAAATATTAGGCCAATAATTAATTCCTAACTTAACAAAAACAGATTACTCTCTTATTTAGATTTCAAGTGACTCAAAGAATTCAGTTTTACCTTTACATTTGTACAGGTGTTCCTGATGTGGCCTCTCATAATTTCCCTCTAAACTACCAATTTACATAAAAAAATAAAAGCTGCCAGCCTAGATATTGCCAGGATCTGAGAAAGATCTTCATAAACTACACATCCATGGAGAATATTGAGGGAGAAAGCTGGGTATTTCACTCATACTTAGCCTATGTGGCTCAAAGATAGTAAGAATATGAATGATCCTTATGATAAAATATGCCTACTGGCTCAGTGACCTGCGCTGTGTTCTACCCATTATAAATAACCAAAACAAACATATTGCAGTCAAGTAAATTCTTACTCGTAGCCACCCTATAGGACAGTCTAGAACTGTGCCATCGGGTTTCTATGGCTGTAAATCTTTACGGAAGCAGAACTGCCACATCTTTCTTTTGAGGAGCAGCTGGTGGGTTCAAACCACTGACCTTTTGGTTAGTAGTCAAGCACTTAACCACTTTTCCACCAAGGCTCCTCCATTAGAAATAGATACAGATTATATACACATATTGACAATAAATAGGTAGACGATAGGTGAATAGATAGATGGCTAGATAGACAAGCAGATAAAAAGTGGATCTTCGTTCCTCTATAGCAGGGGTTCACAAACATGTTCTGTAAAAAGCCACATAATTAATATTGTAGGCTTTTTGGGCCATAAGGTCTCTGTGCAACTACTCAACTCTGATATTAGAACATGATAGCAGCCATATACAGTATGTAAACAAATGGACATAGCAGTGTTCCAACAAAACTTTATTTATAAAAACAGGCTATGACCTATAGTTTGTTCACCCTTGCTCTACAGAATGTTTGGGTTTTGTTTAGCTTTGTTTTTGTCACTTAGCCTTTGTAATTTCTTCATCACCTACCACTCCACAACCACCACCACTGCCAATATCACCAACACCCTACCTGGTTTAATTCTGCTCATCCATATGTCCTTACTTTTACTTTCTTTGGAAGACTTTCCCTGATCCCACTGATAAAATAAGGCTCTTCATTTTTTACCAACTTAGCAACATGTACTTCCCCTTCCATTATGCTCATCCAAACTTGGTTTTAATATTTGTTTTTGTCATGTAAGCTGTATGCTCCATGAGGCCTCCTGCATCTGTCATCTATCCTCAGCATAACTCAGTGTGTAAGGATGTTCAATAGATAATGTTGAACATAATTGAATCAAATTGCATTGGGTTGAGTAGCAAGAGAAAAAAGAATCAGTTTAAAAATTAATACTTATCTTAAGAAAAAAAGAGCATATTTGACATAAAAACAAATCAATAACATAATTAAAAACATTTTTAGGAGCCATAAAAACAAAGAGTGCAAAACATCTTACCAAAAAAAAGTCAAAATGACAAAAAAGAAATCTATATGCAAGTATACCCTGGAAAAATATTGAATATAAGAATAATAAAAATACCCTCCAACATGCTAGATGAAAACATGTATTATAAAATGAACAAAAATCACAATGTTTTGTTATCAAATTTATTTTATAGTCTCAGATCAATAAGTATGTATCTTAGACACAAAAAGTCATAGATCTAAAATTTTATTGCTATCTAATTAGCTATTTATGTGAAGGCAACAACTTTTTTTCAGATATGCTAGTGTTCATGTATGCCAACTTATGCTTTTCTTGAAAAAAAAATTTGAAGTTACACAATAATTGACCAAATGAGGAACCAAAAACAATAATGCAAGAATGGGGAAACAAATAAAAGACATGAAAATGAATGTTAAAACCAATTAAACACAGAACTAAGTATTAGTAAATGTGAATTGAATGTAAAATTTTAAAACTAGAATGTTTATAACAAGACTTTTGTGATAATTTAAAAAGAATTTGTTACTAATATCCAAGCTTATACTCACAAAATCTAGGAATGGAATGAAAACTAGAAGTAAGCACTTGGCAACTCCCTCAGGAGGTATTTCTGAATTCACATCTTGTTATAATAACCAGAAATGTGCAAGCAATAGTTTCTAAAAACAATTTACATACCATCAGGATAATTAAAAATAGGATTGATAACTACCAAGTAATTCAGAAAAGTTAAAATAAAAAGTTCATATAGTAAAATATGAAAAAACATAAAATAATGGGCTACGAATATCATTTTAGTCAGTGAATGTGAGTAGCTAGGTCTTTTGTTTTAAAAAGCAATGACCCTCATACTGTATTAAAAACAAAATCCAATAAACATGTCTCCAAAGAAGTTATACCAATAG
Organism: Trichechus manatus latirostris; assembly: GCF_000243295.1. Lineage (NCBI taxonomy): Eukaryota > Metazoa > Chordata > Mammalia > Sirenia > Trichechidae > Trichechus > Trichechus manatus. Next base: position 536,077 of record NW_004444018.1, read on the forward strand.
CCAAAAAGCACATGAAAAGATGTTCAACATTGTTAATTATCCAAATCAAACCAAACCCGTTGCCATTGAATCAATTCCAACTCACAGAGACCCTATTATTAGTCACAACGGAAGTGCAAATGAAAATCACAATGAGATACCACTTCACACTCTCTAGGATGGCTAGAATCAAAAAGATAACAAGTGTTGGGGAGGATATGGAGAAACTGGAACTCTAATACACTACTGGTGTATGTAAAATAATACAGCCACTTTGAAAAATAGTCTGGCAATCATTAAAAACTTGAACATATACTTACCACTGACTCGTGGCCATCGATCAATTCCAACTTGTAAAGGCCCTATAAGACAGAGCAGAGGGTTTCCAAGGAGTGACTGGTGGATTTGAACTATTGATCTTTTGGTTAGCAGCAAAGCTCTTAACCACTATGCCACCAGGGCTCCATACATATCAGATGACCCATCAATTCCACTCCTAAATGTATACTCAATAGAATGGAAACATATGACCATGCAAAAACGTGTTCATGAATGTTCATAGTAGCTATATTCATAATAGTCAAAAGGTGAAAACAACCCAAATGTCCATCACTGATGAAAAACCCATTGCTGTCAAGTCAATTCCAACTCTTAGCCACCCTATAGAACAGAGTAGAACTGCCCCATAGAGTTTCCAAGGAGCAGCTGGTGGATTCAGAACGCGAACCTTTTGGTTTAGCAGCCGATCACTTAATCACTGTGCCATCAGGGCTCCATCACTGACAAAAGGATAAACAAAATTAATAAAACCATAATTCTTAAAGAAAAAGAAAAAATTAGGAGCAAAGAGATTTGAACAACGTAACACAGAGGAGACTTTTTTTGAAGCACCCATCAAACACTTGCACAAATTTAAGCCAATAACAGCAAAACAAATATTAAAAACTTTACAGCATAAATTGCACAGGCTAAATTATCTAACAACAGTGAAATAAAACTCAAAGTCATCAAAAAGTTTTAAAACAACAAAGACAAAACTATGAAAATTAAAAATCATTGTGATAATTGTTCCAAAGTCAGTTATTATCCAAAACCTAAAATTATTTGTACTTATTTCCCAAATTTATACCACTTCTTCAAAAATTATTTTCTAATGACACCAGTCATGTACCCTCTTCCTCCTCATATCTGTTACTGTATCTAGTCTCATTCATATGATTATTAGCTAAATGATATGTGGTTTTGTATTCTGATTGATTCATGGATGTAAATGCCTTAGGGACAGAGGCACTGTAATAAATTTCTTTACCTAAATGCCTTCTTGGAAATAGCAGATCTGCAGTAAATGTTTATTAATTGATTTCATTATATAGTTGAGAAGGCAGTGGTGTGGAAATTAAGGGACAAGAGTTCTTGACCATTATTAGAAAGGTTTAATGACTCTCAGCATGTCACTTTACCTCCCTGGATTTTAATATCCTCCTTCATTAAATGAAGTAATATTAAAATGTTTCTAAGGTTCCTCCCAGTTCTAAAATTGTATGATTGAACATAGAGGGGAAGAAAAGACATCCTTCAGTACACTAGAAAATTCCCTTCCACGTGCAGAAACACTGGCTGCTTTGAACGGCTGGACTGGAACAGATTGCGCATTGTCCAGAAGAGAACCAACCCTCAATTACTCATCAATGGTTGAATTCTTTGTGGTTTACCCTCACTAACCCAGTGTTTCCTTACTACCACCCACCCAGCTCCAGGGGAGATACACATGTGTCTGAGTATGTGTGTATATTTGCCTCTCTGACAACATTCCAAGACTAATATAAACACCTTTTAAATTACCCATTACTGTGTGTCACTTCTCTTCCATGAGAAAGAAATAGCCCATATTTATACACTTGAAGTTCTAATACTCTACTCTTTCCATTGCCTCTCTCTTTCTTAAAAATAAATTTCTTCATCTCTCCCATATGCAGCCCACATTTTGAATTTTTCTTTAAATTTATTTATTAGCATCATAAGCATTCTATGCTTATCACTTAATATTGTCCCATATTAAAGGATATATTTAATATCACTGAGTACTATTTAATATATAATATACATTTATATTTAATTTATTGTTATTATTTGAGCTAAAAAAAACTCAGAGTATATTATGATAGATGAACACTGATGGTGAGATTATGCATGATTTTTATAATTTTTTCTTTGTCTTTGTTTTCTATTTTTTCACAATTTTATAAATTGTGTGGCTCAGTGGATAAGAGCTACAGCTACTAACCAAAAGGTTGGCAATTCAAATCCACCAGCCGCTCCTTGGAAGCCCTGTGAGGTAGTTCTAGTCTGTCCTATAGGGTCACTGCGAGTCTGAGTCAACTTGACAGTAACGGGTTTGGCTTTTGGTTGGATTTTGTGCATAATAATTAATATATGCACATACCCTTTAGATTCCTGGAATAATTAAAAAAAACAACTTTTACATAACTTTGTTTTTCTACATGTCACTTTAAGAGAAAAAGTCTAGTGATACATAAAAAGTTCAGATAAGTGCATATGAATGTACCTTTAAAATTATGTCTTAATATATGAATGACTTCAAGTTATTGACATTAGATCTTGAGTTACGAATAACAACTTCAATCATGTGAGAATCTCAAAATATCTTCATTTTCAACATAGTATGCTTATTAAAGCAAAAAAGTTGAACAGTATACTTGAAAAAAGATTTTCAATTATCATAGGCAAAATAAAAACATCCAGTTAAACAGAAAACTCAATTAGAACATATCCCTAAACATCTATCAGTTAGGCAAGTTTTATTTTTCAGAGCCTTGCACAGAAGCTATCTTTAAATAAAACTCCATTTACAGTGCTAAGCATTCACATTTATAAATTAAACAGTTAAGTCCATTCCCAGCATAAATCAGAATCTAAATTTACACTCTCCCCAAGACTTTGTATGATCATTACCCACTCCTTCCCTCTATTGCTGAACTTAAATAAACCTATCCAATAAAGACAATTTTACTGGAGGTGTTCCATAAAACATTCACATTTTATCATATAGTAAAGTTAGAATTTATGCTTAACACTTCACCATTTCCCTAAAGATAAATCCAAGTGAATCAAATATTAAATGATGTAGCAAGGCTATTATTGCAAAACTAAGTTTCTTCAAATGCGTTAATAATCTCTAATGTTGATAAATGAATGGCTCTGATGTTTTCTTTTTAATACTCCCATTTCACTAAGGCTGAAAGTAAGCCTAATTCTCTCTCATTCCTGTCAGTTCCTACTGGATACAAACAGAACTACGTTGTGTTTGAGACTGGGGTCCAGTTCTATTCATCATATAAAAGCCTCTATTATTCTTGAGAGTTATTGAATTTGCCTTTGAATGTTTGATAAGACAATGATGGACATTCATTAATAAGGGCATAGACTATCATAGCTTATATATTTTAATTCCAAAATTTTCTTCAATCAACCTCAAGCATTAAAGGAAGAAAGTTTTGAGAAAAAACATTTTATTCAGAATAAAATTCTTGTATTTCAGTTCTAGTTTATTTCCTTGGTGGTGCAGTGGTTAAGCATTTGGCTGCTAACAAAAAGGTCGGCAGTTCGAATCCACCAGATGCCCTTTGGAAACCCTGTTGGCAGTTCTACTCTGTCCTATAGGGTCTCTATGAGTCTGAATGCACTCGAGGGCAACAAGTTTGGTTTGGTTTTATTTCCTCCAAGGCTTGGGTGACAGCTGGGAGAGAGGGTGTCTTAGTTTTGCAGCCATAACAAATTAGCACAAATTTAGAGGCTTAACCCTTTCATACCCCAATTATTTTCTGCTTTGAATTTTTTGTTGATATCATGTGTTTTCATTAATGGAAACAGCATGCTGAATCATTGAGTGTGTCTGGATTTTTGGTAGATAGTATTTTTTTTTCTTGCCCCTTCGCACTAGCCTACCCTCAGGCTCCAATGGGACATACGTTGTTCCACTAATTATACACCCAGATTCCCCCTAGAGTCAGTGGGATATATGTGTCCCAAATAAATATTTTCAAAACTTCTATTTTCCTACCCAAAATGCAGACATCATATAAACTGCCCTGTAAAAACAGTAATGTGCAGCGCATGCCCATTTCTTAGGTTTCAAATAGTCATAATGGCCCTCACCTTGACGCAGCATGCACTGTAAGAGGGAAAGCAAATTCCCAAAAAAACCCGATCACCGAAAAATATTTGTGGAGACATTCTGTCCCAATGCATATGAAATGTTTTTTTTTTTTTAAAAAAAAAAAAAAACCTATTTACTAGCTTACAGTTTTGTATGTCAGAAGTCAGGGCAGGCTCAGCTGTGTTCAGGGTATCACAGTCCAAAATCAAGGCATTGACAGGCTGGACTCTGATCTGGAGGCTCTAAGAAAGAATCCGCTTCTCAGCTCACTCAGGTTGTTGGCAGAATTTAGTTCCTTAAGGTTGTAAGACTGGGTTCCCATTTTCTAGCTGACTATCAGTCAGAGGCCACTTTCAGCTACTAAAGGCTGCCTGCATTCCTTGACATGCGGTCCCGCCATCTTCAAGCCAGAAACAGAGCATGGAATCTCCTTGTGCTTCAAATCTCCTTGACTTCTCCTTCTCCTACCAGCTCTGTTGTGTGATTAGATTAGGCCCGCTGGGATAATCTCCCTTTCTCAAAGTCAACTGTGCCATAAAACATTACATATTACGGGATTGCTATCACTCTACCCTTCCCATCATGTTCACAGGTTCTGGTCATTAGGGTATAGAATGTTGGGGATAATTTTTAGAATTCTACCTACCAAATGGGAAACTGGGAAAATTGAGATTAGTACTGCAAGAAGGCTCCATATGGTAGAAATGAACACTGCAGCCAGAACAAAGATCTCTTACTGGGGGAACGGCATTCAGAAACACAGTCTAATAATAATCCTAAACAAGAAGGAAAGGATCGTTGACAGGCTTTCAGTATTATTTGCAAATTACTATGAGCTTGGAATTCTTTTCAAGAAGATATGTAGAAAACAAGACAAGTATGGAAGAGGAAGCAGTCAGCAACTGGTTAAAGTCCAGGCAGGTGGATGGCTCTTAGAAAGCTCTGGGTAGATTTATCAAAGATCCAGCCTTGGAGAAATTGAGGTTCAGAATTAACAAACTCAGCACTAAAAACTAGGTGAAGTCATGGAGGCCCTTATACTTGACTACGGGTAACTGAGGCTCAAGTCAGGGACTCCATCACAGAATAATGGGGGACAAGATAAGGGACTGATTATTGGAGGACTCAGTTAGAAGGGGGAAAGCCAGGTGTTCAGGCACCAGGAGCCCATGTGTCCAAGCTCAGAGCAGAACTAACATCAAACCTAACTCAGAACTGAGCCATTAAGTTCTGACCCAAGTTCTGCCATATACCCACATACCAAGGTATGGACTGCTTTCAGATCCTGAGACGGGGCTAGTGTCTCTCTCTCTTTCTCTCCTCTCTCCTTCCTTCCCTCCCTCTTTCATATCACCGAATGTCATGTGCCAAGTTTTAAAAGGCACTAGAAGAACCTCTCTTTCCTGATAAATGGAGACAATAGTGTGTACAGGGCTATAACTGGAAAGGTCAATAGGTCTACAAAACTCCAAAAGGGAGTGCAAGGTATGAGGAGCCCAGAGGAGAGCAGGGAAGCATGCAGGAGGTTCCTCCATTTTATATGTATATATATATGTATATTTATTCCTGCATTTTCTCTCCTTGGAGATCCTGTGGAGAACAGAGACACAGGAGGCATGAGAATGGCTGAGAGTCTCTTATCTGTAGATGAATCATTATAACACAATTTATCATTTGACGATTATTCTTCAAAAATGTCCTTATTCCACCTTCATCTTAAGTGAGAATAACAGCACAATTCGAAGAGCATAGTCAATGTCACTGAACTGTGCATGTAGACGTTTTTGAAGTGGTGTATCTTTGGCTATGTGTATTTTCACCAAAAAGAAAGGTTGAGAAGTTAGAGGGTTGATATCTTGTGGGGTTGTTAACCAATGTCATAAAACAACATGTATACTTCTGTTTCATGAGAAACTATTTGTTCTGTAAGCCTTCACCTGAAGTACAATAAAAAAAAATTAAAAAAAAAAAAACCCAAAAAAATCCTTATTCCAAAATGGTTCTATTTGCCAATGTCTGATTAGCAAAATATGTGACTATAAATACCTAAGTGGGCATTCTTTCATACCTTAACTCGTGTGTACATAGGTAGATAAAACTAAAACAAACAAACAAACAAACCCATTGCCATCGAGTTGATTCTGACTCATAGCAACCCTATAGGACAAAGTAGAACAACCCTATAGGACAGAGTAGAACTTCACCATAGGGTTTCCGAGCAGCAGCTGGTGGATTTGAACTGCCAACATTTTGGTTAGCAGTCTGAGCTCTTAACCACTGCCCCAGGGTAGGTAGATAAATTAGTGGGAAAGTTTTCTAGAAACTTTCCAAAACAAAATTCAATACCAAATAGCCACCATCCGATTGTCAGTTTGTGGTACTATGGTGCTTTGTATGTCACTCCGATGCTAGAAGCTATGCCACCAGTATTTCAAATAACAGCAGGATCACCCATGGTGGACAGACTTCAGTGGAGCTTCCAGACTAAGACAGACTAGAAAAAAGGTCTGGTAATCTACTTTTGAAAATTAGCCAGTGAAAACCTCATGAATCACAACAGAATATTGTCTGATATAGTTCTGGAAGATGAGCCCCTCAGGTTTGAAGGACATATTTGGTAAAATAGAGGACCAATGAAAAGGAAGGAAATCTTTAATGACACAGATTAGCCTAATAGCCACAATAGTCTCAAACATACTAGCGATCACCAGGGTGGTGCAGGAAAGACTGGGCAACATTTTGTTCTGTTATACATGAGGTTACTATGAATTAGAGCTGACTGGAGGGCAATTAACAACAACACACCAAGTGATTGGGAATAATTATTTGCTTTGAGCACCTTCACTGGCTTTCTCCATTCCTGGTACAAAAAGCCAACAGATCTGGGTCTGGGGTCTGTTTTTGTAAAAGATTTGTTTGTTTTGGTTATTTTAGGAAGGTTGTTTTGTTTTGTTTTATCCTCCAAGCAATTAAAATAGGTCATTTTTTTTTTCTTTTTCTGGTTAACGGCTAGGTGTTACAACCTGAACAAAATGCTCAGTGTGCATCCATGGAGAAGGAAGACATACAGATTCAGTCAGGATAGTATTGAGGCTGGGGAGGGGAGGTGGTTTGTCTCTCTTGAGTGCAAGGAAGAGATAGAGGCCTGTGATTTGTTTCTAGCAGTTGGTGGTAAAGAGAATCGTGTGATTGTCATGTTCGGTGCCTCTAGGGTTTTAAGATGAGTGGTGTGCTGCTTCAGGGCATTCATGTTCAAAAAGCTCAGTGGAGCAAGAAAAGATAAAGAAGCATACAAAGATTAATTCTCAAGTTCTTGTTAAAACCAAACACTTTAATCCAGGAAAGGAGGAAAAACAAATCTCCTCTAGTCTAGTCCATTCAGCTGAGTTCATCTTCAAAACTAGCATGAGGCTTATATACATGTGAGGGTGGGGGAGTGGTTTTAAAGCAATGCCTTCTCCTCTGAGTCATGTTTTAGGTCCTCTACTGTGGCAGTTGTGTCTGTCACATGTCAACAGATCTTTGTCGGTAACTGTTCCCTACGATGATTTTGAGCTTTAATTTGATTAATCAAAAGAAACAAATAGGGAGAAAAGTGTTACAAGAAGTAAAGAGGGTTTTTTTTTTTTTCCCCTAGCATTCATATTTTTTTTCGTCTTATTAGTAAGACTGGGTCATGGATGCCTCCTGAAAACTAAGTGGAGGGCACCTGCTTCAAGATCACTTAATAGCTTCCTAAACATCATTTTGAAATAATACACCTTTATACCTATCCACCTACCAGTTGCAGTAGAGTCAAACTGTGCTCCATAGAGTTTTCAATAGGTGATTTTTCAGAAGTAGTTCACTCAGCCTTTCTTCAGAGGCTCTTCTAGGTGGACTCCAACCTCTGACCGTGAGGTCACCAACTGAGCATGCTAACCATTTGCACCACCCAGAGACTACTATACATTCAGAAACAATGTTTTATATATATATATATATATACACACACATATATATAGTTATTCAGTCAATATTTCTTCAACTGGAGAGTGAATTCTTAAAGAGTAGATGATATCTGCTTTTATTCACCGTTTTAACCCAAATGGTAAAAATTTATAATATATTTCTTGACTGACTGATTGACTCAGGAAAGGAGAGAAGAAAGAAAGAGGGAAGAAAGGAGGGAAGGAGAAGTAGGGGAGAGATGTAGAAAAGAATAGAGAGAAGGAGGAGGAAAACAGTAAGGGAGGGAGGGAGAGAAAGGAAGAAACAAGAGAAGAACTTGGGACCTGTTTGGCAATTTACTCTAAGTCATTGGGGGGGAAATAGTAACATACACTTTGACTGCTTTCCCATCACATGCACACACATTTTATCACAGGAGTCTGATAAGGCACACAACACACCAATCTATGGAATATCACAACACACCAACCTATGGAGAGCCAACTTCCAACATGAATAGAGTTTAGAGCTTTGTTTTGTGTTGGGTTCTTAGTAGTTGAGTTTGGAAGCAGATTCTGGAAAAATTCCCTAAAAAGCCACACACAATTATTAGATAGAAAGCCCCTTTTACAGAGTGGTCACAGTAGAGCAGTGGACTGCCAAAGATCCATTGTGGGCCTTCCTGGTTTAGACTATATTTAAATATGACCTGAGGGAAATTATGCTAGAGGAAGAAAAAAGTTATTATTTCCTTATGGTAGCTTAAGGCTAGAGAGCCCATGAAACAGAGACTGTCTGATAAACAGCCTTACTATATTTGTATTTGGTGGTATGTTTAGACACGCCCAAACAACACAAACAGAGCCACAGCTTACTATTTCCAGGCAACCATTATAACTAAAGCACTCCACACTGGATTATGCGGCACCTCCTGTCAAAGGGGTCCTTTGAGAAGAGAGATATAGAAGCTCATCCATGTTTGCTCCTGCTGTCAGAAGTCTTGGAAGAGATAACAACTCAAGAACTTGAAGTACCTGTGATCCACTCCTAATTTAGTTGATATACTGCAGATATCTGTCCTAGATTTAATCTGAAGAAGAGGAGAGTTTAGATAAAGTTGTCTTGGAATTGTTAAGGCAACATCTAGAATATATTTAGGTAAATTCTGGAAAGAGTTAAATGGATTCACATTCTCTCCAGAGCTAAACTGAGGCTTTGTCTAAGTTCACAATGGCTAACTGGTAGTATGTATGTTGTCATTCCCCTCTCCTGTACTCACTGTATGCATGCATTGCTGTTCATCCACAACATTCTTTCCCACTAGGAGAGAAGCAGTCTCAAAGTCTTTTGTAAAAAGTGCTCCTGGAAGCCCCCAACCAATCATGCTCACTTGACCTGCAAGTGAAAACCTATTTTTCAACATTTGATTAAACCATAACTTCAGAATTCTTCATGAATTTTCCTTGAGCTGTACCTAAACCCCGTATTACACACAATTATTTTTTGACAGCTGATAACCATTCATGTATTGTATCATCCAAATAGTTAGAGCCTTTATATAATGTTTAAATTATATGCCTCAGATTCTCTGATTTTTGAAACATAATATAATCCCTAGACCTTTTTACTGCATTCATACTAACTGGGGAGGTCAAGAAATGAATTCATCAAGGAATGTGGTGTTTTTTGAGGATGTCAAGTCACCAAGATTCTGGCTTTGATGGTACACTAGAAAAAACAAAAAGTTATTGACCATTATTTTTGATGTACTGTTCTAAACTGGGGAAGATGTTCTCTGGGATGAAAATGAGTCATCTATAATCTACATTTCTCAAGTGATATACACTGAGGGCAAGTATACACCAGTTAATGGAAAGGTTCTGTCTAGAGATAAGAAACTTTAAAGTGAAATCTACAGAACTTCATTATGACTTCAAACCACATGAATGAAAGGCTTCCAAACATTATCCCTGTCATAGGCAAGGTATGAGGAGTAACTATGCCTCAGAAATGTTCAACAAGAAACTAGGAAATGAGCTAGCAAGACCTTAAGCCAATGAATGTCAGTGAAGATGTAGACTTCACTCTAAAGAAGAAACTGCTTCTAAAAAAACACTGCAGATTCTACATCCTTCCATGACTTTGCTCTTAGCTCTTCCCCCATGTAAGACTTCATATTTAATAGTAAGAAATATATTGTATTATAATAATTACTGTTATTATTATAATACAATATATTTTAATACAAGCTTTGTAGGATTGTTTTAGTGATGAAATGTGATATGTCTTGGAAAGCATATTCCACAGTGTCTACCATGTACAAGGAACCCAATAAATTTTACTTAAATATGAATATGAAATAGCCATATTGCAGAAAACAAAGTTTTATATAAACAAATGTGCTTCGTCGTTGTTGTTAGATGCCGTGCAGTCGGTTCTGACTCATAACAACCTCATGTACAACAGAATGAAACATCATTGCCCCATCCTGCACCATCCTCACAAGTGTTGCTATGTTTGAGCCCATTGTTTCACCCACTGTGTCAATCCACCTTATTGAGGGTCTTCCTCTTTTTCACTGACCCTCTACTTTACCAAGCACGATGTCTTTCTCCAGGGATTGGTCCCACCCCAATAACGTGTCCAAAGTAAGTGAGATGAAGTCTCGCATTCTGGCTGTACTTCTTCCAAGACAGATTTGTTCATTCTTCTGGAAGCCCATGGTAGCTTCAATATTGTTTGCTGACACCATAATTCAAAGGTATCAATTCTTCTTTTATCTTCCTTATTCATTGTTCAGCTTCCTCATGCATATTAGGCTTTTGAAAATATCATGGCTTGGGTCAGGTGCGCCTTAGTCCTAAAAGTAACTTCTTTGCTTTTCAACACTTTAAGAGGTCTTTTGTAGCAGATTCGCCCAACGCAATATGTCATTTGATTTCTTGACTGCTGCTTCTATGGACATTGATTATTGATCCAAGTAAAAAGAAATCCTTGACAACTTCAATATTTCCTCTGTTTATCATGATGTGCTTTAATTCTTATTTAATCCTAAAGGTCACCCTTTTGTTATCCCTGTTAATAGTTGAGGAAAATAAAACACTGAGAGGTACAGTTACTTACCTAAGTTCTCACAGCGTTTTCTTTCTTTCTTTTTATTTGTTTATTTTTTGGATCATCCGAACACCTTCCTTAAAAAACTTCTAAATTTCCAAGAGTGATTTGTCTATCTAACCATAGAAAATGATCTAAAATCTGGCCCTTAAAATTAGAGAAGTTCACTTAAGAAACCAACTCTGGAGGAGCAACATTATCATCCATCGACCAACACTGAGGAACTGTACAAATTACCAATATGGTGCCTTTGATGAAACACGGAAATCTCTAACCTACAACCCGCATTATAGTTTAGTAATATAAAACACATAAACTAATTAGTGTCTTTGGTGCAATGTATATTGAGGACAATATTTCTATTGCCTCTTGAAAGAGTCTTCATTTTATGTTTCAATAAAAAGGATTTTACTGAAGGGCTTTTATTTGAACACCCCAAAATTTCATAAATGTTAATTCTCAGTCCTCTCCTACCTTGACTTATGGACAGCATTCACCACAGTTGATCATTCTATTCTCCTTGATCTGCCTTCTAGGACACAACACTCTTGGTTTTTCTTCTACTTCACCTTCTCCATCTCCTTTGCTGGTTCTTCCTCTTCTCCTAGGCCTACTAATGGTAGGGTGACCTAACAGTCCATTTTATTCTTCTTGTGTCTATCTATACTCACTCCCATTAGTGATTGTATTCTACCTAACTGGTTTCAAATATCTTCGTTATGTTGATGACTCACAAATTGATCTCTCTACCACAGACCTCAGTCCTGAAGTGTAGACTCATATCTAGCTGATTTCTTTATTTCTCCAACTGGTTGCCTAAAACTGAGCCCCTGATCTCCCTTCACTCAAACCTGTTTCCACCTCCATTATTCCACATTTTCATTGATGGAAACCCCCATCCTCACCAGTTTTCAGGTCAAAACTATGATATCATCTTTGACTCCTAACTTTCTTATACACCTTACTGTCAAGAACTTTGAATATGTTTGAAATACGTAGGATCTGATCACTTCTCATTGTCTACACTGTTATCGCTGTAGTCTGAGTCACCATTGTCTCTCACTTGCATACTTGCAAGTTTCCTTCCTTGTATGCTGTTTCTCTCCTTCCTTCTTGATGGACCATTCTCAACACACCAGCTAGATGATTGCTTTACAACAGAATTCAGAATAGTCAATGGCCTTTTGTAATCTATTTCCTCTCTTATTTCTCTCAGCTCCAGCTGCACTGGCCTTCTTCTGTTTCTTTCTATCTGTCCTAGCTGTTTCTCCCACCTGGAGTGCCCTTCTGTAAATATCCACTTGGCTAGTACTCTCACCTCCTTCAAGTCTTGGCTCAAATCTCACCTTCCCAATATGGCTATCCTGATCATCTTATAAAAAACTGAAAATAACCACAGTCCACCAGCACTCCGATCACTTTTTTTTTTTAATAATACATACCATTTATTGAGAAATTACTATTTGTCAAGGACTGTCCCAAGAATTTACACGTATTGATTCAATACCTCTTACAACAACCTTATTATTCCTACTTTGTTTTTTTGTTGCTTTTTTTTTTATTGTGCTTTAAATGAAGGTTTACACAGTAGATTAGTTTCTCATTAAACAATTAATACATTTATTGTTTTGTGATATTGATTGTCAACCCCACGACATGTCAACACTACCCGCTTCACAACTTTGGGTTCCCCATTACCAGCTTTTCTGTCCCCTACTGTCGTCTTGTCATTGCCCCTGGGTTGGTGTGTCCAGTTAGTCTCATTTTGTTTTATGGGCCTGTCTAATCTTTGGCTGAAGTGTGAACCTTAAGAGTGACTTCAGTACTGAGTAAAAAGTATGTCCGGGGGCCATATTTTCAGGGTTTCTCAATTTTCTGCCAGATCAGTAAGTCTGGTCTTTTTTGTGAGTTAGAATTTTGCTCTACATTTTTTTCCAGCTCTGTCAGGGACCTCTATTGTGATCCTTGTCAGAGCAGTCAGTTGGTGGTAGCCGGACACCGTCTACTCGTGGTGGACTCAATCTGGTGGAGGCTGTGATAGTTATGGTCCTTTAGTCCTTTGGATTAATCTTTTCCTTGCGTCTTTGGTTTTCTTCATTCTCCCTTGCTCCAGACAGGTATTACCAGCTGGGTATCTTAGATGGCCACTCACAAACTTTTAAGACCCCAGATACTACTCACCAAAGTAGGATGTAGAACACTGATCCCTTAGGGAGTTTGGATGTGTCTGTGAAGTTTCCATGTCCTTCCCTTGGTCAAGCTATGCTTGCTTCCCCAGTATTGTGTACTGTCTTACCCTTCACCAAAGTTACCACTTATTTATTGTCTAGTTAGTGTTTTTCCCTCCCTATAACCATCCCCTCCATCGTAACCATCAAATATTGCTTCTTTCTGTATGTAAAACTTTTCATGAGTTTTTATAATAGTGGTCTTATACATTATTTGTCCTTTTGTGATTGACTTATTTCACTCAGCATAATGCCCTCTAGATTCATCCATTTGTGAGATGTTTCGCAGATTCATCACTGTTCTTTATCATTGCTTAGTATTCCATTGTATTATGTACCACAGTTTGTTTATCCATTTATCTGTTGATGGGCACTTAGGTTGTTTCCATCTTTTTGCTTGTGAATGATGCTACAATGAACATTGGTGTGCAAATGTTTATTCATGTGATGGCTCTTATTTCTCTAGGATATATTCTTAGGAGTGGGACTGCTGGATCGTATGGTATTTCTATTTCTAGCTTTTTAAAGAAGCTTCATATTACTTTCCAAAATGGCTGTACCATTTTTCATTTCCACCAGCAGTGCTTGATCACTTTTACTTTGGCTTATTTTTTCTTTTTATGTTGTGTAGGACTTATAACTTTCTAATCATACAATATAACAATATAAGATATATATATGTATACATATATATATACACATACCTACATATATATGTGTATACATACATGTATACATATATATATATTTACTCTTGTCTATTTCCCTAAGTAGAACATAAGCTCCTTGAAGGAAGACATTTTTGTCTGTTTTGTTCATTCTTCACAGTTCCCAAATGACTGGAAACTGTCTGGTACATAGCAGGTGTTCAGCAAGTATTTGTTTATATTTGTTTACATTTCTTTGAATATTGAATAAATGAAATAAATAAATGGATATACAGTATATATTTTCTGTTCCTTTTACATCGTTTACCTCTCTTTGCAGACATCTGCTTTCCAAGAGTCCAGGTAAGTTTATTTATATCTTCTAAGAAGTGGTTGCATCATAAGCGGACACTTTTTAAAACTCAGTGAGGGTAGAACAAGAGTAAACATATTGTCCTGAATATACAATTCAAGTCTTTCTATATACCAGCTTACATTGAGGATGTATCTATGGTACATTGTAAGTGATCGATAAATACTTGTTGAATGAAATAAGGAACCATATTTTAGTTATTAAAATAGGTTGGGAGGGCAGATGTCCAGGGTTTGACCTGGAAAGGCATATGGGATAAAGAGTTCAAAATAAGAATAGGCTCTGAAATAACAAAGTGGTTGTGATCCCCAAACAGCAAGATTTTTTGTGCACATATTCAATGATAAAGGAGCAAGCTGGCTTGGAGGGACATCTGTGAGTAGTCATACATTCACCAGGCTTGAAGTGGAACGTGTGATGAGAAATCTAGATGTCTTCTGAGAAAAGGCACTATGAGGGAATAATCAGAACTACTGAGATAAATAAAGTCTAAACTATCTCCAAGAAAATAAAACTCATTTTAAATGAGATCACATGGTGCATATCACACATTTTCACCTTGTGTAAACACACATGAACATACACCACAGATAAAGTTGTAAAAACTAGCCATTCCATCTTGAAGAAATTAAACGGTAAGAGTATAAGAGAGTAATTAGCCTTTCTTTTATTACTTACATTATTATGCTTTCATGGGAAAGTGTTTTTGTGAGAAAATGCAGCCCAGATTAAATACTGAAAAATCTGTCTGCACTGATTAAAGTTTGCCCTCTAGTGAAAGGCCGTGGCCCCTGTTTGCAGAAACCCTCTGTCTTTATAGGTAAACCTCATCACTATTTTCCTAGAATTCTGAATGCAATTTGCTTTTGTGTAGATTGAATTTTTGTCTCACTGTACTAGTTGTTGCTAGTTTAAAAAATTCTAGAGTATTATTTTCCTAAAGTGTTATGTGTGTCTGTGTAATTATCAGATTTTTAGTTTAATGAATGCAGGTCACACTGATATCTCACGATACCAGTCTCATTATTCACCAATACATCTATTTTCTTTCCCTCCTTCTTAGCAAAGTAAGCATTGAAATAACAAATAATCATCCTTTTTTGATGTCATTTCTATGGCAGCAGAAAACTAATTTTGTTATGTCTTTATATAGCAGCATTCACAAAAACCTTCTATGTTGACTATAGCTTTCTTTTTATATAAAGCTTAAAACAGAAAACATTAAACAGTAGTATAACATATTTGTCACTTTTATAGCTCTACTTCCAATCCTTAGACAAGAAAGGTTACTTCTTCTTTGATGGATCTTCCAATGAAATCTTCATTTTTATACCCCCATGACGTCACAGCGTTCTGCTGTGGAAGTAACCAGAATATCACGTATTTAAATACTGAAATTCTGAGTTTCTTAGTAGTGTCAATAAGGGAGAGATAAAGGACCAAAAAGAGAAAAAAAAAGCCCCTTGTCTGAAAAGGAACAATATATAATTAGAAAAAAAACAGTGAGAGAAAAATATTTAAAATGATAAAAGTTAAATAGATTCATGTTAGAAAAATGACGTTTTAAGCATTCTACTGTACAAAAATTTTGCTTTAAAAACAATGTTTCATCAATTCTTCTTGACATCCATAATAATGACAAAATATCCTTACACATTTTCATATGTATTATTGTCTAAATGGTATAATAAAAGCTGTCAGTTACCCTTCTGCATACCAACAGAAGAACACAATCCTTTGTTCTGTGTGTGACTACATTTGTACATTATAAAACTATGAAATATTTACAAAGGGAAGGTTAAATCAATACAGCTCTAAAATTTGTACTTCAGTCTTCAGGGACTTATATAGTCTTGATTTAATGAAGTATGAGGAGTGAGAATGTTGACACAGGAGAAATATTTCGGTTTCCCCCTTTATTGTACATATAGAAAGTATTGAAGTAGAATTTGTTGATATCTAAGCAGTAAGTAATTATTACAAATTTTATGCCTCAACTATTAGTTGAGAAATCTCATGGTGAAAAACAGAGATCAACAATCAAAAAGAGAAAAAAGAAGTGTGTGCTACAGTAAAGAAATACCTACATTTAGTTTAGCTTCACTGTGAAAATCTTTTTTTAAATTTTTTTTACTGTACATTAGATGTAAGTTTACAGAGCAAAGTAGTTTCTCATTAAACAATTAATACACATATTGTTTTGTGACATTGGTAGCCAACCCCACAATGTGTCAACATTCTCCCCGTCTCAACCTTGGGTTACCCATTGCCAACTTTCCTGTTCCCTCTTGCTTTCTCGTCCTTGCCTGTGTGCTGATCTATTCATTTAGTCTCATTTTGTTTTATGGGCCTGTGTAATCTTTGGCTGAAGGGTGAACCTCAGGAGTGACTTCAGTACTGAGTTATAAGGGTGTAGGAGCGCCATACTTTCTGGGTTTCTTCAGTCTCTGTCAGACCAGTAAATCTGGTCTTTTTTGTGTGTGTGTGTGGGTTAGAAATTTGTTCTATAGTATTCTCTATCTCTGTCCAGGACATTCTATTGTGATCTCTGTCAGAGCAGTCAGTGGTGGTAGCCAGTCACCACCTAGTTGTACTGGACTCAGTCTGGTGAAGGCTGTGGTAGTTGTGGTCCATTAGTCCTTTGAACTAATCTTTCCCTTGTGTCTTTTGTTGTCATCATTCTCCTTGCTCCAGATGGAGTGAGACCAGTTGAGTATCTTAAATGGTCACTCTTTATTGTGAAAATCTTTTCAAAATATTCGTATTTTAAAATACCACTTAATTTATTACAGTACAGAGTTTAGCCCAGATATGCAATAAATCAAATTAACAGCTATATATATTATACATGCTGTTGTTATTAGGGGCCATCGAGTCACTTGCGACTCATAGTGACCCTATGTACTACGAAAAGAAACACTGCCTAGCCCTGAGCCATCCTCGCAATTGTTGCTATGATTGAGTTCATCATTGTAGTCACTATGTCAATCCATCTCATTGACGAGCTTTCTTTTTTTTGCTGATCGTCTACTTTACCAAGCACGATTTCCTTCTCCAGGGACAGTTCCCTCCTGATAACATATCCAAAGCACATGAGATGAAGTCTCACCATCCTTACTTCTAAGGAGCATTCTGGCAGTACTTCTTCCAAGACAGATTTCTTTGTTCTTCTGGTAGTCTATGGTATATTCAATATTCTTTGCCAACACCATAACTCAAAGGCATCAATCCTTCATCGGTCTTCCTTATTCATTGTCCATCTTTTGCATGCATATGAGGCAATTGAAAATACCATGACCTGAGTGAGGCACACCTTAGTCTTCAGAGTGACATCTTTGCTTTTGAACACTTTAAAGAGGTCTTTTGCAGCAGATTTGCCCAATGCAATGTGTTTTTTGATTTCTTGACAGCTGCTTCCGTGGATGTTGATTATGGATACAAGTAAAATGAAATCCTCGACAACTTCAATCTTTTCTCCATTTATCATGATGTTATTGGTCCAGTTGTGAGGATTTCTGTTTTCTTTATGTTGAGGTGTAATCTCTACTGAAGGCTGTAGTCTTTGATCTTCATCAGTAAGTGCTTCAAGTTCTCTTCTCTCTCTCTATATTATACATATAATATTACATTACATAATATACCTTATATATTATATGTAGTGTATTTGCAGTTTACATTTGAGTTTTTATGTTTATGTATCTCATTAGTATAAATTCAAGCTATGGACATAAGTAAACCTATAGTAGTATAAAACTATACTGATTAGAACAGAAAAGGCTTCTCCTATTTGCAGAAATAGCCAATCTCCAGGGTAAGGTCAAGAGTAGTCAGATGCCTCCGATGGTCCCTCCTACAACAAAGATCCAAAAAGCAAGTTAATCAATTATTTATGATAATCTAGGAGCCCTGAATATCAAAGACAATGTTGAGGAATTGGACTGAGTGGCAGGGGGAGGGAGAGATGGTTCAGAAACAGTGAGGAGTTGCCAGACCTGACCTGGCCAACACCGGCACCCTGTAGGATGGGTCAGCTGGCACGAGTGGTGAGGCAACCAGTGGCACTTTGGATGCATTTTCCACATTGGGAGAGATCAAGCAGCAGAGAGTCTGCTCAAACTTCCAGAACCAGTGAGAAACAGCACTCAATCAGTAAAAGATAAGAACAAGCATCTAACCTATCATTAGGGCAGATTAAAAAAAAAGCCCTTTTGGGAAGTACCTCCCTTCCATTTACCTGCCCCTCCCCACTCTGCTCTGGGTCCTGGTCTGCTTCAATGATTACTGCACTCCCTGGGCCAGAAGTAGAACCTGTCACGAGCCCTGAACCATTCTCCTGGCCTTGGGGAGGTAAAAAATTAACAAACAAGAAAAAATAATCTGCCAGCTCCCTTAAGATGAGAATGCAGGACAGACACAGCCCCTTTGCCTAGACACAGGTATAAGGGGTTCATGGACTTTGAATGACTTTCACCCCTACATAGACCTGCATAGGACCACTTCAACAGGGTAGGCCCTCATTAGTACAGTATAACAGGGTACATACCTGAAGTCTATTTTCATCTGTATTTGTTATAAGGGTGAGTGGCAGATTAATGACATTTGACATCATGCTGCCGATTAAGCAGCATCCCCACCCACCCACATCAGGAGCCTGAGGCCTGGTGGCTCCACCCACTCCACCTAGCCACCTGCAACAAGACACTTAAGAATAACTGGTGACTCCCAGTCTTTACAGCTAACAGCTTTGGGTGCCCATAGTCTGACTGCAAAACCCACCTACCTACATGCTGTAGGGAACAGGGACATGCCTTCTACCCAGACACTCAGGGGCAGCAGTCTGCCCCTGTCTTGATCAACTCATGACCCCCTACTGCAGAAACATACCTGTGCCTACTCCAATCATCCCTGCCCATCTAGAACTGTAGATGAGAGCCTGCACCACACAGCTGGTGACCAACGACCTGGACACCTGAGTGGAATACACACAAGAAAAGGAAATTGACTCCTGGGCTCACATACCTAGTAATAGCTTTATCCACCTGGAGACAGGACATGAGACTTTCAAAGATGTGAATAATCAAACTAGCTCATATGACCAGCCTATTTGGTCATCTCAAAACAAAATAAAACAAGAAGCTAGGACACAGTAAGCAAACATGAAATACATAAATAACTTATTGATGACTCGGAGACAACAGTCAATATCAAATCACATAAAGAGGCAGACCATGATGGCTTCAGAAGTCAGCAAAACAAAGAATCGAGAAATCTTCTGGAGGAACAGAACTTCTTGGAATTATCGGAGGTAGAATTCAAAAGACTAATATACAGAACTCTTCAAGATATCAGGAAGGAGATCAAGTAAAGCACAGAACAAGCCAAGGAACACACAGACAAAGCAATAGAGCAAATTAAGAATGTTATACAAGAGCATAATGACAAATTTAACAGGCTACAAGAATATAGAGAGACAGTAAAAAAAAAAAATTCAAAAGATTAACAATAAAATTTCAGAATTAGATAACTCAATAGAAAGTCATAAGAGCAGAATTGAGGCAATGGAAGTCAGAATTAGTGAGACTGATGGTAAAGTATTTGATACCAACTTATTTGAAGAAAAATCAGATAAAAGCATTTAAAAAAATGAAGAAGCCCTAAGAATTATGTGGGACTCTATCAAGAGGAATAACATACAAGTGATTGGAGTACCAGAACAGGGGGGATAACAGAGAATACAGATAGAATTTTTGAAGATTTGTTGGCAGAAAACTTCCCTGATATTGTGAAAGGTGACAAGATATCTATCTATCCAAGATGCTTATCAAACCCCACACAAGAAAGATCCCAAAAGAAAGTCACTAAAACATATTATAATCAAACTTGCCAAAAACAAAGATAAAGAGAGAATTTTAAGAGCAGCTAGGGATAAACAAAAAGTCACCTACAAAGGAGAGTCAATAATACTAAGCTCTAACTACTCAGCAGAAACCATGCAGGCAACAAGGCAATGGGATGACGTATATAAAGCCTTGAAGGGAAAAAATTTCTAGTCAAGAATTGTATATCCATCAAAACTGTCTGTCAACTATGAAGGTAAAATTAGGACATTTCCAGATAAACAAAAGTTTGAGGAATTTGTAAAAACAAAACCAAAATTATAAGAAATTCTAAAGGGAGTTCTCTGGTTAGAAAATCAATAATGTCAGATAACAATCCAAGACTAGAACACAGGACAGAGCAACCAGATATCAAACCAGATAGGGAAGTACAAAAATAAACCAAAGTTAAAACACTGAAAATAGGGAAACAGAGACATCAATATGTAAAAGATGACAACAATAAAACAAAAAAGAAGGACTTACAAAATGTAGACATAGATTTTTCATATGGAGAGGAAGTCAAGGCGATCTAAAGAAATAAAAGACTGGTTTAAACATAGAAAAATAAGGGTAAATATTAAGGTTACCACAAAGGAAACTAACAATCCTATATGTCAAAATAAAAAACAAAAAAATAAAGACTCAGCAAATACAAAATCAACAACAATGAAAAAGATGAAAAGAAAATACATAAAGAATAACGACTCAGCACAGAAAATTAAGTGTAACAAACTGTCAACAACACACAAAAAAAGACATCAAAATGACAACACTAAACGCATACCTATCAATAATTATGCTGAATATAAATGGACTAAATGCACCAATAAAGAGACAGAGAGTGGCAGACTGAATAAAAAAACATGATCTGTCTATATGCTGCCTACAAGAGACACAACTTAGACCTAAAGACAAAAACAAACTAAAACTCAAAGGGTAGAAAAAAATATATCAAACAAACAACAATCAAAAAAGAGGAGGAGTGGCAATATTAACCTCTGACAAAACAGACTTTAAAGTAAAATCCACCACAAAGGATAAGGAAGGACACTATGTAATGATTAAAGGATCAATACACCTGGAGGACGCAACCGTAATAAATATATATGCACCCAACAACAAAGCCCCAAAATACACGAAACAAACTCTAACAGCATTGAAAACAGAAATAGACAGCTCCACAATAATACTAGGAGACTTCAACACACCACTTTCAGTGAAGGACAGAATATCCAGAAAGAAACTCAATAAGGGCAGAGATCTAAATGCCACAATCAAATGACTTAATCTCATAGACATATACAGAACACTCCACCCAACAGCAGCCATGTATACTTTCTTTTCCAACGCACATGGAACGTTCTCCAGAATAAACCACATATTAGTCCATAAAGCAAGCCTTAGCAGAATTCAAAAGACTGAAGTATTACAAAGCAGCTTTTCTGATCATAAAGAAAAAGCAAAGAAAAATAATCAAACACATGGAAACTGAACAATACCTTGCTCAAAAACTACTGGGTTATAGACTAAATTAAGCATGGGATAAAGAAATTCATAGAATGAAATTAAAATGAAAACACATCCTACCAGAAAATTTTGGACACAGCAAAAGCAGTCCTCAGAGGTCAATTTATAGCAATAAATGCACACATCCAAATAGAACAAAAGGGCCAAAATCAAAACATTAACCCTACAACTTGAACAAATAGAGAGCAGCAAAAGAAGCCCTCAGGCACCAGGAGAAAGTAAATAATAAAAATTAAAGCAGAATTAAACAAAACAGAGACTTGAAAAAAATTGGAAGAGTTAACAAGACCAAAAGCTGGTTCTTTGAAAAGATTAACAAAATTGATAAACCAATGGCCAAACTGACAAAAGAAAAACTCAAGGGGAAGAAAATAACCCATATAAGAAATAAGATGGGCAATATCACAACAGACCCAACTGAAATTAAAAGAATAATAACAGAATACTATGAAAAATTGTACTACAACAAATTTAAAAACCTAGAGGAAATGGACAAATCACTAGAAACACACTACCTACCTAAACTAACACAAACAGAGGTAGACCAACTAAATATCAGACAACAAAAGAAAAGATTGAAAGGGTAATTTAAAAACTCCCAACCAAAAAAAATCCTTGGCACTGATGGCTTCACTGGAGAATTCTACCAAACTTTCAGAGAAGAGTTAACACCACTGCTATTAAAGGTATTTCAGACTATAGAAAAGGATGGAATACTACTGAACTCATACCAAAACTAGGTAAAGACACTACAAAAAAAAAAAAATTATAGCCCAATATCCCTCGTGAGCATAGATGCAAAAATCCTCAACAAAATTCTAGTCAATAGAATTCAACAGTGTATAAAAGAAATAATTCACCACGACCAAGTGGGATTCATACAATGTATGCAGGGAAGGTTCATCATTAGAAAAATAATCAATGTAATCCATCACATAGATAAGACAAGAATAACATAATCTTATCAATTGATGCTGAAAAGGCATTTGACAAAGTCTAACACCCATTCGTGATAAAAACTCTCAGCAGAATAGGAATAGAATGGAAAATCCTTAACATAATAAAGGGCATTTATACAAAGCCAACAGCCAACAACACCTTAAATGAAGACAGTCTGAAAGCATTCCCCTTGAGAATGTGAACCGGAAAAGGATGCCCTTTAGCATCACTTTTATTCAACATTGTATTGAAAGTCCTAGCCAGCGCAATCAGGCTAGAAACAGAAATAAAGGGCATCCAAATTGGTAATGAAGAAGTATAACTATTTGCAAATGTATAACCTTATACACAGAGAACCCCAAAGAATCCACAAGAGAACCACTTGGACTAATAGAAGATTTCAGCAAAGTATCAGGATACCAGATAAACATACAAAAATCAGTTGGATTCCTCTACAACAAAAAAGAGAACTTCGAAGAGGAAATCACCAAATCAATACTATTGACAATAGCCCCCAAGAAGATAAAATACTTAGGAATAAATCAAGCCAGAGACTTAAAAGACCTATACGATGACAACTAAAAGACTCAATTGAAAGAAACCAAAAGAGACCTACATAAGTGGAAAAACAAACCTTGCTTATGGATAGGAGACTCAACATTGTGAAAATGTCAATTCTACCCAAAGCAATCTACAGATACAATGCAATCCCAATCCAAATTCAAATGACACTTCTCAATGAGATGGAGAAACAAATCACCAACTTCATATGAAAGGGAAGAGGTCCCAGATAAGTAAAGCATTACTGAAGAAGAACAAAGTGGGAGGCCTCACGCTACCTGATTTTAGAACCTATTATACTGCCATGGTGGTCAAAACAGCCTGATATTGGTACAACAGATACATAGATCAGTGGAATAGAATTGACAATCCAGACGTAAATTCGTCCACCTATGAGCAGCTGATATTTGACAAAGGCCCAAAATCTGTTACCTAGGGAAAAGACTTTCTCTTTTACTAATGGTGCTAGTGTACGTGGATATCCATCTGCAAAAAAATGGTACCAAGACTCATACCTCACTCCATGTATAAAAAGTAACTCAAAATGGATCAAAGACCTAAATATAAAATCTAAAACAATTTAGATCATGGAAGAAAATATAGGGACAATGCTTGGAACCCTAATACATGGCATAAACAGAATACAAAATATAAATAACAATGCACAAACACCAGAAGAGAAACTAGATAACTGGGAGCTCCTAAAAATCAAACACTTACGCTCATCAAAAGACTTCACCAAAAGAGAAAAAGACAAGCTACAGACTGGGAAAAAATATTTGACTATGACATATCTGATCAGGGTCTAATCTCTAAAATCTACAAGATAATACAAAACATCAACCACAAGAAGATAAATAACCCAATTAAAAAATGGGGAAAGGATATGAACAGGCACTTCATCAAAGAAGACATTCAGGCAGCTAAAAGATGCATGAGGAAATGCTCACCATAGTTAGTCATTAGAGAAATGCAGATCAAAACTACAATGAGATACAATCTCGCACCCCAATGAGGCTAGCATTAATCCAAAAGACACCAGATAATAAAAGTTGGAGAGGTTATGGAGAGACTGGAACACTTATACACTGCTGGTGGAAATGTAAAATGGTGCAACTACTTTGGAAATCAATTTGGTGTCTCCTTGAAAAGCTAGAAATAAAAGTATCATATGATTCGGCAAACCCACTCCTTGGACTATATCTTTGAGAAATAAAAGCCAATACACAAATAGATATATGCACACCCATGTTCACTGCAGCACTGTTTACAATAGCAAAAAGATGGAAAAAACCTAGGTGCCCATCAACAAATGAATGGATAAACAAGTTATGGTATATTCACACAATGGAATACTATGCAATGATAAACAGCAATGATGAATCCGCGAAACATCTTATAACATAGATGAATCTGGAAGACATTATGCTGAGTGAAGTTAGTCAGTTGCAAAGGACAAATATTGTATGAGACCACTATTATAAGAACTCAAAAAAAGGTTTAAGACTTCTGGGTAACATGGCCCTATAGTCAGAAGCACAATGCCATCCCTCCACAGCAAAGATCAGAAAAACTAAGTTAAACAGAGTCACACGTCAATCCTGAAACCCTAAGCATCAAATGAGGAGATAAAGAACTCAGCCAAGCACTGAATGGAATAAGAAACTGACCGAGAACAGAGAGGGAGGAGAGATACATGCAGAGGTCACCTATCAGCTACTGCAGCATGGATCCGCCATCTTGGACTCCTATCAGAGATCAGCGAACAGGGGGTATGAGAAAGCAGCTTCACAGAGCTTCCAGGAGGAGACAGAACAACAGGTAACCAGCGATATAGGCTTTCCCACCCCCCAACCTTCTTAACCCCAACTTAGCCTCCTCTGTTTCCTGCAGCCACAGTCTCTTGGACGGGAAGCACCAACTTCACCCCAGTGTTGCTTGGATTCCTTCCACCCACACTGGCCGGTTCTCTGAGTGCTTTTTGTTGGCTGCTGGTGTTGTTTTTTTCCACTTCTTTAGATTTCTTCATTACCGCCCACCACCTCCGCCTCCTTTCTCTCAAATAACTGGCTCCATGCCGCATCTTTTCTTCTTCCTAAAAGCCTGTGAAACACTGCTCAACTGTGAAAATGCTTCCCGGCCTGTGCCTCCATGCTGATGGGACCCCTGGGGCTTTTTTGTTTGTTTGTCTGCTTGCTCTGATTTGTTCTGTTTTTGATTTGTTTGTTTATTTTCTTCTTCTTTTCTCAACTTGGGAACCTCTTCTAGCTGGGCAGTTCTGTGCAACTTGGAATCTACTCTCTTACTCTGCACAGACATACAGGGACATCCCTGGGGGCATTTCTTTTTTCTTGTTTTTCTTTTTCTTTTGGTTTTTGTTTGTTTGTTTGTTTTTTAGGTTTTTTTTTGTTGTTTCTTTGTTCTGTTTTCTTCTCTCTCTTATTCCCTTTTTGTCTTTCTTCATTTCCAGTTTCTCGATTTATTCCTTTTCTCTTTTACCCTTTTTCTTTTTTTATTTTTGTTTTTCCTCATTTCTCAGTCTCTCATGTCTCCACTACAATAGCAAGCTCCCTTAGCACTCTTTTCTGTTTGTGTGTATGTTTTTTGGTTCCTGTTCCTCTCTCCTCTCTCTCTTCTTTCCCATACCCATCTTAACTCAACACATCACAATCTACTCTCTCGTTTCTGCTTACCTGCACCATGCACTGAACATCACACTCCCAAGCAGCACAGGCATGACCTACTGGAACCTTCCCTGTACTGATTCCCGGTCCTCACTGTCAGCCCTGGTACATGCCACAATCAACCTATCCCAGAAAATTCCCTTCAGCTGGACCTGCCCTGCTGTACCATACCTGAGTGACTGACTCTGACCATTGGAGAAGGAGGTGAAAACTATTGTGTTCACTGATGAGCAAACAACAGAGAATGCACAGCTGGCCTGCTCAGACATAATCAAATAAAACAAAAAAGCAGGACAAAACAAACAAATCTACAATCAATATGTGAGGAAGATAACCACTGAATGCCCCAAAGACAGCAGACAATGCCAAAACATTTACAAAAACAGGACACGATGGTTCCAGTAAGCATCCAAAATAAAACACCAGGTGACCTTCTAGTAGAAGAAAAGGCACTAGACCTACCTGATAGGGAATTCAAATCTCTAATATTCAGAATTATCCAAGACTTGAAGCAAAAAGCAGACAAAAATGAGGAAAAATAGACAAATTCATGGAAAAGGCAGACAAATTCATGGAAAATACAGACAAAAAAATGGAAGAATTCAAGAAAATAATACAGGAACAAAATGCTAAAATAAATTCACAACTAGAAATCATAAAAAAAAACAACAATTAAAAATCCAAAAGATAAACACCAAGATTTCAGAAGGGGACAGTGTCATAGAAGGACTGAGGAGCAGGTTTGAAACGATGGAAGATAGGATCAGCGAAATTGAAGACAAACACTTGGATACAACTCTGAGGAAAAATCAGAAAAAAGAATGAAGAAAAATGAAGAAACCCTGAGAATTATGTGGGATACAATCCAATCAAAAGCAAAACTCTGCAAGTGATCAGAGTTCCAGAACAGGGGGAGAAAACAGAAAACACAGAGGATCATTGAAGAACTGCTGACAGAAAACTTCCCCAATATCACGAAAGATGAAGCCATCCCAGAAGCTCAACGAACCACATATAGGATAAACCCCAAAAGAAAAGCACCAAGTCATACCATAATCACACTTGCTAACACCAAAGAGAAAGAATCCTGAGAGCAGCTCAAGAAAAACAAAAAGTCACATACAGAGGAGAAACAATAAGACTAAGCTCAGATTATTCAGCAGAAACCATGCAGGCAAGAAGG